>NC_089253.1:43807448-44113655 GCF_963930625.1 Muntiacus reevesi
CCCTCCACGCTGAAGGCCGAGGACTCTGCCTGTGGGAAGATGAATCAGTTCGCTCTTGCCCAGGCTTGGAAGCGATCTGGCGCATCAGGCCCGGCAGCCAGAAACCATGGGCCAGGTCTTCTCCTTTACCCCGAAGAGCCCCAGGTCAGGTCCTTCCCTTCACTGCAGGCTGCTTGGCGCAGAGTCCTCATTCATTCTTTCCAGTTCTTTTTATTGTACTTTATCTTTTTGGCCACACTCTGAGTTCCCCGACCAGGGATTGAACCCGGGCTTTCAGCCGTGAAACTGCAAAGTCCTAACCGCTGGCCTACCAGGGAACTCCGTCCAGTACTTTCTTAGGGGATCTCTCTGCTTGCAATCTCCATTCCTGCTTTTCACTCCGGCCAGCATGCATGCCTGTGCACACACACACACATGTAGACACACGCACACACACATGCACACACACGCACACACTCCACCTCCCTCCCTCCTTCTCGCCCACTCCCTCCTCCTCCTCCTCCTGCCTCTCTCTCTCTCCCTGGCTCCAGTCCGTCTCCCTCACAACAGCCAGTGGTCTTAGTGAGATAAAGTCTGCTTTCATCAGAAGGGCAAAGCCTGTGGCTCCCCCTGCCCCTGTTTTCAGGGACGTAGGACCCAGCCCCTGTCCTCTGCCTGGGAGGCACCCAGTTCAAATGCCAGCGCCCCCGGGGTGGCGTCGGCACACCCCCGCTGACCAGGCCTGGAGCCCGTGCCCTCCGCCAGCCACATGCTGGCCCCCTCTGGACCGGCGGCTCCCCCCGGCTCTGGGGCCCGCTGCCCCTGGCGCTGGCGCGAGTCCCCTCCTCCGGTTCCCGGAGAGCAGCCCGCCCTCTTCCCCGGCGCCCCGGCCGGCTCGGCTTGTGCAGTCTGGTTGTGTTGCGTGGGGGCGGAACGCAGCCGCGTGTCCTGTCGTGGCGACAACTCTCAGGGGCCTTCCTCTCTGACTTGCCGACAGATGCCATCAACAACCACAGGTCACTTCTTGACAAGCATGGCCTCGCCGGCAAGCGGGAGCTCAAGCCTGAAGACGAAGCCGGGCCAGGTGAGAGGACTTTGATCCCAGGGCACGAAGGGCACCGGGGGTATTGGTCTCCTGCCACCCTGGGTCCACAGCCGAGCCTGGGCTGGGCCCAGCAAGATCTGTCCGCCGCCAGAACGAGGTGCCCCACACCTGAGAGTGAGATCCCCGGGCGGCCGCAGGGTCTCAGGGCCTCCCCTGCGCTGAACCGGGCTCTGGGAGGGAGGGAGGGGCGTCCTGGTGATGCCCCCAGGTGCCCAGGTCTAGGACGGGCACCACGGTCGTCAACACTGCCCCCTCTGGTTTCCAGGAAGCTTTGACAGACCGCTGGCGGAGAACGACGTTGTGCGCACGATAATCGAGTTTCTGACTTTCTTGCATCTCAAAGGTACGTGAAGTACCACCAAGGGGAAACCCCACCTCTTGGAAGCCTGTGGAGAAAAGATTCCATGGCCTTCTCCCGGGGAGGAGCCAGGTCCACCCCACACCTGGTCACGCTGGCGGAGGGGTGACAAGGCCGGGGCCGGGACCAGCCGCAGGGGGGCCGGGTTCATTCGCGCTGCTGACCAGACTCCCGGACGTGGCCCTCCCCGTGGGGCCGCGGCCACTGCACACGGCCAGGCTCTCCGCAGACCGCCTGGAGCCCAGGGTCGTCCTGGTTGCACTTTCCCCCGCTGCAGTCCCCTGGGGGCAGGCTGCATTTGACCCCCACAGCTCTGCGGCCTGGGATCTAGGCTCGTCCGTGGACACTGCAGACGAGGCGGCCTCCCCGTGGCCCATCCGACCTCAGCACGTCTGTGCTCGTGACTGCCGCGCATGCCCCAGTGAGAGCCTGGCCTTAATCAAAGCCGCCCTGTGGAAGGGGCTCCGAGAGGTCCCCGCCAGGAGGTGGCCTGGGGCCACAGCGGGACGCGGGCCACTCCGAGGCTCCAAGGAGGCACCAGGGTTGTCACAGTTTTGTCTAGTTGGAAGAGTGAAGACGGTTTCTGGGTTCGGTCTTGATCCACTTGCTCTCAGGCTCCACGGCCTTTAGTGGGGGGCTTAGTGGGGGAGGAGTTGGGGGGAGATTTAAGCTTGCGGCTTTCCCTCAGAACCATCCATGGGCAGCGGGACTGTGGGAGAAGGACTTAGAAACCTCAGAAACAGGAGCCCAGTGGAGCCTCTGGGGAGACCTCTGTGGAGGTCTGGGGAGAGTGGTGACTTCTCCAGCAAAGGCAGACTGACGCTTACGGGTTTATCTGTTGTTTGGAATGCTGCAACGTGGAACTCCTTTCCTTAGGGGACACTGATTTTTATCACCTAAATGCACACCCAGTGGGGGGGTTAAGTGTGATGCGTGCCTGACTCCGGGGTTGATGCGGGGGAATCTGTGAGTGTGGCCCTTCCCCCTGCAGACGCCGGGGCCCTGGAGCGCCTGCCTGGTCTCCCCACGGCAGAGTCCGCAGAAGACGCCGAGCAGTCCTGAGCAGGCTCCCGGGGTGTCGGGCTCCCCGTTGTCGTTCGAGGTCGTGCTTGAAGAGGATGCCCATCGTGTGGCAACCACCCCGTCCCCGCTGCCCTGAAGCTGTGTCCTTACCGTTTCAGATTTTTCCCCCTTGGTCATAAGTTTGAGTGGCAAAATAAAAAAAAACAGCAGCAATGGCTTGTGATTATCATTTTCTGTCTGTCTGTCTTGTCACCACAGCCCCCAGTGTGTTTTTAAAGGGTGATGGTTGTTTATAATCACGGGTATTAGATAAAACCTTTACCCTCAAATTCCACCATCTAGAGTATCTCTGAGACACCTATTTTTTTTTCATTTATTTTTATTAGTTGGAGGCTAATTACTTTACATAATTGTGGTGGTTTTTGCCATACATTGACATGAATCAGCCAGGGATTTACATGTGTTCCCCATCCCGATCCCCCCTCCCACCACCCTCCCCATCCCATCCCTCTGGGTCTTCCCAGTGCACCAGCCCTGAGCACTTGTGAGAAACCTATTCTTGTCACTCATGTTTAGGGAACAAAGTTGTCTTAACATGAAGCTGAGTCAAAGATAACTATGAGGGTAAGTTTGTTTCTGAGACAAAACCACAGGCAGACAGAACCCTGGCCTCATGGAGCTGATACGGGGAGATGGGGGGAAATGGCCTAAAGCAACCCTGAACTTGAGGGATGAGGAGTGACGTGAAGGTGGATGTGAGGGGCTCGTGAAGGTGAAGCGTGGTGAGGAACAGCAGCGCGGGGGCCACGGTGAGGTGGGGATTAACACAGAGCATTAAACATGTGGCTGGGTTAGGAGGTAACTGTCAGAAAAGCTAACTTTCCTTTGGATCGGGGATGTGCTGGGTTGATGCTGAGTTAAGGACAGCACATGGGGACTAAGGGTAGAAGCCTTGGTCTTCCTACTGAAGACCCAGAAAGGAACCAGGTGAGACGAGAAGCCGGACAGTCGTTCAGGGACGGCTCCTGGGCTCTTTCTCAGGAGCCCGAGCAGACCCGAGGAGGAAGCGGGTGGTCTTCCCGCGATCTCCGCCCCAGTAGCGCCTCTCACCCTGGGGCCCAGGTGGCCCGCAGACCGCTGAGTCAGTCCGGTGCCCGCTGTGTCCCCACGCTCCCCAGGTGACTGCAGTACGCGGCCAAGCGTGGCGCTGACCACCCGCTCCCAGGAAGAAGCAGACACTGGTTGGTTCTCCGGGGCCCGCTGGTGGGAGCGCAGCCTGGCCTCCTCTCCTTGTGACTCAGAACTCCCCTCCTGCCCCCAGCCACTCTTCCTCCTGGCACGAGCCCCGCGCACGCCCGGGTGGGCCATCTCCGCCCAGGCTGCAGGAGCGCCACCCGAGGTCCACGGGCGCCAGGCCGTCTGCTTCCCGCCCTCACCGACCTCAGCTTCCTCTTCTGTGTTGCTCTAATTCCCCCAGACTCGTGGGGGCCCCAGCATCCCCAGAAGCCCTGTCAGAGTTGGGGGGCCAGGCCCCTGCCCAGAGTGCTGACTCAGGAGGACCAGATGCGCAGAGCCTGAACGCCTCACAAGCGGCCGGCATCGGCGGCTGGCGGGGACCACACATCCCTCATTCACGCTGCCCTGCAGCCGCCTGCAGCCTGCCCGCCCTGCCTCTGGCCGTGCCCTTCCCTCCACACCGGGCGCACCCAGCCTGCTCTGCTGGCCTCCTTGTGCCCGAGCCCCGGATCCTGCCAGCTGCAGCCCTGGCCCAGCCTCTCTCACCTAGAACCTCTGCACGCCTCCCTGTCGGTGCCTGCTGAGCCCCTACACATCCCTCACGTCCCGCTCTCTGGTGGCCTCCTCCAGGACGCCTTCCTGGTCATCCTCCGCGAGCAGGGCTGTGTGCAGGCCCAGCGAGTGTGGCGCTGCCCCGGTCGGAGTTCTGTCTGCGGCTGGAACTGCCTCAGGAAACCACCCTTGCCCGAGAGGCAGAGGTGAGCCGGGGCCACGCCCTGGCTCGCAGCATCGCACCTGGCGGGCAGGAGAGCCTCTCGGGCCTCGGTGCAGGTGCAGCCATGTGGGCTCCGGACGAGCTCTGCAACCTCAGCCTCTCTGCCCCACCTGCTCCAAACCTCTTCCTCCGTCTAGGTGTAAATGGAGTAGGAGAGACGGTGGCAGCAAGAGGTGAGGGGCGGGGAGCGGCTGTGTGCCATCTGCTGGTCACAAGCGATGGCCCTGCTCGGAGGAAGGCTGTGGAGGAGACGCTTCACTTCCCGGAGAGAACGTGGCTGGAGCTGGCCATGGCCATGCCTGGTAAATCAGTTGCCAATCGTGGCCAGTATTTCCAAGGAGAAGAGCTCACCAGACCCCAGAGGAAGTGGAGAATTTACAGACAGACCTGAGAGCCTCCCAGGGGACCAGCTGCGAGGTGGAAGAGGAGAGCATGGGGAAATTTTCCACGAGGCTGTCTATCCCGCCAGGAGCGGTCATGAATGCTGAGGGCTGTGATCCAAGGCCAAGGACAGGGGGCCTCCCCGCCATCTGCACAGAGCCACGCTGCTCGGCCGCACTCGGCGTGGGGTGAGGTGGCCGAGAGGGAGACCAGGCTGAGGAAGGGCGAGTCTGCCTCCCTGGGGAGCTCCTCCAGGAGGGAGGAGAAAGCGGAGGAGAAGGTGATGCCTGAGAGGAGGGGAGAGAGGTACTGGGCGGTTAAGGCAGGCCTTGGGCTAGGCCGGTGAAGTCTCAGAAAGATGACAAGAATCGCAGCTCATAACGTTCTAACATATAACTCAACTTTTGTTTTTAACACATTGCAAAAAAGAGAGAGATACTACTGGTCCATTTTAAAGTCTGGATTTAACCCTATTTTATCTGTGGTAACAACAAAGAAGGCTCTAGAAAGCAGAAAGCTTGACCACCTCTGATCTAAGCTTAAAATGTGATGTTTGCTGACTTGCGCTTTTGAAAGTAGGTGTATTTTCTCTCATTCCCCTGTCAGTACAGTGAAAAGCCCTGGACATTATACATAAAACAAACACCAGGAGACTCAAAGTCAGCAGGGAAATCAGGGCCCTGTCATTGGGGATGACACAGTGTGGAGACCTGGTCCCTTCTTGCCTCCTCAGCAGAGGGAAGAGGTCGACTGTCCCTGAATCAATACACAGACAACACGGTGCTCATCAAGAAAGAGCATGAAAACAAGGTAAGGATGGGGAGAAAATATTTGCAAACCACATATCCCACCAAGGGCTGTTTTCTAAAACATATAAAGGACTCTCAAAGCTCAACAAGAAATCCAGTTAAAGTGAGAACAATACATGGACAGACGCTTCACTGAACAGCTTACAGAGATGGAAAAAAAGCACCGGAAGAGATGCTCAGCATAATTAATGTTTAGGGGGCTGCACATTAAAACCACAACCAAGTGTCACTAAACACCCATTAGAACAGCTGAAGGAACAGTGACAGCGCCAACTGCTGGTAAGGATGCAGAGAAAGTGGATGACTCAACCGCTGCTGAAAAAGTAATTTCATTCAGCTGCTCGGGAAGAGAGCTGATCACGTCTTTAAAAATCAAACATGGCACAACCATCCAACCCAACCATTGCACTCCCAAGCATTTACCCCAGACAAATGAAGACTTACCTTTACACAAGAACTCACACACAAATATTCATAGTAGTTTATTCATAGCAGTCAAAAACTAGAAACAGCTCAGCTATCCTTCAATGGGTTATACTCTCGTCACCCATACCTACTACTGGGCAATGAAAAGGAACAGATTATTAAGACTCACCACAACCTGGTGCGTCTCTAGCGAGCTCTTCTGAGTTTCATGTTGCATGACTCCACTTATATAACATTCTTGAAGCGACTAAAGTACAGAAATGGAGAACACACTAGTGGTTGCCAAGGTTTGGGAGGGGATGGGAATAGGAGGGAGGTGGGTGTGAATACAGAGAGTGACTTGAGGGAGCCTTGAGGTGACAGAATTCTGCATCTTGACTGTGTCAATGTCATCATCCTGGCTGTGATACTATACTAAAGTTTTGCAAGATGTTCCCACTAGGGAAAACTAGATAAAGGGTACGTATCTCTCTGTATTACTTCTTACAATTGTATATAGATCACAATTATCTTAAAATGAAATGTTTAAATTTTAAAGAAGCTACTAAAATATATTTTGGGGCCTTGGTATGTTCACTGGTGAATTCTACTAAGGATTTAAGGAAAAAATTATTCCAATTCTTTACTATCCCTTCTGGGACATAGAAGCTGAGGGAATACTTCCTAACTCATTCTAACTCATCCTATGAGTGCAATGTTACCCTAAAAAAGACACATACACACAAAAACACTACACGAAAACTACAGACCAATATCTCTGACGAACATAAATGCCAAAATCCTCAACAAAGTATTGCAAGTCAAATCCGATTGAGTATAAAAAAATTATACACCACAACTAAGTGGGATTTAACCTACATATGGAAGTCTGGTTCAACACTCAAAAGTCAATTAAGGTAAGATTTTCCTGGTCGTACAGTGCAGGGGACACAGGTCCAGTCCCTGTTCCAGGACGATCCTGCATGCTGAGGAGCAACTGAGCCCACGCGTCACTACTGGGCCGGCACTGGAGCCCGAGAGCCGAAACTACCGAGGCCCGAGCACCCTGGGGTCCACGCTTGGCAGCAAGAAAAGCTACTGCAGTGAGAAGCCTGAGCCCCGTAAGGGAGAGCGGCTCCTGCTTGCCACTAGAGAAAGCCCGAGAACAGCAATGAACCACCAGCAGAGCCAAAAAAAGAAAAATTTTAACACAATCCATCACATAAATAGGCTAAAGAAGAAAAATCTCAGGATCTGATCAGTAGATGCAGAAAAGGCATGTGACAAAATCCAATACCTGTAGATGATTAAAAAATTAATAAGCCTTTGGTAAACAATGAATCGATAAAGAATATCTACAACTTGATAAAGAATATCTAACAAAAATCCTACATGCGTGCGTGCTAAGTTGCTTCAGTCATCTCCGACTCTTTGCAACCCTATGGACTGTAGCCTGCCAGGCTCCTCAGGCAAGAAAACTGGAGTGAATTGCCATGACCTCCTCCAAGGATCAAACCTGCATCTCTTAAGTCTCCTGCACTGGCAGGCTGGTTCTTTACCACATTATACTTAACAGTGAGAAACTAGAAACTTTCCCACTAAGATGAGGAACAAGACAAGGATGTCCCCTCTCATTACCACCTTTCAACACCATACTGGAAGTTCCAGCTAATGTGAAAAGACAAGGAAATAAAAAATATACAGATTGAGATGGAAGAAATAAAACTTCCTTTGTTCAAAGATGACACAATTGACTATGTTAAAAATCAGTCCCCAAACTCCTCGGACAGAAAGACAATTATAGCGAGGTTGCAGGATACAAGGTTAATATATAGAAGTTGATCTCTTTCCCATATACCACTAATGAACAAGTGGAATTTGAAATTAAAAACACAATACCACTTAGCTTAGCACTCCCAAAATAAAATACTTAGGTATAAATCTAACAAAACATGTACAAGATCTACACGAGGGGCTTCTGTGGTGGTCCAGTGGTTAAGAATCCTCCTTGCTATACATGGGACACTGGTTCTATCTCTAGCCCAGGAAGATCCCACATGTGGTTCAGTTTGGTTCAGTTGCTCAGTTGTGTCCCATTCTTTGTGACTTCATGGACTGCAGCACGCCAGGCCTTCCTGTCCATCACCAACTCCAGGAGTTTCCTCAAACTCATGTCCATTGAGTTGGTGATGCCATCCAACCATCTCATCCTCTGTCATTCCCTTCTCCTCCTGCCTTCAATATTTCCCAGCACCAGGGTCTTTTCCAATGAGTCAGTTCTTTGCATCAGGTGGCCAAAATATTGGAGTTTCAGCTTCAACATCAGTCCTTCCAATGAACACCCAGGACTGATCTCCTTTAGGATGGACTGGTTGGATCTCCTTGCAGTCCAAGGGACTCTCAAGAGTCTTCTCCAACACCACAGTGCAAAACCATCAATTCTTCGGTGCTGAGCTTCCTTTGTAGTCCAATTCTCACATCCACACAGGACTACTGGAAAAACCATAACTTTGACTAGACGGACTTTTGTTGGCAAAGTAATGTCTCTGCTTTTTAATATGCTATCTAGGTTGGTCATCACTTTTCTTCCAAGGAGCAAGTGTCTTAATTTCATGGCTGCAGTCACCATCTGCAGTGATTTTGGAGCCCCCCCCCCACCTCCAAAATAAAGTCTGTCGCTGTTTCCACTGTTTCCCCATCTATTACCCATGAAGTGATGGGACCAGATGCCCTGATCTTAGTTTTTTGAATGTTGAGCTTTAAGCCAACTTTTTCACACTCCTTTTTCACTTTCATCAAGAGACTCTTTGCAACCCTATGGACTGTAGCCTGCCAGGCTCCTCAGGCAAGAAAACTGGAGTGGATTGCCATGACCTCCTCCAAGGATCAAACCTGCATCTCTTAAGTCTCCTGCACTGGCAGGCTGGTTCTTTACCACATTATACTTAACAGTGAGAAACTAGAAACTTTCCCACTAAGATGAGGAACAAGACAAGGGTGGTGTCATCTGCATAACTGAGGTTATTGATATTTCTCCTGGCAACCTTGATTCTAGCTTGTGCTTCATCCAGCCCAGTGTTTCTCATGATGTACTCTACATATAAGTTAAATAAGCACGGTGACAATATACAGCCTTGATGTACTCCTTTCCCAATTTGGAACCAGTCTGTTGTTCCATGTCCAGTTCAAACTGTTGCTTCCTGAACTGCATACAGATATCTCAAGAGGCAGGTCAGGTGGTCTGGTGTTCCCATCTCTTGAGGAATTCTCCACAGTATGTTGTGATCCGCACAGTCAAAGGCTTTAGCAGAGTCAATAAAGCAGAGGTAGGAGCAACTAAGGGCCTGCAGCTCGACCCTTGAGCCTGTGCCCTGGAGCCCGGAGCAGCAGCGACTGCAGTGAGAAAAGCCACTGCAACCAGAAGCCCACACACCATAACTGAAGAGGAGCTGTGCTCTCCACAATCAGAGAAAAGCCTGCGCAGCAAGGAAGACCCAACACAGTCAAACAAACATTAAAAAAACCAAAGACGAGCTAAATAGACATTCCATGTTCATGGAGAGAAAGACTCAGTGTTTCCAAGATGTCAGTTCTTCTCAACTTGATCTATAGAATCAACACAATCCCAATCAAAATCTCAGCAGGTTATTTCGTGGATGTCAAAAAACTTATTCTAAAGTGACATGAAGAGGTAAAAGATGTAGAATGGCCAACATGATATTGAGGAAGAACAAAGTTTGAGGACTGACAGCACCCAACTTTAAGACTTACTATAAAGCTATTGCAATTAAGACAATGTGATATTTGGGGAAAAATTAACAAACAGATCAATGGAACAGAATAGAGAGACAGAAACATACCCACATGAATATAGTCAACTGACAGGGAATTCCTTGGTGGTCCAGTGGTTGGAACTTGGTGCTTTCACTGCCAGGGCCTGGGGTTTGATCCCTGGTTGGGGGACTAAGGTCCCACTAGCTCTGTGCTATGGCCAAAAGACAAACAAGCAAACAAAACAGGAAAAAAAAAAAGAAAGAAAAACTATGTATAGTCAACTGATCTGTGGCAAAGGAGCAAAGGCAATACAATAAAGAAAAGATAGTCTTTTCAGCAAATGGTGCCAGAACAACTGGACATCCGCATGCAGAAAAATGAATCTAGACACAGACCATATATTCTTCACAAAAATTAACTCAAACTGGATCACAGACACAAGTGTAATGCAAAATGCAGGGCTAGATGAAGCTCAAATTGGAATCAAGATTGCCAGGAGAAATATCAATAACCTCAGATATGCAGATGACACCACCCTAATGGTAAAAAACAAAGAGGAACTAAAGAGCCTCTTGATGAAGATGAAAGAGAAGACTGAAAAAGCTGGCTAAAAACTCAACATTCAAAAAGCTAAGATCATGGAATCCAGTCCCATCACTTCATGGCAAATAGATGGTGAAACAATGGAAGCAGTGACAGACTTTATTTTCTTGGGCTCCAAAATCACTGTGGACAGTGACTACAGCCATGAAATTATAAGACACTTGCTCCTTGTAAGAAAAGCTATGACAAATCTAGGCAGTGTATTAAAAAAAGAAAGATATCACTTTGCCGACAAAGGTTCATATAGTCAAAACTATGGTTTTCCAGTAGTCATGTACGGATGTGAGAGTTGAACCATAAAGAAGGCTGAGTGCCAAAGAATTGATGCTTTTGAACAGTGGTGCTGGAGAAGACTCTTGAGAGTCCCTTGGACTGCAAGGAGATCAAACCAGTCAGTTGTAAAGGAAATTAATCCTGAATATTCATTGGAAGGACTGATGTTGAAGCTGAAACTCCAATATTTTGGCCACCTGATGCAAAGAACTGACTCACTGGAAAAGACCCTGATGCTGGGAAATATTGAAGGCAGGAGAAGGGGTGACAGAGGATGAGATGGTTGGATGGCATCATCAACTTAGTGGACATGAGTTTGAGCAAACTCAGGGAGATAGTGAAGGACAGGCAAGCCTGGCTTGCTGCAGTCCACAGGATTGCAAACTAGTCAGACACAACCAAGTGACTGAACAACAACAAATTCTCCCTTTGGTTCCCCATCAGAACTAGGCTGTTCCAAACACAGCTCTACAAATCTCAACTTACTCCTTGGCTTCTTGCTTACTGATATGCCCAGTGACCATATCCTAAGACCCCACTTCTTTAAGTGGTGTGTTTGTAAGCGAGCTTTTTAAACATTCTCCAAGGGGCCAACACTCTTAATGAACGCAGAAACATAACTAATATATGTTCGGTTGTTAATTGCAATAATGGAAGACATTTGAAATTTTTATTCCTCTTTGCTTTTACAATAGAACCAAAAGAGAGTCAACTTAATAACTTATTTTTCCTGCGGACTTCTGCAAATTAGTTATTTTAACCATATTTTACAAACAATAGTAATATTATAACAGTAATTATGGTGAAGTTAATTGGATAATAGAGCTTTTCCACAATTTAAATGTAAACATATAAGAAACTAGATAATTTCAGCCCCACAACTCAAAATGCTACTGATCAAACCAACCCCACTGTCTGCACTTCATGGTGACCCTAGAGGAGACTAATAATTTCTGAGACTCCAGGGAAATATTTATACTCAGAAATTCTCCAAGGTATTTGCTAGTTCTCTACAGATTTTACGTTGTACCTTAGCAGCCTGTCTGGGGAATTTATTTCTAAACAATTTAGGGGAAAAGTCATTACGGCTTTTCATGCAGAGAAGCCTCCGGAGGAAGAGAATCCCCTGGGGAGGGTGAAGTCAGTAGGAGAGGACTTGTATTTCTCTCCAGGGTCTGCTTCCACCCTCCATTACTCACTGCTAGTGCAGACCATTCTCTCAGGATTACAGGAACCCACGCTGTCTCCTTGGGTCCAGACAACAGTAGGGTCATGCACTTCCTCAAAAAGTGGGGCAGGATTTTAGTCACCAAATCCCTTAGAGACTCTGAGTAGCCCCTCAGTGTCCTGATGCAGAGAGAAAATTTGTTCTTAATGATGAAGCTATTGGTGCAGACCCAGCCTCATGCTCCTTAAAATAACCTTGCTAAACTACAGATTTCCTTCAGGATATGGACACAAAACCTACACGCATGTGCATTTCACCATGCTGTGCTTTACTCAATCTTCAGCCCTTTGGATTTAAACTCAATATGGAGAATCTGTGACAAGCATCTCCCGAACTCCTCTAGGATCATTTGCTCCGCCAGGCACTCGGAGCAGTGCTCCTTCTCCGCTTCTTCGCCCTGGGCCAGCAAGCAGGCGCACGTGGCTTCCACCACTTCCCAGGAGATGCACGAGGTCGACCGCCTGTCAGAGCAAACCAGTTGAAGGCCACGTTCAGTCACGCCACTGTTTTAAATACTTTCATAGTCCAGGGGACATGCTTGTTACAGCACTTTAAAGAATGCCACTGGTAAACTCTAATGTTTTCTTAATACTGGAAATCATATGCCCTGTGACCATATAAAGGACTGCTTTCAGAAGAAGAATGCAGAGGACAGATGAGCCTGTCAGCTCCTAGACATCCTTTTCCCTGAAGATTCTAAATTGTCTCAAACTTAGATCCACAAAGGAGCCCGGAGACCTGGGCTGCAGGATCAAGTCTGCAGGCTGGGCAGGGCTGAAGCAGCAGGAGTCTTAGCTAGGACAAGCCGTGGTCTGGGCTCCGTGCACAGGCCTGCCTGCCTGAGGAGAGCAGCCACAGCACAGCGGGCTCTGGGCGTCGGCTCCTGCCCCCAGGAGCCCAGCGGCTCTGAGGAGCCGCCTCCTGGGGGGCGCACCGTCAGCTCGCCTCGCAACACCCCCTGGATCCCTGAAGCGGTTCTCAAAGTCAGCTGAGCCCCGTCATACAGGACCCGTCACTTCCTCACTGGGCTCCAGGGGCAACTGTGACTCAGCTAGATAGTTGCCCAAGTCATGCTCAAACTGAAAAAACTTAGCAAAACTATAGATTATGAAAATATAGACGCTGGGATTGGTTTAAATCTGTCAAGGCAATACACAATGACTTTTGTTGCAGATGAATGAACAGGGCTGGCCTCAGCTTGAGAGTCTTAACATTTTGAGATCAGACTCCCGAGTATGGACTTCCTGTCACAATCTGTCGGACGTTCAGCATCACCATGTTAGGCAATAATGTTTCCACATGTAATTACACAGAAGATGCCGCCATGTTTCAGTAAATTTTTACCAATAAAGACCTCTGCAGGTCACAGTGATGAGTATTTCTGATATCTCTAACCAACAAAGCATGAATTTGTCTTTTCTACATGTTATCAATTAATTAATGACATCTGGGAGTTTATCACGACGTGACCCAGCCCATCAAACTCAAGGAAATTTTTTAAAATGGATGAATCTAGTCCGATATCTAATAAAATTATCAGTAAACTTTTGAGACTTCTTAGGAGTATAATAATTACAAATATTTTTTGTAATTATTACAAAATATAAAAAATGGCTTCAAAATAATTACATGGGAAGACATTCCCCTAAAGTGGACTCCATAAGCCCTTCAGCGAGGCATACAACACACACAGAGCACTTCTCCGCAGTCCCTTCCTCTGTGAAGGGCGGTTCAGGCATTTGCTTTCTAGAGATCAGGCCTTTGCCACCTGGTCCTGGAGGCCCTCTGCTCTTGTACAAAACAGGGGTGACTCAGACAGTGAGGACTGAAAGGTTGCGCTAAGAGGACAAATAGGACCAAGGGTTCGGCAGCAGGGGCACCTCTGGGGTAACACTGTGGGATCAAGGGCTGGTCAAGACAGAGAAGCTGCAGTCTCCCCTCCCTGTCCCTCATCTCCTGCCCTCCCACAGACAAAACTGCTTTCCTCCCAGTGCGGAAACTATTTTAACTCTCCTCTTAAACTTTTTCTTGACCGTGAGGTGAGGCTTTCAGGATCTTAGTTTTCCCGATCAGGGACCAAACCCATGCCTCCTTGCAGTGGAAGCGCTTAGTCCTAAGCCCTGTTTCACCACGAAGTCCCACTCTCTTCTCAAGTTAACCTTGAATTCCATTATTAGGAGGCTGAGTTCAGAGTACCTACCTATCTTTTCTGAATTTTGGCAGTCCTGAAAATTTCGTTGGTGACAAATGATGGCCGCCTTCAAAACCTCCAATTTCCATGTAGTTTGGCATGTTCATTAGTGTTTTTCGTTCTGGGCTTTCTTCATAATTTTTGCAACCAATGCATTTGCAAATAGAAGAACACATAATTTTGGCCTGGTAACATAAAATGCTTTAATAAAATTAGGTTGCCCTACAATTCATCAAAAACTGACAAAAACTATTTGGACCTTAAATAATGTTTATATTTGTGTGTGCACACAAGTAGTAATCGCAATATTCACACCCAGAAAAAAAGGGAGCGGGGAGCAGTGAAGATGGGTGAGTGACGGTGATGTGAAGAGAAAGGCACATTTCCATCCACGTTGCCGCCGCCAGGGGTGAGGGAGGGAGGGGTTCCTGAAGGCAGGTGGGTGGGTGTGGGCGTGAGCCCTGAGCAGACAGCCGGGTCTCGCCCTTGCCCAGGGGCCACACAGTGAAGACTCTGCCTGCCCCTTGTTTTGCAGGAAGCCTGCCCTGGCTGATTCTAGAACTCCAGGAGCCCAGCCACCCTCCTCCTTCAGCACTGAGAGTGTGGTGCTGGCCCTGTGGTTGCAGAGAATGTGCTCATGGGTAAAACATGAAGCCCACCCGAGGCCAGGCCTGGGGTGGGCATTCTAGGGGGAGGGCCTTCTTTCTTCCTTGTAGGGGGACATTGCTTCTTGTCATATGGTCGTGTGACACTCAGCGCCGGGGGCCAACCGCTTGAGCCAACTGGACCTGGGGCAGCGGGAAGACTAGCTCGTTCCTGGCCCCTTCATGGTTTCAGGCCCTGCGGGTTTCCCTCAGGGAAACTCAGACCCGCGTCTAAAGGAGTGAGCTTTCTTTTGCACCTCTGGGAGTTCTGAGCGGGAGGTTTTTCGGAATGTCTAGTCTGCGGTAATATCAGGCGCTGCAGGCCCTCTGCCCGGCTGAGGGAAGCAGGCTGGCACACTGCCTCGGCGCGGCAGCAAGGACGTGGAGAAGAGCAGAGACCCCGTGAAGATGTTTGAGAGCAGCTCCACTGGCGTGAAGCCACTGCCTTCCTGCATCTCCAGCTCTGCAGTATTTTTGACTCATTTTCAAAATGTGAGCTAGGGGATTGCTAGGTCTGCTAGATCTCCAGAAACAGGAAAACTTTACTGAAGCCTGACCTTCTATGACAATCTTCTAAAAATAAAGTTCACAGGAACATCCCCAAGAGACCTCAAGCAAATCAGAGAGTCTTTGCAGGAGGGGCTTCTTGGCTGCTTCACTGACAGGGCCTGAGGGTTCCCTTCCTCCCTCTTTCTTCCTTTCCCTTCAACACAAAGAAAGACAGAGAGAGACAGAAAACGGAGGTGAGTGAGGGATGAACCTAAAGGAGAAAACCAGTCCCTCTACTGCCTTTAAATCTTTTGAGGGAGAAAACAAAGCTCTGTCTGAGAACTGGTCAGCATCTCTCCAGCAGCAAAGGCAACTGTGCATTCTGATCTCTGTCCACTTAGAAGTTGCCCCTTCAAAGCACCCAGGGGAAGGCTTGTCTGGGGACAAGGCTGCCCTCACTGCCCCTCCCAGAGCATCTATGCTCTGCTCAGCGGGGCAGAAGCCCACCTCAGGAAGCCAACAGACTGCTGGCCCCTGAGGGTAGCTCCAGCATCAGATCAGCAGCTGTAGAGCGGGCAAGGCTGTGGCACTGGGCACCCTCCCAGGACACTTGGGGTGAGCTCAGTGGGGACAACATGCTCCCAAAGGAGCCCTTGCTTCATAAAGTGAAATTTATATTTGAGACATTAAGGTAGATTGATGAGTGCTCTTTAGTAGCCCTGGAAGGAAGAAAATTAAATTCTTAATTAAATTTTTAACCACAAAGTTACTTGGCCCATTTACCTGGCTTTTAAAAATAATGCTTGGCAATTGTTGACTGACCTCATAGCACTCACAGTAGTTCTTAAGGCAGCCCGACCTCTTGCAATTACATCCTTTGTTATGTCGAGGTTTCACATCACCCAGTTTTCCTTTCCCAATTTTTGGCTGGAAAGCTTCTGGATTTCTATCAAGACATGCCTAAGACAGAAAATGCAAAACTCTATCAAGATATATTTTACTACTTAAAACAATGCTTAGTGCCAGGTATCTGGCTTGCCATAACTGGGTCTAGCTGTTACTTTAGAAGTGGCCACAATGAGCAGCGGGCCTCTACCCCCGTTCTGTTCCATTTTCACTCACTTGAATACTTAAAGGTGGAATAGTGGACGGTAAAGACGCAAAGAAAATCACGGTGTCCACGTGAACACAGCTCCTTCCCGGCTGCTGTGTGGGTTGTTTCGGGAGATGTTAGTAGCTGGGGTCACGGCGCTCCGCTACCAGATCACACTTATTACCAAGGACCGTGTCCCAGGCAGCTTCTGTGCCGTGTGTGCGCTCTCTCACTGGACCCTCACACACCCCTGTGGGGCAAACACCACCCCTCCTCTTGGGGTCTGATGGGTGAAGAAGCTGAGGCGCCGAGGGGTCAGAAGATTGTGGCCCAGGGGTGGCATCCAGCCTCTGAGTTCACAGCCAGCCCCAGGTCTCAACCACTCTCTGACAAGATGACACTGTGCTCTTTATTAAGCTGAGCTGGGGCGATATGGACATCACAGCGGCAGCCTCATGCTTCCTCTCCCCTCACCACGAGCCCCGTGTGACCCCCACCCAGGCCAGGTCAGAGGACAGTCCAGCTCCCCACCCGAGGTCCCTCATGTCTCCTCCTCATCAACACACCCCCAGTGGGAACCTATCTTCTGACTTGGGCTGCTTTAATTTTGCTGTTCTGGAACTTCAGCTGAGTGGAACCACTCAGCATGTGCTCTTGTTCATCTGACTTCTTTCGTCAGTGCAGTGTCTGTGAGGCTCTCTGAGCTGGAGGTCTTTCTTTTCCATGATGCGTGGAGAAGACTTACACTATATACTGCAGACCTATCCAGGCTACCACAGAGAGGCACACGGCTTGTTTCCAGTTTGGGGCTATTAAGAACATAGCTGCTGTGAACATTTTTGTACAAGTCTCTGATGGACATGTACACTCATTTCTAGGGGTTGTATTTTCAGGAATGAAACTGCCAGGTCACAGCACACACAGAGGTTTAGCGTTAGTAACTACTGCCAACAATTTTCCAAAGTGCTTGCACCAATTTACATTGCCAGCAGCTTTCCATAATTTTTTAAATAAAACATTTTATACTTTTAATTGAAGATAGTTTTCTTTACCAGAAACTTTTAATACTTTTAATCGCAGATAGTGTATTTTCTTTAAAGAAAATGCAACAACATTGAACTTCAGATGAATCACTATTTTTTTTCTGTCCTGTGGATCTGCCTGTGTCAAAGCTGATTTTCGACCTGGGCCGGTTCACCCCTCCTTAGGCAACCTGGTGGTCCCCCGCTCCCGGGAGGTCACCATATTGATGCCGAACTTAGTGCGGACACCCGATCGGCATAGCGCACTGCAGCCCAGAACTCCTGAGCTCAAGCGATCCTCCAGCCTCAGCCTCCCGAGTAGCTGGGATTACAGACGCGCGCCACCGCGCCCGGCCAAAGCTGATTTTCAATTGATTGATTTATCTATAAATCGAGGCAAGTTAAATTATTTTAGGAAAAAACCAGACGGACCATGGCAGAGAATGAGAGCCTCGAGGCCAGGTCTCCTCTGGGGAGTGAGGGGCGTGGCCTGGGCGGGGGGGCTGTGCTCCTTCCCGGGGGTCCTTCGTCACTGGGCGGGGCGTGGGGGGGGCGTGGGGGGCGGTTAACCTTGCTTCTGCATTTAGTCTTTAGCAGGTGGCCTGAGGGGCTCTCCGAGGTGCTGTTCACCTCTAGATTCTCCCTTTCGCCCAAAAGCCAAGAAGAATAAAAATCAGCCAAAACTAACAATGGCTGAGAGCTTTCATCAAGGTTTCTTCACACAGTGAACCATCTACACCTTTTCAGATTATACTCTTTGAACTTAGATTTATCTGCTACAGAACACAATCTAAATTTCTAAACCCGAAATCAAGACAAGATGGATATCTGTATGTCCTTAACCCGGAAACTTCTGGGACCCCACTGCCCCTCTAAGCCCCCTGACACCAGTGGAGAATAAAGGTCTTCCCCTGGCTGCCACTCTCACAGCAGCTTCTGGTCATGGCCAGGGCCCCCACCTTCATGAACAGAGTCCTATTTAGTGTACACTCTTCAACACTTTTGGGTTTCCCCAATATTGAAATTAGAAACCTGTAGAGACTGCTTTGTGAATATTCCTGGAACTTTTCAATGCATTGTTTTAATTGGAGTCTAAGTGCTTTACAGCGCTGTGGTAGTTTCTACTGCATGACACAGTGACTCAGCTGTGTGCATAACATGTCCCTCCCTCCCGGGCCTCCCTCCCGCTCCCTCTCCCCACCCCACCCTTCTAGGCCATCACAGAACACAAAGCTGAGCTCCTTGTCCCCACTAGCCATGTGTTTTACGCGTGGCAGTGTGTATACATCGATCCTAGTCTCTCAGCTCGCCCCGCCCTCCCCTTCCCGCACCGCCCGTGTCCACATGTCCATTCCCTACATCGGCATCTCTATTCTGGTTCTGCAAATACGTTCATCTGTACCATTTTTCTAGATTCCACATATATGTGTCAACATGAGTGTATTTAAAGGAAATGTTTACCTTAATGGCCTTAAACCGTTCGATTTCATGACGTAAATTGTTGCAACAATTATTACAATTGCAGTTGTTGCAAAAGTCCCCACTAGCAAAGCAATCACAGTACCTGTGGATAAAACAACACAGCGTGTCAGAGCCACCCAGTGAGGAGATGAAGACAAGTGTGCATATACCTGTAAAGAGAGGGCTGGCCGGTACGCTGGGTCAAATACGACCTTTAGTTACCTGATTCTCCTCTTTCTGTGTAAATAGATCCACTGGGATGACGTTCTCCAGTGACCAACACAGAAGAGAGAGACTAGGGAAAATCATTGGTTTCATAACACGGCAGTTGGCAGAATAAACAATTTCCCAGTCAATGTCCACTGGCATCCATTACCTCCTTCCCCTAATGCCCACCGCCCTTGTTCCAGGAGAGCTGTGAGCTGGTGAGCACAGAGCCGTTTTCCCATCAACCATCCCAACCCAGCCAACACCACTGAATGCAGTTCACTTCTCAGCCGACCTGCCTGTGAGAAAATCCTAAGGGACCTAGAGGCGGCCCCAGGCTCTGTCGTACTCTCACTCCACGTCAGCATGTGGAGGCAGGAGACACGACTGGGGCAGAGACACAGGTGAGTGCTGCCACACGTGATAACCAGGTCTTCCACGTGCTCAGAATCCACAGAATAGCAGGCTGAGTAGACCTGTCTGAGCATCTACCTCCCACCCTGAGGCCCTGGAGTCAGACAGGCAGTAGCCTGTGGCTCAAGGGCAGTGGCCAGCACCTTCTCTGCTGTGTCATCCTTGAAGAACTCTCAGTGTTGATGACCATGAACTGCTTCACATGCTTCTGGAGGAGCTTCCTCTCGTGCCACACGACCGAGGCATTTATAGGCCTGAGGTTTTTCAGTATGAAGAGGGCCAGGACACTTTCCTTAAATCATGTAAGAATTCAGTGTCTGGTCAAAGACTCCTAACAACCTACCTGTAATCTGCACCCCTGAGAGGCTTGGGGAGCCTCCCCACGGCTCTCAGCCACCCCACGGCTTCAGCTTGTGACTAGAGAGGACCCACAGTGTTCTCTTCCTGAGCGCAGTTCACGGGAAAGAGCTTCGTATGCAGATTTAATATCAGCTCTGCTACTAGTTTCCCATGTTACCTGATCCAGGTTATTTATGTCAGCGTCTAGAGCCAGGACATAGGAATTCCGCCACTTGACTGCCTGGTCTCACAGAGTTGCTGAGGGAAGGCCTGAAGCCCTGGTGTGCTTCCTCTGACAGAGTGCTGCATGAAGGCAGGAGGGCCTCTGCGTCTGGCTATGTGGTGGACTAGATGCTTGCAGAAGAATTCCTAAGTACAGTTATTTTAACATTTATTATTTTAATATTTTAAATAATGTGTCAAAATTCATGCCAAACAAAGAAGAGAGTAAAGGCGACTGTCGGATGTGAAAAGATAAGAAACTGTGAGTCCAGAGGGGTGAATTCTGTAGCTGCCAAGTGTGGTCCTGGGCCCTCTGCGGGTCCCTAGTGACCTGGAGCTTGGGTTCAAATTGGCCACTCCTGCAGGAGACAGCGTCTGAGCTACAGAAGGAGGGAGTTGGATCAAAAGACCCCTTATAAAGTGTGAGTCCTTGAAAGGCAACCTTCCCACAAATCTACTTCATGGAAATTTCAGAGCACAGGGAAAAAAAGAAGACCCCAGAAGGTTCTAGAAAGAAGAATACAGGTTTCATACAAAGGGTGAGAAAAAATTTCATAACAACACCAGAAACTGGAAGAAAATGTGGCAAAGCCTTCCAAATCCTAAAGGAAAACTTAATTAGTTGAAGTTGAAAATCCTACCATCCATTCAAAGTGATCACCTTAGTCTGAGGAGAGACATGACACTTTCAGACAAGCACAGTCTGAAAAGACTCTCTCCCAGCACTCTTGGTTGGGAAGCTGCTGGAGGACATGCTGCCTGAAAACAATGCAGTGAATCAAAAATGGGGAAGATAATGCTATCCAGGAGCCAGGGGGTCAGATATGAGGAAGAAGCAAAGGAAGCCCTGGGACGGATGCTGGAAGGAGGGTCCACAAGGAGAACTGTACCTAGGGCTGGAGCCAGCCCCTCAGGAGCAGGACCTTGACGGCTGCAGGAAAGGCTTCCTCCAGACCAGGTCACCGCACACCTGTGTGCTCACACACGTTGAGAAAGCACTTATGCAAGCAGAGGGGAGTGAAGGGTTAGGGTTAGGGTTAGGGTTAGGGTTAGGGGTTAGGGGTTAGGGTTAGGATTAGGTGTTAGGGTTAGGGTTAGGGTTAGGGTTAGGGGTTAGGGTTAGGGTTAGGGTTAGGATTAGGGGTTAGGGGTTAGGGTTAGGATTAGGTGTTAGGGTTAGGGTTAGGGTTAGGGGTTAGGGTTAGGGTTAGGGTTAGGATTAGGGGTTAGGGGTTAGGGTTAGGATTAGGTGTTAGGGTTAGGGTTAGGGTTAGGGGTTAGGGTTAGGGTTAGGGGTTAGGGTTAGGGTTCGGTTAGGATTGGGGTTAGGGTTAGGGTTAGGGGTTAGGGTTAGGGTTAGGGTTAGGGTTAGGAGTTAGTGTTAGAATTAGGGTTAGGGTTAGGAGTTAGGATTAGGGGTTAAGTTTAGGGTTAGTGTTAGGGGTTAGGGTTAGGGTTAGGAGTTAGGGTTACGGTTAGGGTTAGGGGTTAGGGTTAGGGTTAGGAGTTAGTGTTAGAATTAGGGTTAGGGTTAGGAGTTAGGGTTAGGGGTTAAGGTTAGGGTTAGTGTTAGGGGTTAGGGTTAGGATTAGGGGTTAGGGTTAGGGTTAGGGTTACGGGTTAGGGTTAGGGTTAGGGGTAGGGTTAGGATTAGGGTTAGGGGTTAGGGTTAGGGTTAGGGTTAGGGGTTAGGGTTAGTGTTAGGGTTAGGGTTAGAGTTAGGGGTTAGGGTTTGGGGTTAGGGTTAGGGTTTGGTTAGGATTAGGGGTTAGGGTTAGTGTTAGTGTTAGGAGTTAGGGTTAGAGTTAGGGTTAGGGTTAGGGCTAGGGTTAGGGTTAGGGTTAGGGTTAAGTTTAGGGTTAATGTTAGGGGTTTTAATTAGTGGTTAGGGTTAGGGATTAGGGTTAGTGTTACTGTTAGCGTTATGGGTTAGGTTTAGGGGTTAGGTTTAGGGTTAGGGTTACGTGCATTTAAAAGGTAAGTGTTAACAGGAGGGAGAGAAGAAAAAAGTTGAGGAAGAACATTAATCCAGCTTTAGACGTGATCTATCACTACCTGATCAAACACTACTGATCTAACAAAGTACATATGATTTCTGGGAAAAGGCCACGTGCATGTTGGGAGGGGGTTAGTTGTGAGTAGGAAGAGGAACCAACTAAATCCACATCTTTCATGGCACAAAAACAAGAGATAATGCCAAAACTGAAAAGTCAAGAAGCAGCAATATAGGCAAGTTATTTAGATTTATGGAGGCAAATACTAAAAGATTTCGTTAAGGGCTGAAAGCATCTGGAGATTGGAAAATACGGAAAAATTATCAGGAACTACATTTTTTTGTCATAAACCTTGTATAATTATTAGACTTTTTTTTTTTTGACTGAGCCACAAAGCTTTCAGGATCTTCCCTGACCAGGGCTTAGACCCAGGCCCTCAGCAGTACAAATGCAGCGTCTTGACCACTGGACAGTCAGGGAATTCCCTATTCGGCTCTTTAAACTATGTACTTATGACCTGGATAAAAGCAACAATTAAAAGTCAGAAAGGATAAACTGAAAGATAAAGAGCTAGGTCCAGATTCAGCATAAAATGACAAAGAAGTTAGAAACATGGGAGAGATGAAGAGAAATGGTCCTTAGTTAGGGGGTCACGTATATCTGATAAGCATTACAGGACAGAAAAGAGAAACAGAAGAGAGCTATTCTTGGAGTGAGGATACCTGTGTTTCCCAGTTGTGGGTCCTCAGATTTCAGAAAACTAATGAACCTCAAGAAAGCAAGTAAAAAGAAAAATCAAAGATAAAAAGAAAATTGTAAAAACACCAGAGAGAAAAGACATTACCTAGACTGACCACTGACTTTGTGTTAGAAATAATGGAAAACAGTAGAACAATATTTTTATGCATGGAGAGGAAAAACTGGCAATCTAGAATTTTATACCTAGTCAAGCTATGTCTAGTCACTGAGATCCAAGCTAGGCACACTTCTTTTACTGCTCTACACACTTTGCTGGGTGATTTTATTTAAAACTTTGGGCTTCCCTGGTAGCTCAGTTGGTAAAGAATCCACCTGCTATGCAGGAGACCCCAGTTCGATTCCTGGTACAGTAAGGTCCACTAGAGAAGGGATAGGTACCCACTCCAGTATTCTTGGGCTTCCCTGTGGCTCAGCTGGTCAAGAATCCACCTGCAATGCGGGAGACCTGGGTTCCATCCCTGGCTTGGGAAGATCCCCCTGGAGAAGGAAACAGCTACCCAGTACTGGCCTGGAGAATAGGCCTGCAAACAGTCGGACACGACTGAGTGACTTTCACTTTCTTTTTAAAAAACTTTATGTAGAATATTTGTAAATCTGTGTCACCAAAGTCTCATTTTCTTCTTTTCCAAACATCGGGAAAGGGTTCCCTCACTTGCTGCTCATCCTTCCTCATCCCCATTCATTCTTTAACCTATGGCTCGTGGACCATCTTCCTGCCTCCCTCTAACTCTCAAAGGTGGTCAACAGCCTCCTTAACCAGAAAATGCAAGGACCTCTGCACTGCATTTACCTCACAGCAGTGCGTGACACTATTAGACTCCAGAACAAATTCCCCACTGTCTATCAGACAGTTCCACCTTCAGTTTAGGGTGTCCACACCTTAACTTCTGACCTTCCCCTTCAGTCTTCACCCCGCTCTTGCTGTAGTCTCGCTGCATTTGTGGTGCCATCACCCACCCAGTGACATGACCCTGAGTCATGTCTGATGACTACTTTTCTCTCTTTTCTCATATCCAAGAGGTTACCAAGTCTTCTGATTCTGGCTCAGAAAAGTCTTTGCTAATTGTATTCTTGATACAAGAAAATAACATTTGTTGTAGTTTTTTAGAATATAAATAAAAAGAAAAAATTAAAATAATTCAGAATCCTGCTCCCTAGAGATGACCATTTGGTGAATATATTTCAGAGTTTTTCTGTAAAACTATGCAAGCAAGCAAGCAAGCAAAGTCACCCAGTCGTGAC
The DNA here is from genome assembly GCF_963930625.1 of Muntiacus reevesi. NCBI lineage: Eukaryota > Metazoa > Chordata > Mammalia > Artiodactyla > Cervidae > Muntiacus > Muntiacus reevesi. Next base: position 43,831,475 of record NC_089253.1, read on the forward strand.
TAACTCTTTGCAACCCCACGGGCTGTGGCCTACCAGGCTCCTCTGTCCATGGGATTTTCCAGGCAAGGGTACTGGAGTGGGTTGCCATTTCCTTCTCCAGGGGATCTTCCTGACCCAGGGATCGAACCCAGGTCTCCCGCACTGCAGACAGACGCTTTACCCTCTGGCCACCAGGGAATATTGTAAAACTATGCATGTTATCAATAATTACATGCTGCTTGGTTACATATAATACATAAATAAAAAAAAGACATTCTATACAGTTTCAGTGTGATTCTACTATGTATCAAAGTCAGTAATCAATATGACAACTTGCTTTTATTACTCATCAATATGAGAGTTAATATTACATGTAAATAGATTCATGCCACTGTAATGACTACACTGTATCCCACTCTATAGTAACATCACTATAGAGTGATTAATAATTCCCCTTAAACTGAACATTCAGGTTATTTTGTAAATTTTGGTTTAAAGAACGATACTGTGCAAATGGCACCGGCCTCCTTTCTGTCCCCAGAACACTGTGCCCTCTCTCTCTTGCCACATGGCCTCTGTACCTGCTATTTCCTCTGCCTAGAATGCTCTTATTGACCCACTTTGAATCCACCTCTGCCTCACTAACTCCTGATTAACTCCTCCTCATCCAAAACCCCTTCCTTCCTCAGGAAAATCCTCCCGGGTGTCATACGTGGTCAGTCCCCCCATTACCCTCTGCCCACTGCTGCTGCTTTGCCACACACCCACCATCATCTCTGTGTAGGTGACTGTTCTATTCACGTCTGTCTCCCCAGCCGGACTGTGAGTGTTGAGAGGGCAGGGACCATAACTTATCTTGTCAATTTCTGTTTTCTTTATCCCTGAAATCACAGGAATCAAAAATATTTGTGGAATGGATAAATAAGAGTGAAAAATGTATATGTCTTTTTATATACAGTTTGAAATGTCTCTTAAATCTGTGGGTTTTTCCTCATCCTGATCTCTGCCCTAGTTCAGGTCATCATCATTTTTGTCTATGCTGTTGTGATAGTCTCCTAGCCTTCAACTTCCTTCACTTTGCCAATAGTTTTTTAAAACATATATCAGGCAAAAGGAAGCAAGGAAAAAACAGTAATCAGAAAACACAAAAGTGGTATTCTGTATTTCTGGGGGGAATACAAAATGGTGTAGTCACTGTGAAAACCAATAATGTGTTTCCTCAAAAAGTTAAATAAAAAATTACCATATAATTCAGCAGTTCCACCTCTAGGTATATACCCAAAAGAAATGAAAGCAAGAACTCAGACAGACACTTGCACACCCACATTCATGGCTGCATTATGCACAATAGTCAAAGGTAGAAACAACCCAAGTGTCTATCAACAGATGATGGACAAACAATCAGTGGATAAACAAATGTGGTCTATGATACAGTGGGATATTAATCAACCTGGAAAAGAATAAAGTACTAATACATGCTACACCATGGATGAACCCTGAAAATATCATGTTAGTGAAAAAAGCCAGACACAAAAGCACAGTACTGTATGAATGCACCTATATGAGGTGTCTGGAACAGGAAAACTAAGAGCAGAAGGTAGAACAGAGGTTTGCCAGGGGCTGGGGGTAACAGAAACTTGTTTAATGGGTACAGACTTTCTATCTGAGATGACAAAAGGGTTCCAGAAACGGGTAATGGTGATGGTTGCACAACATCGTGAGTACAATTAATGCCACTGAATTGTGTATTTTAAAATAGTAAATTTTATGTTTTGCATATTTTACCATGATTTAAAAAAAGCAAGGTGCAGATTGCACATATGAAATGCTGCCATTTGGGGAAAGAAAAGAACTTAAATATATTATGTCAATAATGAGACAAAGAATGCAAATAGATTTTAAAGTCTATTGAAACATGGATATTAGATTTGCTTTTTAAAAACCCAACTATAGGACTTCTCTGGCAGTCCATGGCTAGGATTCTGTGCTTCCACTGCAGGAGGGTTCGAACCCTGGTCAAACCCTGGTCCCTGGTGGGTTTGAACCCTGGTCACTGCGTGGCATGGCCAAAAGAATAATAGTAATACAATAAGTTAATAAAAGAAAATAAAAACCCAACTATATTTAGATGACAGAAGACACACCTAAAACACTACCATACAAAGCAGGGACATAGAAGGATGCTAGGAGCACAGCTTGCTAATACTAACCTAGGAAAATATGGTGTAGTAACAGTAATATTAAAAAAAAGAATATAAAGGCAAAAAGCACTAGGATTCAGAGTCACATTTAACAGTTGATGGAATAATTCACAAAAAATATACAGCAATCATGAATTTGTACACCTTTCACTATAGACTCAAAGTATATAAACCAAAATGGAATTATAAGGAAAAAGAAGCAAATTCACAATAATAGTGAGATGTATTAATGCACTTTTATAAAAACAGATAAATCACACAAAATTTAGTAAGTATTTAGCAGATTTAAAAAACAAAACTAACAAATAGAGAATATACATTTTAAAGTTAATATAGAATATATTAAAAATTGACCAAACATTGTCAGAAGGCAATCTTCATTAATTTCAAAGCATTGCTATCACACAAACCATATTATACCACCAAATTACAATTCAACATAAAAATTGACATTAAAAATGTTGCTTAAAATATACATACACAGATACATGCACATATATGCATACATATATATCTGGATACTTTGAAATGTACACCTAAAAAATTCATGCAGTGAAGAGAACATTACAATGAAAATTACATAATATTTTGAGTGAATGACAATGAAAGCAGCACATAACCCTTGGAGGATGTAGTAAAGCAGTACACAGAGCAATTTACAGCTTTAAATGCATTTCCTAAAAAAAAAAAAAAAGATTGTAAATAAATAAGTATTTAACACAAAAAAACTATTAAAACAAGGGAATAAAATGATAAAGGTATGAGGGAGAAAATGGGCTTCCCAGGTGACACAGTTGTAAAGAAGCCACTTATTGATGCAAGAGACGCAACAGCAAGAGACTCAGGCTAGATCCCTGGGTCAGCAAGATCGCCTGGAGAAGGAAATGGCAACCCACACCAGTATTCTTGCCTGGAAAATTCCACGGACAGAGGAGTCTGGCAGCTTAGTCCGTGGGGTCACAGAGTCAGACATGACTGGGCATGCAGGCATGCACTGTAATAATTATAATATGAGGGAGAAAAGAGTAAAGAGTAGGAAGTAATGTTTTTAAAACAGGAATGCAAGCAAGAAAATCAATAAAACCAAAAGTTGCTGCTCTGAAATGACTGACAAAACACACAAATCTCTCATGAGACTGACCAAGGAGAAGAAAAGATACAACAAACAATAGTAGAAATTAAAATTAGAAAAATTTAAAGGCTCTAACTACAGATAGACAATTTTTAAAAATAACAAAAGAGTATATGAACAGAGATATACTGAGACTTGAAAATGTAAAGAAATCAATAATCTTCAAGAAAATATAAAATAAAATGGACTCAAGAAGAAACACAAACTTAGAGACGACTACAACTTGTAAAGAAAGTGAATGAGTACTCCATCTCTTACCCCCACTCCAAATCCCAGACATTAAATCAGACAGCTTTATGCACAAAGATTAATTAAACTTCAAAGAACTAATAAGTCCTATCTTGCCCAACTTTCCCAGAGGCTAGAGAAAAAGAGGGTCCAGTGGGAATGGGGAAGACTGCTAATGCATTTTATTAGGCAATTCAGCACTAATAGCAATTTCAAAGAAAGAAAACATGAGAAAGGAAAATTACAGATCTATCTCACTCATGAAAAAGATACAAAGATCCTAACAAAATATTGAAAACTAAATCTAGCAGTGCACACGAAAGATAAAATCAATACGTCATGATCAAATTGGGTTTAATCTCTGGCCTACGAGGGTGGATGACCAATAGAAAATTTGTCATAGATCAAACTGTAAGATTAAAAGAGGAAAACAACCTGATCATTTAAAAGAATACAGGCAAAAAGGCTTTGATAAAATTTACCACTCGTTTATATTAAGAATTAAAAAAGAAAACCACTTAGGAAACCAGGTATACATAGAAGGACACTTCCTGAGTCCAAAGTGGGCATACAGCAGAAAACACCCACACGCCCCTCACTCTGCCCCTTGCCACAACTCTAGTTGAGAATGTGGCTGACTCTGCTTCACTTCCCAGCTTCCTACATTACATGGTCTGACCACACAACAAGGTTCTGGCCAAGGGAAGTTGGGTGGAAGTGGCTGTGGCAATTACTGCTTATGCCTTAGGAGGTAAGGAGTGTACCTTTACCCTGCTCTTTTCTCTTCCCCAGTGGCTGGAATGTGAATGTGAGGGTGGCAGCTGGGGCAGCCCTCTTAGCCACAAAATAGAATCACCCACTTGAGGATGGCAGAACAACTGATGAAGGAGCGGAGACACTAACACCGGTCAGCCACCACAAGAGCCTTGGTTGTCACTGAGAGTCTTTGTTACAGCGTCTAAGCATATCCTCTGCATACTATAGAGCATTTCTCAAAAACCCACAGCAAACACCTCATTTAGGGAATAAAATGTAGGTAAGGGAATTTTAGAAGTGCTTCTGTGAAAACCAGGGGCAAGGCAGCGCCCAGCACCAGCATCCCCTATCGCAGCAGCAGAGGGCCTAGCTATGACCACAAGGCAAGGAAAAGGAAAGGGTGGGGAAGACGCCATCAAAGACGCCATGCAGACAAGACGATCGGTTAAACACAAAGACGAAGGAAATTCACAGACAAATCGTCACAACTGAGGAGTGGGACCCGTGAAAGGAGCAGGATTGAGAACCCAGAACCAGACCCACGTGCGTACTTCAAACTCTGACAGCTGACAGGGAATGCATTGCAGATTATGGGTGACCATATTAGGGTTTGGCAATAAATGGTGCTAGAAAATTAACTGTACATATGATAAAAAATTAATTCCTAAAAAAAAATTAATTCCTACCTAATGCCATTTACAAAAATCAATTCCAGGTGCATTAAGGCCTCAATGACAAAAAACAAACCTTTAAACCTTTATAAATAGTCTAATGGCAGAACTATTTAACCTCGGGATATGGCTAGATTTCTTAAACAATGCACACAAAGGCAGTAACAATAAAGACACTTGATAATTTTGACTATATTAAATTGAAAACTTCTGTTCAACAAAAGTCACTACTCATTTTCTGCCATGTGTATTAAGTGCCCAGCAGACATCAACCTTGCACTGGACACTGGAAGTAAGAAAGACCTCCTCACCATGAGACTTACAATTGTGCACACGTGTACTCTCTCAGGGTTAGAATGAGGGTCAGACAGGGTCAAAAACCCATGTCTAGGGCCAGGATATACACCTTGGCTCCCAACCCAAATTCCACTCCCTTCTGTGACCTCTGTGGGCTCCCCTCTAAGCAGAACCGCTTTTCCTCCTGGGAAGCTCAGACTGACCTGCCCCACTGGGAACAGCCGTAACGGCAGCCGCGAGGTGAGAGTCGGCAAAGCATCGCCTCTCTGGTCTCAGGCTCCTCCGCTGGGTGGGTCGGTTGGGACAGATGTAAGGGTTCCAGTCTTGAGTGGAAGAAAATCCAGCGGCCTGCAGGTTGACGAACGAGAGTGGGCGGTGGTGTTTCAGGGCATGCCTCGTTCCTGGGAGCTCATGCTGTCCACAGTCTAGGTATTCTTGTATGAGGTGTTTGTATTGTCTTCCTTCTTCAGCCCACTCTCACCACTGCCCAGGAAACCACGCCTACAGCCCTCACTTGAGGTTTGTGGCCCCTCTCTTGGCTGTGAAACGCCAGTGCATCATCTGTTAAAGATACTGTCCTTGAGGTACAGACTGCTTCAGTGCTGGCAGATAGCAACATTCCCACGCTCTGTGGGTAGTCTTAACAAGAAAGTGACAATATTCTTCAAGAAAATACCCGTGATGATCTGTACGTTCACTTCCCGCAGGTACGTTATATCCTAGAATTTTAGTTGTAGTGCTTGAAAAGACTTGAGATGATATATATTCTAAACTCATTGTTTGTTCATTGGCATCCTGGAAAATCCCTGGCTACAAACACTTTAAAACTTTGGAACAACAATAAAAACAAAAGTTTGAAATATATGACTTTGAGTTTCAAGGGTAAACAGCTAAGGAACTGAAAGTGGTGACTCTAGCCAAGGGGGTTGAGTGTAGAGTGTCCCCTCCTCTCCCACAGCAAGATGACAGTAGATGATCTTTCTAGACATGGAAGCAAAGTTTGGAAAGCCTGAAAACAGAAGTCACTGAAGTGGTGGCTTCCAGGGAGAAGTCTGGAGAGTGGGGAGGGATGGGGATTATGATGGATTTCTCTCCATTGTAATCAGATATAGCTACTGATTTTTACTCACATGTATGCATCACTTTGATTTTTAAAAAATACAATAATGTGGTTTTCTCTTTATTAATGGCCAATTAGTAGTAATCTCTCTTAACATTTATCCAAGAGAGATTCCCAATAATGTAGGACAAATGGAGTCCAAGAAAATTAGATTCCATTGCTTTGAACAAGACAGCTGCGGGGAGTAAAAAGCTAACTGGTGCAGATGCCATGCTTGCTAGTGAAGCCACAGTGGTGAAGCCACCCCGACTGGCATCAGGGTGGGTACCTGTGGCACACGGAGACCCAGAGTGGTGTTGCCACCAGCCCAAGGGCACAGATCTCACCGACAAGGCCCACTGGGCTGAATATGCCCATTTCTAGCCTTTCCAAAAGCAGTAATTCCTGGAGATAATTGGTTTCTCAGGGGTAGATTGACACCAACCAAATGATGATGCACTGTTCAGAGGGCCACGTGTTAATTTTTGGTGGAAATAACATCCCCTCCAGTGCCTCTAATGTTCACAGCCTTTACTCAGGGGCCCTGCTTCTCAGGATGCTGCTGAGGAAGCGAAGTCACTGGTGATGAGTGTGAGTTTAGAGGCACAGAGGCACACGGGGAGGGTACACGCCCCTGTACATGGCACCCACACTTCTCTGGAGTAGGCGGCCCCCGCAGCCCCATACAGTGTCTCCCCTCCCGGGGCAGCACCACAAACACTCTGAGCCGCCTTCTCATTGTTCCAGTGTGACCAAGTCCCCTCGTGATGATGAAATCTTTCTTTAGCACGTTAGTCATCGATTAACCTGGAAAGCTGCTTCTAGGCAAGAAGCTGTTCTTGGGCCTTTCCATTATGAGGTAACCAATAAGTAACCCTCCTTAGAGATATCTTATCTCCAAGTCCTTAAGAGCTACCTCACTCTGTCCCCAGGCATAGTGTACACCTTGCTCTAGGCTTGGGCAACCCAGCCGCTGACCCAGCCAGCAGCGTGGCAGCCCTGTCCACAGGAACCCCTCCACCCCCACTTCTGTCCACTCTAGCCTCTACCACCTCGTCCTCCACCGCGTCACAAGTTTCCACCTGGGCTGGCCCCTCTGGCTTGACAATGTCACATGGTCCAGGCCTTTCTCTCTGTTCTCCTTCCTCCTCACCCAGCTGCATTTTTAAGAGTTTCTGATCAGTAGTCTCAAGAGTCTTCTCCAACACCACAGTTCAAAAGCATCCATTTTTCGGTGCTCAGTTTTCCTCACAGTCCAACTCTCACATCCGTACATGACCACTGGAAAAACCATAGCCTTGACCAGATGGATCTTTGTTGACAAAGTGATGTCTCTGTTTTTTAATATGCTATCTAGGTTGGTCATAACTTTCCTTCCAAGGAGTAAGCGTCTTTTAATTTCATGGCTGCAGTCACCATCTGCAGTGATTTTGGAGCCCCCCAAAAATAAAGTCCGGCACTATTTCCACTGTTTCCCCATCTATTAGCCATGAAGTGATGGAACCAGATGCCATGATCATAGTTTTCTGAATGTTGAACTTTAAGCCAACTTTTTCACTCTCCTCTTTCACTTTCATCAAGAGGCTTTTTAGTTCATCTTCACTTTCTGCCATAAGGGTGGTGTCGTCTGCATATATGAGGTTATTGATATTTCTCTCAGCAATCTCGATTCCAGCTTGTGCTTCTTCCAGCACAGCGTTTCTCATGATGTACTCTGCATATAAGTTAAGTAAGCAGGGTGACAATATACAGCCTTGACATACTCCTTTTCCTATTTGGAACCAATCTGTTGTTCCATGTCCAGTTCAAACTGTTGCTTCCTGACCTGCATACAGGTTTCTCAAGAGGCAGGTCAGGTGGTCTGGTATTCCCATCTCTTTCAGAATTTTCCACAGTTTACTGTGATCCACACAGTCAAAGTCTTTGATGTAGTCAATAAAGCAGAAATAGAAGTTTTTCTGGAACTCTCATGCTTTTTTGATGATCCAGTGGATGTTGGCAATTTGATCTCTGGTTCCTCTGCCTTTTTTAAAACCAGCTTAAACATCTGGAAGTTCACGGTTCACGTATTGCTGAAGCCTAGCTTGGAGAATTTTGAGCATTACTTTACTAGCATGTGAGATGAGTGCAATTGTGCGGTAGTTTGAGCATTCTTTGGGATTGCCTTTCTTAGGGATTGGAATGAAAACTGACCTTTTCCAGTCCTGTGGCCACTGCTGAGTTTTCCAAATTTGCCGGCATATTGAGTGCAGCACTTTCACAGCATCATCTTTCAGGATGTGAAATAGTTCAACTGGAATTCCATCACCTCCACTAGCTTTGTTCACAGTGATGCTTTCTAAAGCCCACTTGACTTCACATTCCAGCGACAGAACTGAACTGAACTGATCAGTAGTCTCATGGTGTGTCCAATGTTCAGAGAGGTATAGGACTTGCATTCACAGACTAAATCAATGACAACTCAGTGTTCACTTACAGTCAACCCTAGATTTTAACATTAACTTAAAAAATCAATTTGTTTGTTCAGTTTTGTTTTGTGAACCGAGTTTCACAGACTTCTGGATTTTAACCCACTTCTGCACCCCCACATCACTGTCCCATCAGTGGAGCTCTCAGTGACTTCAGCAGGAGCTCTGCAATGGAAAAATCATGTGGAGATCGTGGTTAGGGTTGTTAGACATCGGCACAAGGCGGTATTCTCCCCTTCCATCACGTAACTTAAAGCTAGGCGGGCACTCAGGGCAGAAGCTGAGAGCAGACAGATCGCATGAATGAATCTCCATATGACAGGTGGGGATGGGAGCTCAAGGGCACGGTGCCACCAGTCATGGTGACCAGTCCACCTCCTATTCCAGCCACACAGTCCACCCCAGCCTGGGATTCTGCTTCACAACCTGCCCTACCACACCCCTGACGGGAGCTGGCATCCCTGGGGGAGAAAGGTTCTGAGAAGAATTCAATATAGAGTAAACCAATTCATCCAGCTTTAAAAAACTAAGACGTGGAAATGTTACAGTTAATGCTCAACAAGGATGCCATGTTTAGCACTTGTCGGAGGGGCTAGAGAATGTAAACCAAAATCCAAGAAAATCATAACACTGGAGGCGCAGGCAGAGTCTTTTACTAAGTTAGTTGGTCAAGATAATACTGAAAGATCCCAACCAGGCTTATGCAGAAAGTGCTGTTTCTTGTCGCTCAGGTTTACAAGGAGCAGGAGGACACGGCTGTTGAGTCTTAACTGCAGCATATACACTACTAGCTGTTCATGTTTGTCTGGACCCTGCTCCACTTACTGACTTTTAAACAACCTTATTTCTATTTAATAATGAAGGATTTGCGATTACTTACAATTTCAGACACTGGGATTTGGTACAGTTACATGGCTTTTTAGACTTTGTGTCCAATGAACTAAGAGTTACTCTATAAAGATTAAAAAAGAAAATGTATTCAGATCATTACTCTTCAAAAAGAGAATTAGCTAAGCAGCTGGTGTTTTTGAACAAAGACTGAAAATCTCAACACCAGAGAGTTATAGGTATCATTTATCAGTGCCAGGTCATAAGGTGCAGCGGCATGCACATTCACGGTGTGAGGAGCAAGCCTGGCCAGGTCCAGCTGCATGCCCAGGGACCCTATTGCTGCCCCGTCCCCAAGCCTGCACACCTAGTCTCGGGGAGCAGATGGCTGAACTCGAGGGCACAGGCCCCAGGGAAAGTGAAATGAAAGCATTAGTCCCTCAGTCGTGTCTGACTCTTCACAACCACATGAACTGCAGTCTGCCAGGCTCCTCTGTCCATGGGATTCTCCAGGCAAGGATACTGGAGTGGGTTGCCATGCTCTTCTCCGGGGGATCTTCCCAACCCAGAGATTGATCCTGTGTCTCTTATGTCTCCTGCACTGGCAGGCAGGCTCTTTACAACTATGACACACACAGTTTTGGGGAGCAGAGGAGGGAGAGATATTTCATATCACTGGGGCCTTGGACTTTCCCCAAGCTTCTTCCATTGATCCGTTTAAAACTCTATTGTGTGTGGCCCCCCACACCAAATAGATTTTTAATTTTGTATTTTTCAAATCAGAACACTAATGAAGAGTATAAGTTAAAGAACAACAGATAAACCATCATTCACTGTGTTAGAGCTGACTAGTATTACCACTAGTATCAAATGTGTTTTGAATGTTATCATGTGGGTACTGGGGACTGCCCGCCTAACTGTTCCTTTGGGGATTAGCCCAGAAGCCATCTTCAGGGGCATCAGAAGGGGAGAGGTGAATGTGTGCTGGATACTGCTAAACTGCGGGCTAAGAAACGGACAAACTCCCAAGTGCCACTCAGAAGCACTGCTGCCTGGGGGACTTGGGATGTTGGCACTGTGAGGTGGTGGGTAGATCCTGGGGTTGAGGAGGAGCACACATGCCCAAACACCGGCTGTGATCGGGGCTGTCCCTTCTTGGGGCCTGTGGCCCTCGAGTTCAGCCTCCTGCTCCCCGAGACTGTGTGTCCAGGCTTGGCCTCTGTAACACTGGCCGCTTCTAAGACCACATCTTGGTCTTGGTCTGCTCAGGAGCTACGGCAGGGCTTGGCACCACAGTCTTGCCAACAGCCTCCTGGCGTCCTGCAGAGCCGGGAGCCTCCCTCTGCCGGTGTGCCGTGTCCTCATGCATACAGCCGTCCTCAGTCAGGGAGGGCAGGCTAACCTCGGCTCAGGCCCCCACCCCCATGCTCTGGAAGCTTCGCTCATCAGGCCCCCGCCTCTCTTCTCACTGTCTGTTTCCGTTTCAGGAGCCCTGCCCTCTCCCGTTGGAAACCGTAAGCGGTCACCGACTCCTGGCTGAGTTACTGTGTTGCTTCTTCTGGAGATGGCTCCCGTTTTTCAGATCATACCGCCACACTATGTTGTTGAATCTTTACTAACTAATTCTTCATCTAGTCTGGTTTCCCCTTCATAGAGAGGAGTGTGGCAGCCTTCTATCCTCATGTGTGCCTGCAGGTGGCAGATCCGGCTACACTGGCCCTGGTCCCCTAACCTGGATCACAAGTGGGCTGTTCAGAGGAGGGGGACATGGGCACCCATGTCACCACTCTTGCCCTCAGCCTTGCCTCTAAAATGGGGTATGGTGTGGCCTGGCACTACCTGTCCAGAGGAACCAAACCTCTTCCCTTTAAAAATGGGGTAGGGGCCCATGGAGACACTCCAATGGTGCCCTACTATAACTATGGAAGGAGAGAGTGCAATTCATTGAGTATCTACGGTGTCAGGGCCAACAGGCACTGACTGTGAGATTGCTTTGTGGCTAGACTGTCATAAGTGCTTCAGGGGAATACCAAAACACACATACATACACATATATTTTAATTTACACTGCCTGTTCTAGAGGAATAATTTGGGGCATGAACTATATACAATTGAAAAATTAGAGAACAAAGGATATTATATAATCAACTATCAAATTATATGATATAGATTATAAATGATATAAAATTCAAGGACAGTTTAATAGAGATGAAAAAACAAAACTACTCCTGAGAGAAGTAGAACTTGACATTGACTTTCGAGGGTATGAAGTTTTTTTGTTATTCATCAAAAGGATGTTTCAGTTGAAATAACAGCACAAGCAAAGATACCACATCAGGGATGAGCAAACAGTGCCTGAAGGGACAGTAAAGAGACAAGTTCATTGCAGTGGATTAAACTGGAAAAAATTTCCATGGCTCTAATATTAATAATATTTGACTACTCTTCTATGCCAACCTGAAAATTAAAGGACTAGAGGAGACCTGGACAACTCTGCCTCAGAAAAGCATTATAAATAAACTACCACCATGAGATATGACCTCATCTTTAAGGAAAAATTTCCAGAGAAGCAGACTCTTGAATTTTATAATGTTCATTATGTTACCAAAAATAAAGACATCAAGGACATATCAGAATTCACAGTAAATGTCTGATTGATAATTTGATTATTAAAGCCATGCAGAGTTACAGGACATGAATTTTTATTCATATGATAAACTACTTAATAAGTCAGCCAGTTTACCACCTATATCTCAAGAATAGTGACTGGGTGAACCCATATGGACTGCTTGCTATAAGGCCCAAGCTGGCCTGCATCTAAGTCATCTATTTCAGAACGTTTAAACCATATGGGCTGACAGAATGTCCTTTCTCACCTTTGAAGAATGTTTTCACACCTTTGAAGACACCTTTGTTTGACCTTGTTGTCTAGTGAAAGTTAAAAAAAAAAAAAAAGCCTAACAAAGCATCTAAAGAGGTCTAGCAAATTAGTCACGGTTGGGAACTCATACAGAATGAAACAGCCTGCAAACGGTTTTCTGACAGCTCCCTCGCCACAAATTAACAAGTTGGTAGAGATTCCAGTATGCCATCAGTACTGTGGATATAGAGATAATAATCATCTGGCTGATTCAGTGGCATGACATCAAATCAAGTAATTATTTGCAGCAAAAAAATACAAAAACAAAGCTCATGTTGTTCCTGGCAAACCTTCCTGGCACATCATTTATAATAGAAAAATATTTTATGGCCTGCGTAATTACTTCACAATAGAGAAAACCTTGTAGAGACTAGGAAGAAGGCAGGGGGAGGGTGGGAGTAAGGGGAAATGCACTGAATGAACACTTCCTCATTGCCGCTCCTCTGTGGAGAAGTGTAAAACCTGCAACACAGAGAAACTTCAAACGGCACTCTAACTCTGAGAGCACACACTTGAAATAAAGCATTAGAAGCGCCAGGTGCCCTTGGGTGTGGTAGACATACTAACGCACGTGTGTGCAATGCTATGGGCTGGATGCTCCCGGTTACAAGCAAGGTAAAGTACGTATCCTTAGGATCTGAAAGTCCTGGGTCATATGGTGTAACCAAAGATGTGACACCATCAGCAAACCTAGAGGTTGCTCACAGAGTTGTTTGTCCCACAAACATTATGAGTCATGATCACAGAACCAGTTACAACAGCAACCACTGAGCCATCATGCCAAGATAGTGAAGCCAGGAGAATGGCTCCCATAGTCTTAGTCAGTCAAATTAAATGAGAGTCAACACCTGAGGTGGCACAGAATTACCACCAGCTCCACGACCAACTGCTAAGACTGAAGCAGCAAATCACATGAACAACTGACATTCTTCGGCGACAATGCAGAGGTGTGTGTTAACTGAATCCCACCAGGTCACCAGAACTCCACTAAGCGGGTCACCTAAGCATCTCACACTCCTCACCCTCATCAAGGTCACAGTGAAGACGTGCCTGAAGGCAGACACTTCAGGAGGCTGGGGGCACTAGAGACCAGCCTACATTTCCTAAATTGCTGGCCTGATTTCTTTCAGGCCCTCAAATGTACTTTTTCATTAGGCTGTGTGCCCCAACATCTGGAGGCAGGAAGAGATGACCCCTCCATAACCAACTAGATGGCACCATGAACAAAGAGGGCTGCTCTATTCACTGACAGCACATGAGTGTGAACTCAAGAAAGTTTCAACCCACTTGGTTAGTTTAATTAGTTACAATTACAGACATGATTTTAAAATGGCAAGACAAGGTCCCAGACAAGTGCAGCCATGTCCACCTGCAGATCATGTGCCTCGGACCCTGCCAGTGAACGTGAGCAAAGGCAGCGGACAGAGGCTGCTGTAAAGGTACGGAGACTGCGGTCAACAATGACTGCCACACCATTACCTGTGTTGATGACAGCAAAACAGAAAGAGAGCAGCCAAGTTTAAACCAATGTGCTCTCAAGACAGCTAGGATCGGCAGCAAGCCTCTGAAACACTGACACTGGACACTGGGCAGAGAGTGGGAGTAAGTGAAGGTTACAGACCAGTCTTTCAAGCAACCACAAAACAGATACTCACAGCAACACTGGTAGTGCACTGCTGAACGTAAATATCCTGTTTTAGAAGTCATGAAGGTTTGCAGGTAAAGCTAATTTTAAAACTCAGAAGAAAACCACAAATGTACCCAAGAGCCTCTTAAACTCTTACATTAAAGTGACAATTACTTTTAATTCTTACCCAGCCAAAGTTATTTTTGGTGGTGGTCCTGGAAGAGTTGATCCTGAGGGGAAAGCAGACCCGTTGAGTGCAGATGGTAAGGCCCCACTGTCAAGCTGTGTCAAGTCAAAGGCAAGCATAATTTGAATTAGTATACATTTTAAAAATTTATTATACCTCACCCCCCCCCCCCAGGTATAGACAAAAATGATTTTCTTCTGGAGATTTATACCACGATCCCTTTACAACAACATCCAGGACTTGTTATCACCATGGTTCTGCTAACACCTGAGCAGGTTCCAGCCAAGGATTTCAGTAGAAGTGAGAGGAGTCCAGCCCCAATCACCTCACCCACCAGACCATAGGACGCCCTGGGGTGAGAAAGCCTGACTGTGGGCAAAGCCTGAAACAAGCCAAGGATTCAGGGCCAAGGCATCTACAAGCTGACAAGCAGTTCACACAGCTGTGAGCTGGTTGCCCAGTGTTATTGCAACGGACATCTTTTTCACTTTTATGAACTACAAATTTGGAAATAAATTCAATAACATATTTATATAAACTAAACATGTTCTTTAGTTATTATGTTCTTAGTATAACACATTTGAAATCTCATTGGCAACCATTACTTTTTCATCTAATCATAAAAATTTTGTAATCAATTTTAGCATATTAAAAACCAGTATCCTAATCTCTGAATTATCCATGCCCTTTGCTTTCTTGGTTCTCATGTTCTTTTATTGTATATTATCCATTCACATGGCTTATAGGGAAAGGAAAGGGTAGCAAAATCAGCACTGACCTTTATTTTCTTATAAGAAGCTTGAAGAAATTTTAACTGTTGAATAAGTTTAGATTTTGAAATTATTTGTGTATATCACAAACATCCTATCCTTGTCCCTTCCTCCCTGAAAACTTGAAATTTAAAAATAAGCTTTATTTAAGAAACACAGTTTTGGAATTTCCTGTTAGTCTGGTGGTTAGGACTCTGTACTTTCACTGCTGAAGACCTGGGTTTGATTCCTGGTCAGGGAACTTCCCTGGTGGCTCAGATGGTAAAGCGTCTGCCTACAATATGGGATACCCAAGTTCGATCTGTAGGTTGGGAAGATCCCCTGGAGAAGGAAATGCAACCCACTCCAGTACTGTTGCCTGGAACATCCCATGGACGGAGGAACCTGGTAGGCTACAGTTCATGGGGTCGCAAAGAGTCAGACATGACTGAGCGACTTCACTTTCGGGTAACTAAAATCCCACAAGTCACTCAATGCAGCCAAAAATAAAAATAAAAAAATAAAAAAGAAGCAGCATGATCTTGGGAAAACACAGTTTATCTATCTTCCTTTTCTCTCTTCTGCTTCTTTTATCACTGTGTGTAATCATTCCCTGGTGGGGCCTGAAGATAATGAGCAACCACCCAGGGTCCAACTCCTTCATTACAAATCCCCCACCACAGTCTCACAGGGGAGTCACTGCCAGAACCACACTCGTGGGTCCTGGGGGAGTTGGGAGGCTCTGCTTTCCTCTCCCCCACTTTGCTAGAGGGAAGTGTTCACCAGTGACTGCAACTGTTCCCTTTCCAGGCACCCAGACGCCCAGTCATTGGGCCCACATCTCCTCGTGGCAGTCCACGATTAGGAGACTGCTCTGGACTTCTGCCTTCTTTTGAGGAAATTATTTCACAGTTCTTGAAGTTGAGACAATTCTCTGAATAAACCAGACATAATTTCTCTCTTTCTCTTTTGTTTGGCCCCAAAGTAAAGCAGAGAAAAAGAGAGGTCTTTTCAATAAGATGTCTTGTCACATTCCACTTCTCCTGCCCCCTCCCTCTCACTTGCCCACCCCTGCCCCATCAGCCCTGCCTGTCTCCACGGCCGCCGAGCCCACATTGTGTGTGTTTTTCCACATGCAGCCACAAGGCTCATCTCTTCCTCTCTCTCGAGACTGCTCAAGGGTCACCGTCTCAGTGGCGCTGACACTGGCCACCTTGCTTATACTCGCCACCTGCCTTCCTCCTCCCCAGGCTCCCACCTCCAGTGCCCCTCCTCTGCTCTCCTAGCAGGGTATAGTATAATTTATTTATTGATTACGTTTGCTCATTGTCTGTCTCCCACACTGAAATGTAAGCTGCGGGAGGGCAGAGCCACTTGTTCTGCTTTGATTTGTTTTGGGGGGTTCACTTAATATTGGCTCACTGATGTAAGCCAAGTGCTCAGGCATGCTGCCCTATTGAAGGCCACCCTCTACAAAGGCTGGATACATGTTAGCTTTGCTCCAGCCCTCAGTCCGCAGACATAACCAAGAATTGCAAGATCTCTGCTCTATGGAGCGTGTATTCCTGTGGGCGGATATAGGCAAACAAACAAACTGAAGAACACAAGACAGTGACAGTGTTGTGCAGAGAATCAAACAGATGGTCCAGTGGCCATCTACACCACGGACGTACAGAAGGCTCTTCTGGAGAGGGGACATCTTACATCAACACTTAAGGAAAAGAGTACATTTGTCTTATATTTAATCTATGCACATTATGGTGTAATCATAAAAGCATTTTAAACTAAAGAGCATTTTCCTGATGTGGAGGAAGGTGGAAAATATATTCTAGACCAAGTGAGGGGTACGTGCTGATGGGTGTCAGGACCACAAAGGACACATTCAGCAAATGGGACAGAACCGGGGTCCAGAGGCCATAGGAATGGCCAGGTCGTCTCACAGAGCTGGCAGAGAAGGGGGTCTTAGACTCACTCTGCTACTCCCAGTGCCTGACATGGGGTGAAGGTGTTGGATACTCGGTTTAAATACTGATTGTAAAACAGAGGATAAATATACTTTCTGAGTAATTCAAACTTCAGCAATCAAAATTTCAAGAGACAATAATACCCTATTGTATGTTTTTTTATTAAAGCAATAACTCACTTGTTGTGTAATGAGATTTAATTTTGGTGGTACTGGCAGAAATCTTCCTACTAAAGCAGTCATGGGTTTAGGGACATCTGTAAGGAAGACAATTACAATTAATTGATAGCATATATTGTTCCTTTTCCACTTGTACATGGAAGAAAGTACAAAAATGATAAGGTATCATGAATTTAACATGTGCAAAGTCATTTCTACTTCTCTTGATCCTATACATGTTTTCTGTTTCAGCTTGGGTTTTTTTGTTTGTTTGTTTTTACTTATTACACTTTTTTTCTTTCTCATAATGCTACTTAACTTGAGCTTTCAGGGATGCTATGCTATGAAATGTCAGTGCCCGGGTTCCTAAACCCTGTGCCACGGCGCCCGCAAGTGCTGTGGCACTCACCAGGGAGGCACCAGATACGCCACATTCCAGAGACAGCAACAGCACCATCTGTAGGATGGCACATGAGCTACTGTCCATTTATGTGTATTCTTCCTCAGATACCAACTTGCTGCTGCTGCTGCTGACTTAATAGGATGTAAACACTCATTAGGATTTATATTACGATTATGTAAATACTCATAGGATGTAAAAACTCAGAGTTTGCTCACTGGGAGCAAACTGCTTAAGACTGGAACCGATACCTATTTCTTTGGTCTAAGAGCGCCATGAAGAACACCCGTGAGACTACGGTCCCTGTGAAATTCCATGTTTGAATTGGAGTGACAGGAGAAGTCTCCTGATTGCCCACCTGCTGAAGGCTTATGCCTCCTTTGAGTGGTGTTTCCTTGAGATTTACGTAACTGAATGCATCTATTTCATGGTGATATTTAATGTGTACACAGCGACAAAGGAAACTAGGCTGGGGGCTGAACAGTTATGATGATATGCAAGGAAATAGATGAGGAGAGCATGATGTAAATCTTCCTTCTGGAGATGATCTACGGCATTAGGATTTTGTCGTGTTCCAGAAGGAAGGGAATTGGGATAGAAGCCTTCTCTGCCTGTGTAGAGGATCAGCGGCAGCTCTGACCCACAGGGACTGGAGCCAGAAAGCCCACGGCTGGTGTGCAGCCGAGTGCCCCTGGAGGCGCGTTGCATCATAGAAAAGTGAATGACAGAGGCATGCTATCTGTCCCTGGGTAAGGAGACTCTCAGGATGGAATAGGAGTCACATTCCGTCTTTTTGCCCTGGGCTCCAAAAGCTCACTGAAATGGCATCAGGACTTAATATTGACTTAAATTATGACAAGGTCAGTGAATCATATGGTAATGAAATACTCTGGTTAATTCAAGCTTTAGGGTAACACAATTATGTACATAGTACACAGAGATGCCCAGTTTTATGTACATAGTACACAGAGATGACCAGTTCTCGAGTGTTAGTGTCTAACTTTTGCAAACACAACCTTAAAACTATGTCATTTGACCTTCCTTTAATCATCCATAAGTCATTTGGTGGTAATCAAGTAGCTATAGATTATTTATTATTATTGCACCAGTTTAAAGAAGTTTCTAAATAAGCCAATGGCAGATAAGTCAGCATTTGATAGTTATTTCAGAACTCATGATGATTAAAGCAGAGTGGTGGTTCTCATTGACTGCATGAAAACATTTACATTAAAATGTATATAATTTTTGCCACATCTGAACAGTCAGCCCACTGCCTAAACTGGGAAAGTTTGTTTCAACCCAGGTACCTCTGGCCACGCCACTCATGGGTACGAGTTGTTGCCTGTTAGGATTATAAAGCTCTACAGCTAGCAGAAGGAGAGGACAGCTATCTAAGAATTTGAGATAGTCAGAACAACATACATAAATTAACCTATAAAGATATATTTTTGTAGTCTTAACTCACTAATATGGGCTGTTGCCAAATTGCCTAACTGCCTATTTCACTTTCACTTTATATACAAAGTCAAACATATTCACTTACCAACTTCCATGTGACATATGACATATTTTTCTATTAATTTACTTTGTACCTGACTGTAGATAATTATTTTGGTCTTGATACTGAGGAACCAAATGAAGTGCTTTTAGTTCTCTTGTGCCAGAACTGTCTATACACAGCATTTGTGTACCCCCTTTCAACTGACATATCACCTAAAATGAAAAATAATGATTAGGTTTCATTTTTAGAAAGATATCCAGTAATATGAACCTAAGTAAACCTAAATCTGAGACCACAGTTTTAATCCACAATTTAAGTTTTAATGGAAAACGGTTAGCTATAGATATATTCTCGCTTTTTTACTCTACAATAACATGCTCTCTGGAGGGACCACAGGGCCAATAAATCCCTGGGGAAATGTCTTGTGAGATGTGTTCAGTGCGTTAACAGAAGTTCCTGCTCAAGCCTTTCTCTACAGGCACAGGCTTAGGGTAGGGAACAGGTGAATATGAGCCAGTTCTGTTACCTGTCCACCGTCTTCAGGAATGGGGAGAGTGTGCTGATCTGCCCAGCCTGGCCCCACTGATATCCAGCTAACTATATGAAGGGCTTTGTCCCCCTGACTCCATCTCTGTAGCTGGTCAACTACTTAGAATGATCTTTAAATTTATGACAGTTATTCTCTCCTGCCACATGCACATGTTATTATTTAACATCTACTGTGTTTTTAAGATACCCATTTACTTCATTTCCTACAAGTACAGTTTAGGAAGTTTAATCCAAGTTCTGGAAAATTCCAAGAAGCCATCTTTCTGGGCCTGACCAGCACCCTGAGATCATCTAGTTGGATTCTGACCATATATAAATCCTCAGCAAGCCTGGAGAGTCAGCCAGTCCACCACCCTAGTCAAGCCGAGCATGGACTCAGCCCTCGCTGTGTGCAGCCTGTTCATGACAATGTAGCATGAACATGAAGGTGAGAGAAGTCACTGTTTCTGACTGCACATAGCTTCTAATTCTGATGTTAAAACCACAAATACCCAGAGAAGCTATGGTTTCTGTTGTTAGGTTGCCTTCGGGTTTCCTAGACAGGAAAACCCAAATAAGCGTAAAGGATCAATGTTACCAAAATAACACACATAGAACCTATATTAAAGAGGTGCTGATCACCAGCTCACACCTTCATATCATCCTGACACTGGATAAGAGGCCAGCATTCATGTTCCATTGGAGTTTCATTTGTACTTAGAGGATAATTACAGCCACACACGCACAGGGGCTAGGCTCTGGCTGAGTGGACCGTCCAGGCCTCTGCCTATTGCACAGTTCTGGACTCCTGAAGGACACAATCCTGTCCCTCCTGTGAGCATTCTGACATTACTCAGGAGTCCGGTGTAATTGGAAGAGTTCTCATCCTGTTCACCCGATCTAAGTGTCCCAGAAAAGTTGTGCCCATTCTCAAGTATTTTCCAGTTAAAGTACACACCTTAGGTTTAAGGTCTCCTTTCTTGGAATAGAGAGCTGATGGTGGGGACAGCAATTGGTTCTTTGGACATTTTGCCAAATAAATGCTTGGGGCTGGATTCCCTGGTTTCCCTCCCTTTTTGGTCCTCAACACACCACTTACAAGCAGACTATGAAACATCTCTGTTTTCTCATCCATAAAATGTAGATAAAAATAATGTCTACCCTACAGAGTTTGTGTGTATTAGTAGCTCAGTCATGTCTGACTCTTTGTCACTCCATGGACTGTGTCCTGCCAGGTTCCTCTGTCCATGGGATTCTCCAGGCAAGAATACTGGAGTGGGTTGCTGTTCCCTTCTCCAGGGGCTCTTCCCAACCCAAGGATCGAACCCAGATCTCCTGCATTTGCAGGCAGACTCTTTACTGTCTGAGCCACCAGGGCAGATTTGATAGATTAAATAAAGTGACAAACATGCAAACCTATCACATAAACCACAAATGTTGCTGATTCCTGTCTTACTTGACTGTTAGTTGGTAGGAGGGATTTGGAGGCAGGCAGGGAGGAAAGCAGCTTCTGCCCTGCAGCCACAGAACTGCAGCTGCCCCCTCCCACCAGCATGCCAAACCACAGAGGTCAGCAGCTGCTCCTTTCCTGGGCCAACCCTGGGTCTGCCTGGACTGAGGTGACTTATGGCTTCTCTTTTTAATGAGTACAGCAGGGTCCTAATCTTTGATTTACTAAGATCAAGTAGAAATGAGAAACTTAGATGTGAAAGAAATATTAGAAAGACTCTAATTATATACCTCTTTTCATAGATAAGACAACCAAAAATGCTGACTCGACAAGTAAACAGAATGCAGAACAATGACTGAAAATATTTTACTGTTGACTTAGTAATGATAAGGGTCAAACATTTAACACAATGTTAGTCAGACACATTTTCTTTGGCATAATTACCATTGGGTTAGACTCTTTCTTATGAGAGCAGCCAGAGGCATCCTCTGCTCCTTGAGATGATGGGAACTTGCAACATGACTCCTGGGCCAGAGGATGCTGAAAAGTTGCTTCCTCCAGACTGTTACTTGTGATAGAACCACCTGCTTCCTTGATTTCAACCTGAAAAAGTAAACGTGATCTTAGAAATCACATTGTGGACACTACACTTTACAGTTGCATAATACAGAAAATTCTTTGTAGAAGTTGCATTTTTAAAGTAAAGAACATCCTTATGCTTAGCGTCCTCTCTTCCCCACTATTAACTTGTCCTCTGGGGCGACAAGTCATCTGACCATCCTGGCTGGAGACGGAGAACATGCAGAGGATCGGGACCATCTGCCCATGAGGTGTGGGGCTGTGACTTCCATGTAATCCTCTTGCTGTTTGAAAAACACGGTGTGGGTAATTTGAGAAGATTCTGTGATTGGTCAGCTCCCCCTTAGAGTTTCTAGACAACCCCCTACTACAAAAGAGCTGGCTGCCTCCTGGGACCTTCCTTAAAATTGCCTAAAATGCTTCTCCTTAATCATCGTTCTCAGAGCACGCTCATTAAGTTGTATTAATGTTCTAGTCTGTTTTGCTTTTTCCTCAAGAAGCCAGAAATCTTTGCTGATGCTTTAGTGATATTTACATTTTAACTTGGAACTTTCCAGGTGGTGCTAGTGGTAAAGAATCCTCTTGCCAATGCAGGAGACATAAGACATGTGGGTTTCCCTGAGTCAGGAAGATCCCCTGGAGGAGGGCATGGCAACCCATTCCAGTATTCTTGCCTGGAGAATCCTATGGAGAGGGGAGCCTGGCGGGCTACAGTCCATGGGGAAGCAAAGCGTCAGGGACATGACTGAAGCGACTTAGCGCACATGCATATTGTAACTTACAATGTATTTATAGAAATGCTTACAATTAAATAGTAGAGCTTCCCTCACTGAATGGTAGAACAATAATTAACATGAAAACAGGGAGGGTAGACAATAATTGCCAGCTTTATTTTTTAAGCTATCCTCTGCAACAACTCAGCGATACACCAGCAAAAAAGTACCAAAACTAGGGAGAAACAACAATGATGTCATTGAAAAATCAATGGAATTTAAAAAACTAAGTAGTCTCGATGCTTTAAAAAAATTACCAATTAAAGTGCTTCAAAATTATAATTATATATATTATATATATATACTATATATACTATAATATATATAATGTATATAGTCAACTAGCCAACCTCAACTAGCAAACTTCTATATATAATATATAATACACTATAGATATAATATATATAATTATAAATATTATATATATTGTATATAATATATATAATATATTATAATAACATATAATATATAATAATACTGTTATATATATTATAATAACACACATAAATATAGCATAAATATACAATATATATGATCATATTAATATCATATATTATCAATTGTTAATATCATATAATATCAATTATTATATAATATATTGTATTAGCTATATTAATAATTATATTATCATATATTATAGTTTTATATTATATATTATATATACTACATAATATAATATATCATATAATAGTCATATTATATATTTATATATTTACATAATTGTATTATTTATACTATATACAATTATATCAACTATTGATATAATATATTCTATTATATAATTATAGTAATATTACTATAATTATATTTTATTATATGTATTATATATAACATATAATAATATATAATATTTATAATTACAATTATATATGTCCATAGTGTATTATATATATTATATACATATTATATATAGAAGTTTGCTAGTTGAAATCAGCTAGTTGACTACATACATACTATATATATTATAGTAAGTATATACATATATAGTAAATTTATATATATACTATAGATATATAATTATAATTATATATCTATATATTATATTATTATATATTATATATTATTATTATACTATATATGATTATATATAATATATAAGTATATAATATATTGTATTATAATATATTATATTTATAATTATAATTATATATTATATCTATAGTGTATTATATATATTATATATATTATATATAGAAGTTTGCTAGTTGAGGTCAGCTAGTTGACTATATATATAATGTATATTATAGTAAATATATTATATACACATATATTTATATATATACTATAGATATAATATATATAATTATATATTTATATCATATTGTTATAGTATATATTAAATTATATAATATATAATATAATTGATATATCAATTATATTATATTATTATATTATATATAATATATTATATATATAATATATAAATATATATATAATATATTATATATATAATATATAAATATATATATAATATATCAATTATATTATATTATATACATATATTATATACAATATATTATATACAACATATAATATATAATAAAATTATAATATATAATAAAATGTAATATACAGTATACATTAATTATATATAATATACATAAATAATATATATTATTTATTATAAATTATAGCATATAATATATAATATATATACTATAAATATATATAACAAATATAATATAGATAATAAATATATAATATATAACATATAAATATATAATATATAATAAAATGTAATATATTATATATTATATTGATATATATTGCTATATTAATATATTATATATTTTTTAAGTTCTTCTTTTTAAAATGTGATAATGTAAGGAGATCAGGAAATAGCAGTCAACCCAGAATTTACATGGTCTCTCCCCCTCCTTAACCTCCATGTGCACAGACTGCCTGTTAGGACAGGTGAATTTTCCCAAAGGCCAGGAGGCAGATCATAAAGTCCTTCAAAGAAGATGGTGATTCTAAGGTAACATTCTGAAGACCTTCTGTAAAATCACAACAGAGACAACTATCTTTCAAAGTGTGGAGATTGACTCAGACTAGAAGATCATCTGACTTAGAATCTGGGACCCAAACAATTATTTTCATGGACTGGCAAATGCCTTAACACAGCAGACTAGTATCTAGGTATAAATCTTTTTAAAGATATAGGAAAGTTTAGCACTATTTCAAGTTATAACTTTTTTTAGACATTTCAAATTTTACAGAAATGTAGAATTTTTCAATTTTCTTCTGCTTTCTGCTTTGGAGAATTTGTCATGTACATGTCATCAAAGTTTAGATTTTGGTTTTAGGGAAGAATAATTTTATTTTTTAAATTTATCATAGTTTAGATTTAACTTCTCCCCCTGTAATTAACAGATACTTATACAGTAAATACATCAGTTCCTCAACCCCATGCAACTGATAACCTGGACTACTTACAGTATAGTAAAACTCTACTTTTACAAAATAAACAGAGGCCAATATGTGAAAATGAATTTCTAGAAAAAGGAAATTAGCAACTGACCCTGAATATTTACTGAAAAATAATTCCATTCTGTTTAAATGATAAACATGTTTGTGCTCAATCTTTTTCATTTTATTAATAAATTTGGAAACTGTCAAAATAGAATTATGTGACTCAGATGGTAAAGAATCTGCCTTCAATGTGGGAGACCTGGGTTTGATCCCTGGGTTGGGAAGATACCCTGGAGAAGGGCATGGCAACCCACTCCAGTATTTTTGCTTGGAGAATCCCATGGACAGAGGAGCCTGGTGGGCTACAGTCCACAGGATCACAGAGTCAGACATGACTGAGCGACTAACACTTGGAATTTGTCAATAAAATTTAAAAAAAACAACAAGAAATATCATCCAAGTAGTCCCTCCTTTATTTTGCTAAAGTTGAATTACATTGAAAGAGAATTTGCTATTTTAATTTCCCTTCCCGTTTCCCTATTCTTTCCTTCCTGTCCCTATTTTCCCTTCCCATTCTGGTGAACACCGAGTCCACTCGGCACAGGAAGGGAACTGTGCTTGGACGAACAGGCGCAAGGTGCTGGGCCACAAGTTTGGCCTGGTAGCAAGACGGAATGTCCGACACTACAAGCCATCTGAAAAAGACTCCGAGAAAGACCTCTGTGCTGACTGAAGTCTGGAGGAACAAGGTGTGCTCGCTGGTTTCTCCAGGCCTCAGCCTCTCTTCCCCAACTTTCCTGTGCACTAAGGAGCAGTGATCACACTAAAAGAAAACCAGAAAACAGGAATCTAAGCTCCTGCTGCTATGGTTTATGATATACAAACAAAGTCAGGTTCCAGCCATCTTAATACCAACTCAAAAATGTTCCACACAGGTTTAATTTATAACTTACTAAAATTAGTTAGTGGTTGAGTAATCTAATTTTCCAAACTAGATCCTTTTGGGGGGCCAGTACACATTTCCTTGGAAATCCTTTTCTTCCTTTAAAAATTGACTTTTTACTTTCAACAAAAACAGAAAAGGGGAATTCTCTGGTGGTCCAGTGGTTAGGACTCTGTGCTTTCACTACCCAAAGCCCAGGTTCAAAATAAATAAATAAATAAGGACAAAGCAGAAAATTACCAGTGGTTATTCACAGCAAAATAGGGTAGCTGGCTGACAATTAGCATGAATTCATGTAGACTCTGATTTATATTACATACACTTGAGGAACAGCTACTTACTAGCAGAGGGAAGCTCTAACATTGTGATTTCACAGCTCACCAAACACAGGTACTAACTGTAATTCCTACCTACCAGCGAGTTCTAGCTGTGCAAAATTCTTAAAGAGATGGGAATACCAAGCCACCTTACCTGCCTCCTGAGAAATCTGTATGCAGGTCAAGAAGCAACAGAACTGGACATGGAACAAAAGACTGGTTCCAAATTGGGAAAGGAGTATGTCAAGGCTGTGTATTGTCACCCTGCTTATTTAACTTATATGATGTATCATTCGAAATGCACATGAAGCACAAGCTGGGACCAAGACTGCCAGGAGAACTATCAATAACCTCAGACACAGATTCACCACCCTTATGGCAGAAAGTGAAGAAGAACTAAAGAGTCTCTTGATGAAAGTGAAAGAGGAGAGTGAAAAAGTTGGCTTAAAGCTCAACATTCAGAAAGTTAAGATCATGGCATTCAGTCCCATCACTTCAAGGCAAATAGATGGGGAAACAATGGAAACAGTGAGAAACTTTTTGGCTCCAAAATCACTGCAGATGGTGACTGCAGTCATGAAATTAAAAGACACTTGCTCCTTGGAAGAAAAGCTATTATCAACCTAGACAGCATATTAAAAAGCAAAGACATTACCTTGCCAACAAAGGTCCATCTAGTCAAAACTATGGTTTTTCCAGTAGTCATGTATAGGTGTGAGAGTTGGACTATAAAGAAAGCTCAGCGCCAAAGAATTTGAACTGTGGTGTTGGAGAAGACTCTTGAGAGTCCCTTGGACAGCAAGGTGATCAACCAGCAACCAGTTCATCCTAAAGGAAAGCAGTCCTGAATATTCATTGGAAGGACTGACGCTGAAGCTGAAACTCCAATACTTTGGCCACCTGATTTGAAGAACTGACTCATTGGAAAAGACCCTGGTGCTGGGAAAGATTGAAGACCAGAGGAGAAGGGGATGACAGCAGATGAGATGGTTGGATGACATCACCAACTCGATGGACATGAGTTTGAGCAAGCTCTAGGAGTTGGTGATAGACAGGGAAGCCTGGTGTGCTGCAGTTCATGGGGTTGCAAAGAGCCGGACATGACTGAACGACTGCTCTGAGCTATGAATTACAACCCTTATAAATCTAAAGGGGAAAATATGTAAAAGGCCAGTGCATGAAAACTCATACTGCACTTGTTTTCACAGACACTAGGGCTTCTTGCCTACAGCTGCTTTTAAAACGTTCTAGGGACTTTTCTGGTGATCCAGTGGTTAGGACTCCCATTTCCATAGAAAGGGGTACAATTTGATACCTGCCTTCAGAGCTAAAAAAAAAAAAAAAAAAAATTCTAGTTGTTTCCCTCTTTTGTTTTTAATCCCTGCTGGGTTAGGCCATATATTTTTTGTTTTTTAAATATTTATTTGGCTATGCACGAGTTCTTAGTTGATGCACGTGGGATCTTCGATCTTCCTTGCGGCATGTGGGATCTTGGGATCTTTAGTTGTGGCATGTGGGATCTAGTTCCCTGGCCAACGATTGAACCAAGGTCCCCTGGATTGGGAGTGTGAAGTCTTAGCCACTGGACCACCAGGGAAGTCCCTGAGTCAGACCAGATCTGACCTGGGGATGAAGGACCTAATTCCCCAACAGGGAGGATGCTTGGCTGGCTAATGCATCTCACTTTAGCAAGGGATGCTCCTTGTTGGGAACAGTGAGTCCAATAACGATGCTACTGACAGGAAAAATCGAGAAAGTCCTCCCTCTCTACTGGGGAAGGGGAGCAGGGGGAGTTGCGCGATGTGGATCTTACTGGAATCACGCGGACACCGGGGTGGGCAGCTCCCTCCCTGGCCCACGCGCCCAGGGGCACGACGGCAGGGCTCCTGTGTGGGGTGAGCAGGGAGGACAGGAAGTGGACGTTGTAGGCCTGCGGCTGTGGGGCGGCAGGGAGAACGGCGTCTTCCAGGGGGTTGAGCTCCGGGAGGTTCGGGTACTCCCCCAGGAGTCCCTCGTCTTCGTTCTCATCCACCAGCAGCTCCACTTTGACCTTGCTCTGGCAGCCCCCGCCGAGCGCGGGGTTGAACGCGTGCAGCAGGGGCTCTTTGGGATCCGCGGGGCCCAGGTACGCGTCCTTGAAGACGTGAAAATCGTCTTGCTCGTGCTTTACCGCCACGGCAGTTTTCAGGGGAAGGTTTTCGGGAACAAACTGACTCTCGGAGCTGAAGAGGTCTGTCACCATCTCGTCTTCCGGGCTGGACATGCTGCCCAGCAGAGGGGCGTCTTCCATGGCCGCTGGGGGCGCCGAGGCCCGGGCATCGCCCCGCACCTGCAACGACGCGGCCCGGTCAGCGGCGGCCCCCAAGGGGCCCTGCAGCCATTCCGGGGGCCCGCGGCTCCTGGGACCTGATCCGGTCGCCCGCCACTCCCAGGGTCTGGTCTGGGGGTACCCCCGCCCCCAGGATCTGACCGGGGGCCCCGACGCCCCCAACATCTGGTCCGGAGGGCCCGCCGCTCCCAGGGGCTGACAAGGAAAGGGTCCTGCGGAATGTCAGGGGAAGGGTCCCGCCGTTCCCGAGGGGCCGACGGGGTCAGGGGCCGCCGCTCCCAGGGGCTGGCCCGGGGGTCCCACCGTCCCTGGCGAGGACGCCCGGAGAAGGGCTCCCTGCTGGCTTGGCGGGCTGACAGGAGCGGTGTCCCGCCGCTCCCAGAGGAATGACAGAGGCAGGGTCCTGCGGTTCTCCGAGGGGCTGACTTGGAGGTCCCGCCGTCCCTGACAGGGGCGAAAGGAGAAGGGGGGTCCCTCCGCCCCCTCGAGGCTGACTAGGGGCCCACAGTCCCCCTCCTGTCTGCAAGCCTGAGGTCGGGCCCGGGGCCGCGGGGAAAGCCGGCGACGACTGGAGTGTCAGGCGCTGGAGAGACGACGCACCTGGGCCCGCAGGAGTTGTCAGAGCACCTAGCGCGGATGTGGGGGCGGGGCGGGGACGAGCCGTTGGGTTGGCCGTTGGGAGGAGGCGGGGCCAGGGAGGGGCGGGGCGGGGCTCGCGGCGGTGGGCGTGGCCGTGGCAGGGCACGTGGTATGGGTGGGGCGGGGTGAGAGGGTGGGATGTGTTGGGGGTGAGGTGTGAAGGCGGGGAGCAGAAGTGAGCGGGGCCCCGAATAATTGATGCTTTTGAACTGTGGTGTTGGACAAGACTCTTGAGAGTCCCTTGGACAGCAAGGAGATCCAACCAGTCCATCCTAAAGGAGATCAGTCCTGGGTGTTCATTGGAAGGACTGATGTTGAAGCTGAAGCTCCAATCATTTGGCCAACTCATGCGAAGAGTTGACTCATTGGAAAAGACCCTGATGCTGGGAGGGATTGGGGGCAGGAGGAGAAGGGGAGGACAGAGGATGAGATGGCTGGATGGCATCACCGACTCGATGGACATGAGTTTGAGTAAACTCTGGGAGTTGGTGATGGACAGGGAGGCCATGCGTGCTGCAATTTATGGGGTCGCAGAGTCGACACGACTGAAAGACCGAACTGAACTATGGAAGGGCACGTGGAGGGCTGGAGGGGAGTGTTGTGCTGGGGCCCAGGACCTGCCAGTTGAGGTGGACAGGGAGAGACACTCCCGGGGCCAGCAGCTCTAGGCTCCGGTGGGGAAACTGAGGCCAGTCTGAGGCAGTGACTTCAGACCCCCAGACTTCACCACATACTTTTCCACCCAGCCGTAGAAGACGGCAAGTGGGTGGAAGACCAGGGGTCCACACAGGCAGGTAGGTTCCCAACCCAGCGTGCACTTGAAGTCCGTAGTGCTGGAGCTCCAGATGAAGACTAGGCATCCCTCGTTGACATAAGCAACCCAGCACTGATGATGTTCTGGAGAAGAGGGAGGTGGTCAAGACCTAGAACTAACAAACAGAACCACACTAACACAACACAAACTTAGGGTGGGTGGTGAGCTAAATACGCCCTCTTCATCAAGAAAGGAGGTGGGGGTGGGTGGGATATGTGGAGAGAGTAACATGGAAACATACACGACCATATGTAAAACAGCCAATGGGAATTTGCGGTAGAACTCAGGGAACTCAAACCCGGGCTGGGTAACCACCTAGAGGGGTGGGATAGCGAGGAATGTTCAAGTGGGAGGGGACGTGGGCAAACCTGTGGCTGATTCATGTTGATGTCTGGCAGAATTGTGCTTTACACAACACTGTAAAGCAATTATCCTTCAATTATAAATAAATTTATTTTTTTCAGGACTCTGCAAGGGTACTAGACGAGGAATTGCTAGAGGCCAGCAGTTATAGTTGCCACCCTTTTGTATTCAACCTCAGGATGTTTCCCTTGGCCAAAAACGCACTAAGTCGTCTCAGGGTTCAAAGCACTCAGCAAGCAGTGGCAAGGCAGATCCACCAGAAGCGGGCACCTGGTTTCCATGACAAGTACGGCAATATGCTGTATTAGCTAGTGGAGCCACTTTCTGCGTTGCTTTATGGGTATATATGGCAACACAAATTGGAATAGAGTGGAACCCATCACCTGTTGGCAGAGTCGCCCCAGAGGAATGGAGAGAACAGTAGTCATCCTAGCTGGTTTAATACTGAATTGTTTCAAAATCAACTCATAATTAATGCCAAGTAAAAGTACTATGTACCCATTAAAATACGGCATGTTGAAGAAATAACGTATACTCGAAACCTTCAAAAAAAGTGAATAAATTTAAAAATAATAATAATTTTAAAAACGGGAAAGCTTGTCCTTTAGGCCTCAGTTCTGAATCAGCATCCTTCAAAATCCAGGTATTCTCACTGCGCACACACACACACGCGCGCGCACACACACACACACACACACACGTCTAGGAGCCCTTAAGATCCTTGGAGAGGTTCTCTTGGTTCTTGACTTCCTCCCACTGGAGTATTTTTTTAATTGGAGTATAGCTGCTTTACAGTGTTATGTTCGTTCCTGCTGTACACTGTGAGTGAATCAGCCACATGTACACATATATTCGCTTCCTCTTGGACCTCCCTCCCACCCCCACCCCCACCTCACCCGCTCTAGGTCGTCACAGAGCACCCGGCTGAGCTCCCCGCACTATACGGCAGCTCCTACTAGCTGCTTCGCATCTGGGAGTGTGCATGCCAATCCCAATCTCCTAATTCACCCCACCCCCCACCCAAATGTCCCTTTTCTATGCCTGCGTCTCTATTTCTGCAAGTCTGTACTATTTCCCACGACAGCCAGAACTGATGGGGTTCCCGCTGTATTCCCAGTGCCTAGAACAGAGTTTAGCATACAGTAGGTGCTCAATAAGAGCCTTGGAGAAAATTGAAATGCGTTTATTGAGCCCCTACTCACTCTGTGTCAGCGCTGTTCCAGGCCCCGAAGCATAGGAGAAGATGCAAAATGAACAGAGTGAAACCCACAGCCCTTCTTAGCAGCAGCTCTTCTCCAACAGGTACATGAATCTAGTGAGGTCCACTCTGCCCGACCCGAGGCCTCTTCTGCATATCTTGGTCGGTCACCTTTGTCCTAAGTGCCTGACCTTTAGCCTCCTTATCAGTATAACAAAAGAGACAGAAAGCAGTCATGTGGTTAATATTTTTATTAATGGTAACATTCATACTGCATATCTAAGATTTACATCCAAAAGGGCATCTTGTATTTACATGCAATGGCCAGTCCAAGATAACAAATTCAGACCACAGCTCCGTTAAGACTATGGCTTGTTCCAAATTAAATTAAATACATTAATACTCTTACTTCCTGCTTTCAACACGTACAGTACAAATCCAGTCTCCTTCCTTTTAAGGAATATAAAATTGCATTGATGACTGCATGGATTAGTGATGATTACATCTGAAATATTTAAAACCTGAGAGACAAGCAAGCCCAAATAGGTTTGAGTGCTAACACGTCTGCTCTCGAATTCACCTGTGAATCATAATACAGACTGGTCAGTGGTCAACAGTGGATGATTTGGGGGCCCTGGCTTTAACTGGACGCCATGCCTGGCTGAGGCAGAGGGGCTCCCATATCCTCTGACGCCCCCCAGACTACATACCACAGATGAATGGGGTCTTTTGTTGCTATGGTGGTTAGATGTCCTTTTTAGCTTTTTTTGTCTGTTCCCATTTCCGCTTGCTTTTAACAGCAAGAGTCTTTGGCCCATTTAGGTGGGGTTTTACATCACAAGATGTACACGAATAAAACATGCACGCGCTCTGCGGCCAGTGCCTTGCTCCTGCCCCATCGGTTCAGCCTCATCACCGCATCACTGGAGTACAGGCCTCAAAGACACGAGCCCCACCAGAACAGAGTGGTCAGAAAAATAAATACATGACTTAAAAAATGGACAGCTAAGCCTGTCATGACAGCCCAGAGGCAGTGGGTCTATTTCACTCCATGATTCTTTCTTTTTGCATTAAATACTGAAGACGATACAGCGTATCATCACTTTTTGGTCACTCTTTCGAGCAAGGCAGGCGCATCGGAAGGGTAGGCTGTGTTAGACTCAGCACCCGTCACCTGCGACATCATAGAGGTCACTGAGATGACCCATCTCCCTCTGTCTCCCTGGAAACGGGAGTGGATCTCCTCTCTCCCCAGGTGGGATGGCCAGCCCTGACTGCCTGAGGTTCGCTCTTCTCAAGTTTGTTCCTTTCTCCGTGCAAGTGTCACGTTCTCCCTGCTGTCAGGCTGGGTAAGCAGGAATCCCGAAGCACCTAGGATGTGTGTTCTCCAGACACGCTATCTTCAACCATCTCATCCCTCGCTCCCCATTTCTGACACACGTCTTCTTTCGTAGCTTAACAATGAAACTTGAGGAAGGCAGTCTGATGGAAGGGAATCCGGCTTGCAGCTGCCCTTGTAAGGGGACTGGTCCCTCTGGGACATGGGGACACCACAGGAAAATTCCTACATAGAGATATCCACCCAGTAAATTGAGATGGGAGTGAGACACCCACAATTCCACCTAAAGACTTAAAACAAATCTCTTGTGTGGTCTCCCTTACACTTAGGGCCTTCTGTTTTTAAGGCACTGGGTTTTGAAGACTTCAAACATGTAGAGGCAAATGCAGACGACCGAACTAGTCAGTGACAGAGTGACCACAGGACAGAACAGGTTCCAAAAGCACAAAACTTTTCCTGGTTAGTGCATTGCATGTGTGTCGGCTATTAGCTGCTAACATCTGCAACTTAAAAGATGCTTTTCTCTCGGAAGGAAACAAATGTTTACACTGCTCTGATAAAATTAAATGCCCGTAAGCACCAGGGGTCCAGTGGCAGCCAAGGAAGCGTGCCGGTCTGTTTCCAGCGAGTATGAAGCCACAACCCCACTCATTCTGAAAATCGCTTGTCCCTTAAGAAATGTAAGGAGACGGGAAGACTTTAGGGGAGACTTCATCCAATGTCCCCCAGGTTAGGAACTGCTTAGAAGGAGTAGGGTTATACTTCATGGCGTGGAGCCTGCTGTCCTAGAAAAGCAACAACACCAAACCTTCGCTGAAAGGAAACTAATTTTCATCCTGAAATACAGTCAGGATACAGAGCTATTTTTCATTTGGTTTTTCATCAGAAGAACTTCTTTTCCTTCCCGGAAGTGCTGAGAAATTTACTTCTTGGAATTGGGGCTGAACCCGAACAAACTGATGATGTCGGTCATTGCTTCTCTCAGGTTCTTCCCGAAGCGATGAGAATCCTTTCATTTAAAAGCAAACAAACAAAAAGAAGCTGGTTACAATGTGGAATTTTTCACATTTCAAGCCTTTTCACTTGTAATCTGACTCAAAGAACTAGCATTCCTTTTTGCCAGTTCTCTAAGCTTTGACTCAGTGATTGAATCATTAAGTTACAGGGTCTGGTGAGATGTTAAGGGTTCATAAAGATAACAGCTACGTGTTTGTGTGGGTTGCGTGTTTTTTCTTTTCCATGGTAGGTTATTATTACGAGACACTGACTATAGTTCCTTGTGCTACACAGTATGACCTTGTTGTTTATCTATTTTATATATGGTTGTATTTGTTTTGAGATCTAAGGTGCTTTATTTTTTAAAAAAACAACTTATGAAGAGTAGTGTGAACAGTACTTGTCTTATTCTTGTCATATAACAATTCACAGAGCAAACAGAACTTCTATGCCTCTGCTAATTGTCACACACCTTTTGAAGTTTCCATTAGCTCCCGACACCTTATCTTTCATAGGGAAACAGCTTTAATAGTTATTTTTAAAATTTAATTCTTATTTTATATTGGAGTACAGTTGATTTATTTTTATTTTTATTTTTATTTTTTTTTACAGTTGATTTATAATATTGTGCAAAGTTCAGCTGTACAGCAAAGTGATTCAGTTATACGTAACAAAAATATCCACTCTTTTTCAGATTCTTTTCTATATAGGTTACTATAAAGTATTGAGTAGAGTTCCCTGTGCTATACAGTAGGTCCTTGTTGATTACCTATTTTATATACAATAGTGTGTATCTGTTAACCTCAAACTCCTAATTTATCCCTCCCCACTCCCAACCATAAATTTGTTTTCTATGTCTGTGAGTCTATTTCTGTTTTGTAAATAAGTCCATTTGTATCATTTTATTTCTACATATAACCGATAACCATATGATATTTGCCTTTGTCTGACTTCATCTCGTGTGATAACCTCTAGGCCCATCCATGTTGCTGCAGATGGCATTATTTCATTATCTTTATGGTTGAGTAATATTCTAGTGGTGTGTGTGTATGTATATATGTGTGTGTGTGTATATATACCACCTCTTTATCCATTCATCAGGTGATAAACATTCAGGCTGCTTCCATGTCTTCGCTACTATAAATAGTGCTGTTGTGAACATTGGGATGCATGTTGCCTTTTTCCCCTAATGTCAATGCATTACATAAAACATAATAAGCAAGTGAATTCCAAACGTCTCTGTTAAAGGTGAACCTGGCACTGACTGTCAGGCAACGTACAATGTGGAAAGGTGAGAATATAAATAAGGATTAAATGTGCCATGCTAGGAAGGCGGTCACGGGTTCCATTCAGAGAACACCGCAGACCACTGCTGCATTATGCGTGTGAATTACTCAGCTCACGCACACAGATCTTAACTCTACCCTTCAACGTTTCATGCTTGCTAAGTCACTTCAGTCGTGTTCGACTCTGCGATCCCATGGACTGTAGCCCGCCAGGCTCTTCTGTCCATGGGATTCTCCAGGCAAGAACACTGGAGTGGGTTGCCATTTCCTCCTCCAGGGGATCTTCCCAATCCAGAGATCTAACTAATAATGTCTCTTACATCTCCTGCATTGGCAGGCAGCTTCCTTACCACTAGCGCCACCGGTGGGAAGCCAACCATTCAATGTTACAGAGAGTCTAAAAGATGCAGAAGCACTGCAACATTTAGATTTGAAACCACAGCTACCAGCAAAGATGAAGACTTTCGATCAAATAAGATGGATCCCTTTAAAACTATTAAAATCCTTGCTTTGAAAACATCCCAACCAAGGAAGAGTATACAACTGAACTGAAATTTTCTGTCAAATCAGGGATGTGCCCCCTATCGACCCCCTTCAAAAGAAAATAGTACAAATACTCCATCCTGGGAAGGGGGGGACTTTTGTACTTACCGTCTCAGGACAGGAGAACTTGGAGGATATATGGAAACTGATGAGGTCCTCACCAACGAGAATGTACGACACCCCATAGCCGTCATCAGCAACCTATAGAAAAGCACATTCAAACTGAACTTGGGGGGCGTTCCCTGCTGGTCCAGTGCTTAGGGCTCTACACCTCCACTGCAGGGGACATGGGTTCGATCCCTGGTTGGGGAACTAAGATCCCACATACCATGTGGCGTGGTGAGTGAATGAATCAACAGAATGGTGGAAATGAGGCCACGGGCAAAGGGGATTTCGAACCTTTAATGAGATTGCCATTCATACTGGCATGAATAACCAGTAGGAGCTCCTTCAGGGCGGGGTGCTTAAAACTGAGACAGGCCCGTCCTGCCCTGGCGCTTGCTGCTTTGTGAACTCCGATGCCTGGCCACTTACCGGCCCGAAGCCTCCTCCACTCGACACGTAGTCTGGATTCTTATCCAAATTGAACAGCTCCACCTGCTGTGGAGGGGTCTGGCTGGTGGATAATCTCCAAGGCTCAGATAGGACCTGGGGAGTTAAACAAGGGGACGTTCTAATGACACTTCCCAGCTCCATCCTCTTCTGCCCCCAAGGAGCCCGGGAGATGAGGAAAGGTTTGCTTGGTGTTTGGACTGTTTCAGACACCAGAAGGCTATGTCCCTGGGGGCCTTGCCAGCTCTCGGGGCAGGGGTTCTTCCGAGAGGGATGGAGCAGGTGAGGACACCTGGACTAGAGAGGCAAACACTGGCTGACGGGTCTTGGGCAGGAAAGGTGGCAGGTACATGGAGTACGATGTGGGATGCAGCAGCTGTGCGCTGGACAGACTGGTACCAGCTCCCTAAGCTGAGGGCCAAACTTCCAGGAATTTTCCAAGCTGCCCGTTAAACACAGCCACTGATAAAAAATTGAATTTTATAAACATAAAAGTAAAGCAACTATATTAAAAGTGGAAGACGTAAATACTCAGAGCTCAGGACTTCCCTGGCTGTGCAACAGTTACGACCCTGGGCTCCCACTGCAGGAAGCACAGGTTTCAATTCTTGGTCAGAGCACGAGATCCCACATGCTCTGCAGGGTGGTCAGAAAGAAAAAACAAAACCTCAGAGCTCATCAGTTCAGTTCAGTTGTGTCCGACTCTTTGCGACTCCATGGACAGCAGCACGCCGGGCCTTCCTGTCCACCAGCTCCTGTAGCTTACTCAGACTCATGTCCACTGAGTCAGTGATGCCATCCAACCATCTCATCCTCTTTCGTCCCCTTCTCCTCCCACCTTCAATCATTCCCAGCATCAGGGTCTTTTCAAATGAGTCAGTTCTTTGCATCAGGTGGCCAAAGTATTAGTTTCAGCTTTAGCATCAGTCTTTCAGAGCTCATCACTTGACAATTATTTTAGTACAAGCATGGTTTTTCCAGTAGTCATGTACAGATGTGAGAGTTAGAGTTAGACCATAAAGAAGACTTTGCATTGAAGAACTGATGCTTTCAAACTGTGGTGCTGGAGAAGACTCTTTTGAGTCCCCTAGACTTCAAGGAGAGCAAACCAGTCAATCCTAAAGGAGATCAACTCTGAATATTCATTGGAAGGACTGATGCTGAAACTCCAATACTTTGGCCACCTAGCGTGAAAAACTGACTCAATCAATGAAGGAGAACTGATGCTGGGAAAGATTGAGTGCAGGAGGAGAAGGGGGCAACAGAGGAGGAGAAGCGGACAACAGAGGATGAGATGGTTGAATGGTATCACCGACTCAATGGACATGAGTTTGAGCAAACTCTGGGAGACAGTGGAGGACAGAGGAGCCTGGTGCACTATAATCCATGGGGTTGCAAGGAGTCTGATGTGATTTGGCGACTAAGCAACAGTGGCATCCCAGGGGTTGAAGAAATGTGGCTCAGATTTTCCAGAGTGAGGACCGCTGAGCCCTGGAACCCATCTGATAGGCCAGTTCTGACTGGCAAAGTTGTACTAAGTTTTACTAAGTTTTGCCCTAAGATTGACTAAGTTTAATTTAGCCAAGAAAGCCAAGTGGGCTGCACAGAAGGGCCTCACCTCCTTCAGGAAAGGGGAGTCGACTGCGAGGTACTTGGACACCACGTAGAGACAGAAGAGGTGGCGGTCAATCCCCGCGCCGGTCATCGCCAGGCGGTACAGAAGCTGATGCTTCTCAGACGCGATCTTGAATAACTTGAGCTTCTGTTCAACCTGAAATAACAAAGGATAGGCAGTTTCGAGTCGTGCAGCACGGTCTAAGCTCCAAGATGACGGTCACGGGCCCTTCTCCCCAGCGGTCCAACAGGGTGCTGAGACAGCAGGTCACCGGTGGGGCGGGCAGGGGGTCTGGGTGGTCTCTGGGTGGTTGCCAAGGCAACCTGACCAGAAATGCCTCTGGCCGGCTGCCCCTGCCCCAGATTCCTGCTGCGAGGCTGTGGAGGGGACAGGTTGCAGGAGAGGCAGTTTCAATCCTGTGTGTGGACCACTGGGCGTCATTTCACCTTTTACAAAAATGAGACCACTAAGCAGGTAGGAAAGCGCCAGCCTTCACATCTCATCGTGTGGAACGAAGTCCCTTTCCTCTCAGGGGGCTGCGACATTCCTGCGGGCCTTTAAGTAACCCTCCAGGGTGGTCTGTCAGCTGGGCCAAGCAGAGCTTCTGGGGCCTACAAGTCGGACCCGAAAAGGCCTCTCCAGGTTCTTTAGGACCCTGTCGGTCAATCTCAGAACGAGGAGACACAAGCCCTTCCGTGGATGTGGAGGCCTGTCCACTCCAGACCCAGCCCTCAGGCTGTTCTGAAGGCAGCGAGTGACAGATCAGAGCCATCTGTGATGAGACCTGCCGAGCTCCTCCCCAGGGAACTGACAGCCTTTCCAGGAAGGAGCTCCCCAGAGCAGAGCAAAACCCTGGGCTGTGTCCCCTCGGGGGTCAGCAGACCCGGACAGGATGGGCCTCAGCCCCTCACTGGGTGTGTGGTCAGCAGTTTGCTGGATTCTGCTGTCTCTGTTCCTTTATCTATCAAAAACGAACTGATAATGCTTCACGAGCCGCCGCTAGGACTGTCAAAGGCAATACAGCCCAGAGCCCTGGGCCTGCTCGGGGGGCTTCAGCATGGGCAGTGGGCTTCAGGAACCCCGGGCAGAAGGTGTCCGTGTGGGGCTTCCTTGGTGGTCTAGTGGTTAGGAATCCACGCTCCCAATGCAGGAGTTGTGGGTTCAATCCCTGCTCAGAGAACTAAGATCTCCCATGCCATAGGAGCCAACAAAAAACAGTAACAATAATAACAAGACAAGAAGGCGCCCACGGACGGTCACATTTTCTCAGCCAGCACTGTCCTGCCGCCTCCCCGCCCATTCCTGTGTTCACCGCCTGCGCACCGCTCCGATTTAAAGACTCTGGGGGGGCCCTGCCTGATGGTCCAGTGGCTATGGGTCTCCCATGCAGGGAGCCCAGGTTTGATCCCTGGTCTGGGAAGTAGATCGCACATGCCACAACTAAAGATCTCACGTGACTCAACTAAGACCCGGTGCAGCCAAATAATAAAAAATAAGTAAATATTTAGAGACTCCTATGAAGTATAACCTCACTTGTAGAAGTTACAGAATAACAGGATGGATGCAAACATGAACCTTTGTGTCTGTCTAGATGGTTGCCTTTAATACTCTCTGTCCTCCCGAGACGGGTGGAGGGAAGGAAGGAGATGCTGGATGTGGATTCGCTGGAGAAGTATGCATGGGATTTAATCAGGGAAGCCTGCATGTCAACCTCAGGTGTCATCCTCTGAACAGCAGAGACGGCCCCTGGGGGGCTGTTCTCCTCCTGGCCAGGCAGAACCTACCGTCTGTGTGGGGTCCATCATGGCCAGCACGAAGTTGCATGACTCAGTGGTGCAAGAACGCACGGTCTCTGTTCTGCCCTCTCGGAAGAGCCGGGTCATGGAGGCCTCATAGGTGAGGGAAAATTTACCCATGTCCTGGGAAAGGAAAAATATTTTAACACAAGGCTGGGCATGTTGACAAAGACATGAGGTGGGCGGTTGAAGTCAGCCGGGAAAACCAGACATCATCGCGGAGGCAGTTTTTAGCCATTGTCAGTTTTCACACGGGCTTATGCAGCACGCAGGTGGAAACATCACTAGCTTTGAAAAGGGAGGGAGGGTCCAGGTTTCCATGTCCAGATGTGACTGGGGCTGTGACCTGGTTTCCGGATCTCACACACCTGCCCGAGTGCAGATGTGGTTTTAGGAAGAATACGTACAGGACCGGGAATTGCATGCAGGAGCTGAGAATGACTTAACTCCAGGTCAGGAAGGTCCTTCTCTGAGGGGGCGGGAAGAGGGTGGGTGGCCAGTGCCTACAGCACAGAGTCCCCCACCCCGGCCACTAGACAAGAGGGAGAGAAAGCAGGAGGGAACGGCTCGGTGGGGCTGGCAGACGCTGAGGGGAGCAGACGGGGGGTCTCTTGAGAACATTCACTTTCTTGGTGAAATATGGAATTTCACCTCCTAAGAGAGAGAGGATGGAGGGGAGGTGCCGGGAGTCAGCAAAGGGGTGTGAAACAGGCTCTGGGGGTGCAGAGAGTGGGTGGTCTGGGGCCACTGGAGTCAGGGCTCATGGGTTAAGAAAGATAAGCCGCGGTGTGGGGGCATTTCTCGGGCTGTGTCGGCTTCTCAGTGCAGCATCAAAGCAGGCAGACACTGGACTGACCCAGGGGTGTGTCCGCTGTGCTTGGGGCTCTAGGACAGAGGTCGGGGTGATAGCGACAGGCTGTAGAATCTAAGCCCGAGAGGCAAAAAGGGAGGCGAGATAGATGGGTAGAGGGCAGGGCAGGATGGAGACTGCGATGAGGAATGCTGGTGTCAGAGGCC
The DNA here is from genome assembly GCF_963930625.1 of Muntiacus reevesi. NCBI lineage: Eukaryota > Metazoa > Chordata > Mammalia > Artiodactyla > Cervidae > Muntiacus > Muntiacus reevesi. Next base: position 43,872,129 of record NC_089253.1, read on the forward strand.
AGAAGGGAGAAGGGATGATGGAAAGACCCGGGTGATGTGCGGACGGTTCCGCAAGGGCCTGAGACAGAGGTGGCTGGGGATGACGAGGACAGGCACAGGTCCATGGGAGCTCGGGGCGGCCCACCACCTGTGATGCCACCTCCAACTGCCCAAGGGGTCCAGGGCACAAAGAAGGTTAGGTGGCTAGAGCAGAACCGCCACCAGGGCCACCCAGAATGTCTGGATTTGTGCAGGAGCCCCCGTGAGGCTCTCCAGCCCAGAGCTGGGCAGAGACGGGTCTGACTGTGAGGGCCGCAGCGAAGTCTGTTCCTAACAGAGCTGGCCTTCCAACAGGCCTGCAGGAAAGAACTTTTGAACAGAGGAGTCTGCTTTAAACTCTTAATAGACTTCGGTCAATCATTCTTGATAGAATGAGTGCCACGTGAGGAATTGGTAGAGGGGTGGGAGGCCAAGAATGAAATTCTGGCTGTTTCTAGCCAGAGTGCAAAGAATAAATATAACTGCTTGGGTTATTAAAACAAATAATCAGTGTCAAATAAACTGTTACATGATTCCATGAAACTATTCTGGCACCAAAACTATACTGTGTTAATCACTATATGCTTCTGATTTCTATATCTTCAGCTTTGAAAGAGCAAGTCTCCTCCTCACCCTGCCCCATCTCCACCTGACAACCTTTCCTTTTCAAAATAGTACCGGTTATTCTCAAATGTTAGCCCTCCATTTGAACTTGAAGGTAAACCAGGCCAGCCCCTCTCCTAAAGTCTTCTGCTGACCTCTGACGATGTTCACAGTGCATCTGTGAACCGGGGACATTCATCTCCAAGATGCTGAGCCTTTCTGTCCAAAATCACAGCCTTCCCTCCCTCTCTGAGGGTCCATTCCTTCTTCTAGGCTCTGGGTCTTTTTCCCAAAGGTCCTGTCTGCTTTGTAAAGAGAGGCTTGGGGAATCCCAGGTTTTTGCTTCTAGTTCATATCACACTTTCCTACCATGTTTCCTGCTGGACTATCACAGTGATAAGACAAAGATGCTGGTCTTTGTATAATTCTGCTCCAGAATTATACTGAGCATTACTCCAGCATTATACTCCAGCATTACTGAGCATGCTTCCTAACCATAAAAGCTTTCCTGCCCGCTCCATCTTCTGAGCAGACGTGCAAATATTTCTTCTGCCCAGTGATCCTGACAGCTGCACTCACGCCCTTTAATGCAAAGACGTTCAAGAACAGCCCCTGGAGGTAGCTTCATCCTTCCTGCTTTAATGGGGCTGCCTCCACACTCCACCTTTGAGGAAGACCCTGGCTGCTGGCACGTGATATGATTTACTGCGTTAAGGAGATAGCCTCTATGCTAAGAGTTACTGAGTAAGGATGCTCCATTATGAATGCCTCGTCAGCATCTGTCAAAATGACTGGCTTCTTCTCTGAGCTAGCAACATGATTAAATCTGTTATTTTATTAAAGCAAACCATCCTCCTGCCACTGGTGGTAGCTACTGTTGGCTGCTGTGTTTTCCTTATACTGGTTGATGCTATTTGCTATTACCTTATTTAGACTTTTTGCACTTGCGTTTGTGAGCAAAACTGGTCCGTGGCTGTCTTTTTGTGCATCCATCAGCTGTACTAGAGTCGACTTAAAGTACAGTCGTGGCCCATCGGTTGTCATTTATCTGATGCTAACACTGCCTCTTGTGCTGTACTGCATCTGTTTATCTTCCTGGCCTGAGTTATAGAGGAATCGAAGCTACAGGCTGCCCCCAGGGCCCATTCCTGACTCCAGTATCACCTTGGCAGCTGGTCAGCTCGCCTCTTAGAGTGAACCCCAATTTTCTCAACCAGTAAAATGGGCCAACTATAGAGACTTCCTAGTGAGGAGACCATGAGAGCTACGTGAGTAGAGCACGGAGACCAGTGCCTGGCCCAAAGCGAAATTCACAGCAGGACCACCACCCAGAAATGCTGCCCTGCATCCGCGTACAACCCCCAAGCTTTGAAGACAGAAATTCTCCATTAAAGCCAGGACGTATCTTGACCCAATGCCACAAGGACTTCCACTGCCCCTGGAAACCAGGGCCACCCTTTCAGGGTGGAATGCTCCCTCCAATGGAAAAGAGTCCCACTGAGGTCCTTCAGGGCCCTGGAAACACCACAAGCTTCTGTGCATACAGGGACCCCATCCATCCCAGAATACCTCCCATGGGGCTGGTGTATCCCCTCCTATGGGAGAGGATGTCAAGGGTCAGAGACCCCCAGTTGCCTTCCCTAAGTAGTTCTGCTTTCCCAAATCCTAGGATTGGGAGCTTACATGTCTAATTCCTGCTTTGTAGAACGAGGAGATCTCACTTGCCTACCACCCCCTACATTCTGCCTCTCTTCCCGTGTGAAGCGGGAACCCACTGCCGTTCCAGGCACGACTAGCTCGCATGACGAGTCCTCCCCTACTCGCTGGGCGGGCAGGCTTGGGCCTGCGTTCAGGGCCCCCAGGAGTGCAGGGGACAAAAAGCCCAGCTGGGTGGGAGGGGTCTCACCTTGTAATGAGCCAGCTGGAGCGAGAGCTGCACAAAGGCGTCCGGGCTGGTTTTACATTTCTTGATCAGCCCTTTACCAAAAGTGCGGAATGGGAAGGAGTGAAAATCCACGTCGTTGGCCAGGAGGTTGGCGCTGCTCAGCGAAGTCTCAATGACCTCCTGACACTTGGGGGAAAAGGAGAAAAGGCTTCACTTTAATGGGAGGGGAAGTTCTGACACAAACTGAAGAAAATGCAAGCTGACTTTCAGCACAGCTGACAGACAGACTTGTCGCTTGGAAATACACACATCACGCTTCCTTCTTGGTTTTTCCCAATCTTTCTAACCTGAGAGTCGCAGTAAGTTGGTAACGTGGCACTCCCCCTCACCCCGCAAACAGCAATAGGGTGGCCCACACAGGAGGAACTCCTGGTCCCAGTGGGACTCCCAGAGGGCATTTCAAAGAGTCACAGGCTTTGTTTCATGAGATCCATTCTTGTTATATGCTAGCCATCGAGGGACCAGTTTTAAAAAAGAAATGCACTGGGATCTCCCTGGTGGTGCAGTGGTTAAGACTCTGTGCTTCCACTGTAGGGGGTGCAGCCTTGATCCCTGGTTGGGGAACTAGGTTCTCACATACCAATCGGCACAGCCAAAAAAAGAAAAAAAAAGAAAAGCATATGGACTGTGGGGCAACTGTACAATAGAAGTGAGTCCTCAGCCGTGAAGTCATACAAGGACTCTTAAATGCACATGACTAAAGGAAAGAAGTCATTGAAACAGCTCCACACATACAATTCCAGCTCTATGACACTCAGGGAGAGGCAACATGATGGAGCCGGTGAGTTCCCGCCTGCCAGGAGCAAGGTGGGAGAGAGGGATGAGGGGAGGCTTTAGGGCAGGGACACTGCTCTGCAGGTCATTATATCTCTGTCCACACCATAGACGCACAACAGCAAGCGTGAACCCAAATGTGCGCTACGAACTTTAGTGATGCTGACGGGTCAGTGCAGCTTCATCGCCTGTAACACACGGACCAGCTGGAAGGGATACTGGTAATGGGGGTGGCCAGGCGTGTGTGAGGACAGGGAGAGTGTGGGAGAACTCTGCACCTTCCACTCAGATTTTGCTGCGAAACTAAAACCCCTCTAAAAACTAAAATCCATCAAAAAAATCTTTTCAATAAACGGTAAGTGGCTTAGTCAGCTAGAAGGACTCTGTCACATACTTCAGCAGAAGTCATGCCTCTCTGAGGACCACACACCAGCCACAGGGATGCAGGCTGGACAAAAAGATGCAGATGGATAAGACCTTGTAGTACGGATCCAATATTTTCTATGTCAAAAATGACTTCAAAAAAGAAAAAGACTTCCCAGGACCTGGGAATTCCTGCTTGGCTTTGATTTGGTATTTCCAGCCCTAAAATTCCTTCCCCAAAGGGCTTCCACGGAGTAAACTGCATTGGGGAATACTCAGAGGGATGAAAATGACAAATTAGTGATCTAGTGCACTTCAACTCCAAAGGAAATGATTTCAATTTTCACTTTTTCATTGTGATGTCTAGCTAAGTTTGAGCTAGGAATTTCACTGACAATCTCAGCCAAAAGCTTTCAGTGAAAGAAGAACTGCCAATTGGGGCTCCCAAGGCAATAGGAGCTGTAGCAGCTTTGAGGTCCCAGGAAGAAATGCCCAGGTGGACAGATTTCTGTCTCGGGGGCATTCAACTGAGCTCGTGAGCATTCAGGAAGGACCGCTGGAAAAGTCAACTGTGAGAGTTTAGACACGTCTCCCATCCGAGGTAACTGACAAGCATCTGAGGAGTGGAACTTACTTCCTCCGGGATGTCCCACTGCAGCCGGGTGGGGTACGGAATGTTCGGGTTGGGGTCTCCTTTACAGTGTCCATCCTCTGTGTAACCCAGCTGGAAGCTGTCCGTGGCCATGACATACTGTCAAAAATAAAGACACATCGGTTAAGTCAGAGATCATCACTTGTTACATCACGGTGTCACATACAAGTCATCTGACCTCTCAGAGCACATCCTTTTCTTTCTAGAAATGCAATCAAGACTTAGCCATAACTACTTGCTTACGGCCTGCTGAGCACTTGACATCCTGCGAACAGCCACCTAATGAGGGAGTCTGACCTCTGCTTCGAGGGCAAGAGAGATAGACCTGGAGAGGTTCGAGAGTGTTTGGACAGGTGAGGGGCACAGCCAGGATTCAGGCTGAGTGTGTGATGCCCAGAAGGTAGCTCAGAGCCTGCTTTTACGCCCTGGCTGTGAGCTGGTACCCTCTGGGTGTTACCCTGATGGATACTGGCCCTGTAAGGCAGTAACTCCTGTTCTTACTCGTATAAATAAGAAGACCGCCTCAGCGAGGTGAAGAGTGTCCGAGGTCACACGTCTCAGGGAGCCAGGATGTGGCCCAGGTGTGAACGCTTTCTGTTCACCGGCAGGTAATCTCTGTTCACCGGCAGGTAATCTTAAGCCAGTTTATTCAATGGGATTTACTGAGCACCAACTATGAGTCAGCCCTGAATATTCACTGGAAGGACTGAAGCTGAAATCGAACCTCCAATACTTTGCCCACCTGATTCCAAGAGCTGACTCACTGGAAAAGACCCTGATGCTGGGAGAGATTGAGGACAGGAGGAGAAGGGGACGACAGAGGATGAAATGGTTGGATGGCATCACCGACTCAACGGATGTGAGTTTGAGCAAACTCCAGGAGATGGTGAAAGACAGGGAAGCCTGGCGTGCTGCAGCCCATGGGGTAGCAAAGAGTCAGACACGACTTAGCGACTGAACAACAGCTACGAGTCAGCAGTGCTTCTAGGCACCAGTGAAGAAGCAGACAGGGATTTCTGCCTTTCTACAAGTTTAAAGATGGCCGTGACCAAGCAGTTCCACTCTTCGGTATGTACTCAAAAGAAACGAAAACGCATATGTTTACATACAACTTGTGCACTGATGTTCACAGGAGCAATGTTTATAGTAGTTAAAAAGCAAAAAGAGCCCAAATGTCCATCAAGTTATGAACAGATAAAATATAGTATTATCATGTGAAGGAATACTATTTAGGATTCTGGACTTTCACTGCTGCGGGCCAGGTTTGGTCTCCAAAAAAATTTTTAAAAAGGAATGAAGCCCTCTAGAACAATATAGATGAATCCTGAAAACATTAGCCAGACACACAAGACCACGTACTGTGCTGATTCCATTTCTATGAAATGGCTAGAACAGGCAGAGACAGAAAGGAGATTAGTGGTGACCAAGGGTGGGGTGGGATGGGGGTGGGGGAAGGTGTTTTCTTTTGGGAGTGAAGAAAGTGTCCTGGAATGAGACAGTGGTGATGGAAAGAACAACCACACTGAACTGCACACTTGAAGAGGTGGACTATATGCTTTGTGAATGACATCTGAATTTTAAAAAATAATAAAAATATTTTTAAAAAGGTATTTCTGCCCTCGGGGAGCTTACATTCCAGAGGGGGAAGCAAAATGAACCAAAAAAGAGCCCAAGGTCAGATGGTGACACTGCTGGATGGTGAGGCGGGGAGGGCAGCGGCTCAGGCATGGGGAAGTGTGGGGGGGCCTCATTTCATGCACCTGTAGTCAGTGCCCCTGTGAGCTGAGACTGTGAAGGGGCCCAGCCTAGCTGTGTCTGCTCTGCATCAGAGCCCCTGAGTCCCACACCAACACCAGAAATACACAGAGAGCCAACAGGACTCAGCTTGGACCAGATTTGTTTTTAATTGGCACAGGTGGCATCTTTATACCAGCCTGTTAACTGGCCCTGGTGTGGGCCTCCATGACAAGACGGTGGGTCAGTTCTCGTCCACACAGGGAGCATCTGGGCTCCTGTCTGACCCCTGGAGTCACAGGCCACTGTGTCCACTGGGCAGTTAACAGTTAGACACCACCGCATCCAACTGGTCACCCTGACGTAAGACTAAATCCTTTTACCCGTATCTCATCCAGAGCACTGAAAAAATAAGCCTGGCCTTGTCAGTATCCTGTAGATTTCTCTACTTGATAACTGTACCTAATGTGATCCAGGCTGCCTATGACTCAGAGATTTCTCTTTCACCAAAGTACTGCTCTGATGCTCTTATTACTGGGAGAGTCCTTGGAACAGGGTGTAATAGGTGTGGACCATTATGAAGTGCAAAGAGACTTAAAGTGTCTCATTTCCACATTCAGCAGTGAAGGGGGTTTGATCTACGACAGATCTTTAGTTGAAAGGACCTCTCAGCCTTTGTCGGCATCAGCAAAGACAAGGGTGATGAAGAAGAGCCTTTTTGACAACTTGGCTACTTTTATCACATGTTAATGTCTTAGGATCACACAGCTGTCTTACAGACTGCGGCAATTTTTTCTTTCCTTCTTAAAGGTTTCCCGGGAGAAATTCCAGGGGAGCTTGGGGTGCTGCAGTCCATGGGGTTGAAAAGAGCTGGACATAACTGAGTGATCGGACATCAACAACGAACAGTGGTGAGGACTCCACAGTTCCACTGCAGAGGGCTTGGCTTCGATCCCTGATTGGGGAACTATGACCGCACATTTTACGGCACGGCCAAAAAATAAATAAATGTAAAATATTAGGTGGACGGAGAGGATGACAGGCCTTGGTGGGTTTTTCGGTAACTTGGTAATTCTAAGACTTAAGCAAAGTGGTAAAAGGCACACCGCCCTTTCATAAACCAAGATTTCAATACCTTTGCTTTTATTTGGCCTAAAACATGGCAACTTTCAAAATAACTGAGCTTCAGTTCCGCCCTGAAGTCACTGCGTCAGAGTCAAGGCCATCTCATTATTTTGGCCCCTTCAGGATGTGACAAATAAATGTTTGCATTTAAGGAACCTCAGCCATAAGTTGACAGTGCCAACACCTGCTGAAAACATTATAACTGGACAGATACTACAAAGTTTAATTCAGTCTGGGGTTTGGTTTTTCAACAGCAATTTCTACAGTCAAGTCCAACTTTCAGACACTCACCTCCCAAAGGTGACCCATGATGGGTGCATCGGCCCACGAGTGCTCTGCGTTAATGCCCATCTTGCCGTTTTTAAAAACGATAAACGTGAATGATTTATCAAACCACCTGCACGACACAAAAACGTTTATGCAACTGACACGTTTACAAAGACAAAAGTAAATCCAGACGACGTGTTTGTTTTCTTATGGATGGCCTCAACTGACTGTATCTACCCCTCCTGTGGTTGGAAGAGGTGACGACTCTCCACAAGTAATAAAAGGACATAGAGAATAGGGCCTCCCAGTGGTAAAGAATTCCCCTGCCAATGCGGGAGATACAGGTTCGATCCCTGGGCCGGGAAGGTCCCAACGTGCCTCGGAGCAGATAAACCCGCCGGCCACAACCACTGACCTCTGCTCTAGAGCCCTGGAGGCGCAGCTGCTGAGACCTGGGCAGCCTCGAGTCTGCGCTCCACAACCAGACGCCGCCGTGCGGACTTCCCTGGTGGGCCGGGGCTAAGACCCCGCACTCCCAATGCGGGGCCCGGGCTCGGTACCTGGTCAGGGAGCTAATCCCACACGCCGCAACTAAGACCCCACGGGCTGCAACTAAGAACCAGCACCAGAGGGTGAGGAGGAAAGGGAACCCTCTTACACTGTTGGCGGGAATGCCAACTAGTACAGCTGCTATGGAGGACAGTGTGGAGATTCCTTAAAAACTGGAAATAGAACTGCTATATGACCCAGCAATCCCACTGCTGGGCATACACACCGAGGAAACCAGATCTGAAAGAGACACGTGCACCCCAATGTTCATCACAGCACTGTTTATAATAGCCAGGACATGGAAGCAACCTAGATGTCCATCAGCAGACGAATGGATAAGGAAGCTGTGGTACATATACACCATGGAATATTACTCAGCCGTTAAAAAGAATTCATCTGAATCAGTTCTAATGAGATGGATGAAACTGGAGCCCATTATACAGAGTGAAGTAAGCCAGAAAGATAAAGACCAATACAGGATACTAACGCATATATATAGAATTTAGAAAGATGGTAACGATAACCCTATATGCAAAACAGAAAAAGAGACACAGATGTACAGAACAGACTTTTGGATTCTATGGAAGAAGGCGAGGGTGGGATGATCTGAGAGAACAGCATCGAAACATGTATTTTTTCAAGCGTGAAACAGATCACCAGCCCAGGTTGGATGCATGAGACAAGTGCTCGGGCCTGGTGCACTGGGATGACCCAGAGGGATGGGATGGGGAGGGAGGTGGGAGGGGGGATCGGGATGGGGAACACATATAAATCCATGGCTGATTCATGTCAATGTATGGCAAAAACCACTACAGTATTGTAAAGTAATTAGCCTCCAACTAATAAAAATAAATGAAAAAAAAAAAACAACAGCACAGCCAAACAAATAAATACATCTAAAAAAAAGAGAGAGAAGCCACTCCACTGAGACGCCCGAGCAACAAGGGCTCGCTGCAGCTGGAAGGAGCCTGCACAGCAGCGAAAATCCAGCACAGACAAAAATAAATAAATTTTTTTAAAAAAGTTAAAAAAAAAAGGTACACATAGAACTCTAACTCATTGGTTTCTTCCCTGCTCCCGACACAGAGAGAAGCATCTAGGCACTGGGGACCAGAAGGAGAACAGGCTGTATTGTTATAATGAGAAAGGATGCACAAGACACCGGCAGAGACGGGAAGCCGCAAGGGCCTCCCTGGGAATCTGCTGGGGGCGTGGCTCTGGGACCCGCTGGCCGATAAGGAAGCCTGGGGCTGCTGCGGCCCCAGAGTCGGCCCTCTGCAGCCACAGGCTCCACCACCGAGGCTCTGACACACGGTCCCCGATCCACACGGTTGACGGAACCCCGCGGACACGGAGGACTGACTGTGCCTGCCCCACCCCTCCCCCACCTCGGCCCACCCTCACCCCCAACCCGATGGGCAGTCAGGACCTCCCTTCACAGGGAGGGGGAAGGAGGCTCCAGGAGGTGGAGCAGCCTCACCCAGTTGCGTGACCAGTGAGCAGGGCCAAAGCCGACATCCAGGTCAGGCCCCGCGCACCACCTTCTCCCACCTGCTGCAGGTCCCGGGCAGCCCCTTCTCACGAGCATCTCCAAGTGGAGGAGGTCATGCAGAGGGGAAGGATCTCAAGGCTGCTGCTTACGCGTGTGCGTGTGTGTGCGTGTGTGTGTGACAGTTTTGGGGGAAAGAAGAAAATCCCCCAGTCGTATTTTCACATCCCCCTTACTGCAGCGGACACTTAAGGCTGGGTGTCAGCCACAGGTCACGCTTCTTCTAGGTTCGCAGGCAAAGCACTGTGTTTCAGAAGGTAAGTGCGATACCTGTCGAAACACCGGCCATGCAGCAGGGACTTGGCGTAGCTGTCCATCGACGTCTCCGGGTCCTCCTCCCTGTATCCCTGGTCCGTTTCGTCTAACGTCACGAAGAATGCTGCTTTCTCCACGGCATCCAGAGACTGCTTGTTTTTCCCGTGTCCAAAATAGGCCTGGCGACACCTGGCCCAGGGGACCCTGCGGTGAGGATTAATACCATGAGACCTGCAGCGATTTGGTGACGTCTCCTTCAAGGCACGTGTGAAAGGACAGTGTTTTTCAGTTCTCGGTGTTTTAGGGGTTTAAGAAAAACCAGGCGTTAAAGACGGAGAAGGCAATGGTACCCCATTCCAGTACTCTTGCCTGGAAAATCCCATGGACGGAGGAGCCTGGTAGGCTGCAGTCCATCGGGTCGCTAAGAGTCGGACACGACTGAGTGACTTCACTTTCATTTTTCACTTTCATGCATTGGAGAAGGAAATGCAACCCACTCCAGTGTTCTTGCCTGGAGAATCCCAGGGACAGGGGAGCCTGGTGGGCTGCCGTCTATGGGGTCGCACAGAGTCGGACACGACTGAAGCGACTTAGCAGCAGCTGGCGTTAAAGACTTTCTCCCTCTGCAACCATTGCCTGCCTGCCTGCCGGCTGGGCCGCCTGGTTGAAGGGCAGGGGTCTCGCCTTCTCCTGTACCTGTTCCAGGGACGTCGCCGGCGGGGAACTTCATCCATGAATGCCGGGTGAAGGACAAGAAGGCAGACGGGCCCTGAGATCTGCCGTCTGGGGCGGCAGACCCCCAGCGAGGCAGGGCCTTCCTCACAGCCTTCTCACCCCGCTCTCTCACCCTCTCCCTGCGAACAACCCCTTGGAAACCACAGCGAGGGCCGAGACCACAGCCCTGGTGCCGGGACCAGCTCAAGCTCACGGACCCCGACACCACTGCCCCCTCTTTTAGATGAGGAAACCGAGGCACGGACAGGAGGTCACGGCGCCTTCGTGGCAGTTCGGGACCGCTACCCAGGCCAGCCGGCCCCGAGTCCACAGGCCCATGCTACAAATGGCCACATGACACCCCCGTGATGAGGGGCACCCCCAGGACCCAAATTCAGGGATTCTTTTCCATCCTGCCCCACGTGGGGTGCACGGAGCTGATGGGACACCCAATTCCCAAGAGGCGCCCCAGCTGTGGCCTCCACAGATAGCTCCTGGGCCCCTTCACTCAGGCCCCCCACCCCCCTACCCTTCCAGGCCAGGGCCATCTGCCTCTGTCTCCCGCCCTCTTCTCCCCACCGAGTGCTCCCCACCGACCCCCAGGGGTGCCAAAAAGCCTGGAAACACAACAGGTCCCATCACAGGCCCAGCTCCAACTGCTGTCCTTGACGCCTGGGGACAACGGTGACCATGAGAATCGCTGCTACGTGCCCTGCACCGAGGTAAGGAGGTGGGGCGATGCCCCACGGGGGACGCATCGGGGGGGATGCTCACTGAGTCTGCACCCCGCCCCTTCTCTGCCTCACTGGCTACCCCCAGTGATGCTTGGTCAGCCCACTTCTTTCCTTCGGCCATGCGTCCCAGGATCCACACACACACACGCCTGCCTGTCACACAGACGGCCAAGGGGACCCGGGGACAAAGCCGAGCCCGGCGCTGCAGGCCGGGGACCCACCTCCCCGCCAGGGGGAGACCCTGGTGAGGAGAGGACCCTGAGCCCCCGAAACACGACAGCATCTCGGAAGGGCCGCACACCTGTCTGCCCCCCTGGTGAGGAGAGAACCCCAACAGCCCCTGACAGCCCCCCAGGATCCCGGAGGGGCCGCACACCTGTCCGCCGCTGTGAGCGCCGCCAGCTTGGCCTCCCCAGGCTGCGGCTCCGACGGGTCCTCCAGGATCCGCTGCACCTGCTGCTCGAGCTCCCGGGGCCTCAGCAGCCGGCCATCGTGGTAGAGCCAGATCTTGAAGTAGCGGCCCCGGTGGAAGACGACGATGTGCTTGCTGTCCCTCAGGTGCTGGATGGTGTCTGCGGGGGGGCGAGGGCGGGCACCCAGGGGCGCGCGGTGAGAGAACGCCAGAACACCCTCCTGTCCCCGCGTCACTCGGCTCCGCTGAGTCCGCCTGCAGAGGGCTCGGGGCTCTGGGCTGGGACAGGCCTGGGCGCCGGCTCCGCTTGGCCACCCCCTGGACGTGTCACCCGGGCCAGAGGACATAACCCTCCCTGGGCCCGAGTCCCCGCCGGCGGGGGGCGGTCCTAAGCGGTGCCTTTCTGCACCCTTGCATTCTCAAGGGCGTCCTGGCTGGAATAGATGAGGCCCCCCCCCTACACTGGGCAGTGAGGAAGGCAGGGGTCAAGGTCCCAGGTCAGGCTGCTGGACCACAAATCTGGCTCCCCCTGAACACAATAAACCCTGCGTGGAGGACTTCCTTGGTGGTCCAGTGGTTAGGAATCTGTGCTTTCACTGCAGGGGGCATGGGTTCAATCCCCGGTCAGGGAACTAAGATCCCTCATGCTGCACTGTGCAGCCAAAAAAAAAAAACCTCCTAACCCAATCTGGAAAAAAACTACTGTAAGACAGCCTTCAATTGAAGAGAAACTGAGTCAGTTAAATCAATTAACTGTCCAGGCCTGAGAAAGACAAAGTCAGCTCAACGGAAGGAAGGTTCTTGAGACTGAACTCTCTGAAATCTTAGGAGAGGCCAGGAGCCACTGGTGTGGTCTTCTCAGATGTCTCCTGAGCACAAGGATGGGAACTTCTGATTTCCGAAGGAGCCCTGAGCAGGCCACCCACCTGTCTCCTCTCCCGGGATCCTGGAAGTATTAAACATGCGCTCCCACTGGGCGGAGCAGAGCGGAATCGTAGACCCCAAAAGAAGAATCTGTAACAGAAATATGTTTCAAACAAAAATTCAAGGAGCAAATTAAGTCCACACATTTAAACGTTGGATGTGTTTTCTGTGCGCATGGCTGGACCTAATCTTTTCCAAACTCTGTAAGAACAGGGGTTCCCTGGGACACACGCCTGGGGTTTGCTGAAACAGACTAGAGCACAGAAACGTGCATCTTATTCTTAAATAACAGAAGGTTCCACGCTTCCACTGCTGGGAGCACGTTTTCAACCCCTAGTTGGGGAACTGAGATCCTGAGTGATGCATAGTATAGTCAAAAAAAAAAAAAAAAAAAGAAAGAAAGAAACAGACGCTTAAGTCAAAGGAGTAGTTAAAAAAAAAAAGCCTCAAGACTTCCCTGCTGGTCTAGTGGTTAAGAATCCACCTGTCGATGCAGGGGACACGGGTTCGACCCTTGGTCTGGGAAGACCCCACGTGCCTCAGAGAAACAACTGAATCCGTGTGCTGCATCTGCCAAAGCCTAGAGGCCCCAGAGCCTACGTTTGCAACAAGAAAAGCCGCTGTGACATGAGAAGCCCGCTCACGGCAACCAAGAGCAGCCCCCGCTTACCACATCTAGAGAAAGCCCCTGTGTGGCAGCGGAGACTCAGCACAGTCAAAAATATAAATAAGTAAATAAACAAAAAGAATTTTTTTAAAGGCCTAACATCTATACTATTTCCTTCACAAGCAAGAGAGGGTTTCTTCAAAGGACAGAACTAAAGTGCATCAAACATATATCCATTTAGGACACTACAGAAGAGAATCAAATCTCAAAACAATTATGTTGAGTGAAAGAGGTCAAGACAAAAAAATAAAAAGTGAATGTGGATTCCCTGGTGGTCCGGTGGTTAAGAATCCATCTTTCAATGCAAGGGATATGGGTTGGATCCCTGGTCAGGGAACTAAGACCCAAGCGCCGCAACTAGAGCGTCCGTGCTCTGCAACTGAATATCCTGTATGTCACAACAAGGATCCTGCATTCCGCAAATGAGGCCCGACACAGCCAAATAAACACTGGTTGGTTTAGTCGCTCAGTCATGTCCGACTCTTTGCGACCCTGTGGATTGGACACCGCTAGGCTCCTCTGCCCATGGGATTCTCCAGGCAAGAATACTGGAGTAGGTGGCCATTTCCTTCCCCAGGGCATCTTCCCAAATCCAGGGATTGCAGGTGGATTCTTTACTGAATGAACCACCAGGGAAGCCCCAAACAATGAACGTCTAAAAAAAAAAGCAAGCACGCACAAGCTGTTAGAATCCATTTGCAGAAAACGCAAGCTAACCTAGAGTGACAGAAAGCAGAGCAGGGTGATGGTGGGGAGCAGAGAGGGACACAGAGGCACACAGAGGAGCCCAGGGTGGGCGGGGGTCTCACTCACTTAACTGTGATGGCTTCACACTCACAGAGACACATGTCAGAACGTCAGAACTTATTACAGTGGATGCTCTGAAGGTGTGTTGTACATCAATTAGACCTGCATAAAGCTGCTCTAAAGAATTTTTTTAAAAAGCAGTCTGCGACTTCCCCGGTGGCCCAGTGGAGGTTGTGTGGGTTCTATCCTTGGTCAGTGAACTCAGATCCCCCGTGTCACGGAGCAACTAAACCACCACCAAGACCTGAGCACCCAAATAAATACATCTTTTTCTTTTAAGAAAAAAGCAGTTTGTGTGCATACCGGTTTGATTTCCTCCCGGTCCAGTTTGCGCCTGTAAAGCAGGATGGCGTGGATCCCGTTGCCAGCTCTTGCCGCCTGGATGTGAGTCGGTTTGATGTACAGCAAGTCCTGACACAAAACGCACAGCGTTAGGGGGAATGTTCACAGGAAAGACCAGCGAACTTCCATACACAGCTCACGTATTCCTACACATGTGTTCGCGACACCTGCTCTGCTGTTTCAAGCCTCCAAGCAATTCTCGGGCTATGAAAGGTAACAGTATATTTTAAAATTAAATGGTAAATAAATAAATTCAAGTCTAAAAAAAGATAACAGTACTACATCCTAAATATCCTCATATAATGCATAAAAAGGAAAGTGGAAATTAAAAGCAGCAATTAGATAATTAGGACGTTTTCTGAGTGAGAAGTAACCAAAGGTTAAAATAATCGTTTATATAGAGAAGGGCTGGCAACTTTTTAGAAACACGTTTCTAAGTGTTTATATTTTTCAAGTCCAAGGGTTGCTTGTCTCAACTATACTTTGAGAGAAGTTACATGTGTGGGGTTGCCCCCCGATTATGTGGGAAATAGACACTAAAGTCTTTGGGAACAAAAGGGGATCAGGTGGACAGTTCACTCTAAAAAGTATTTTTCTGGGCCATGTCAACAGCTTTTCTCTAAGTCTGACCTTGTTTCCAAAGGACAAGAACAATTATTTTTAAAGGAAAGAAATTTTAAAGGAGAAAAACAGAAAAAGCAAACAATAAGATAGATATAAAGGAGAGGGCAAAACATATAAAAGACAGCAAGGAGAAAGAAAGAGAAAGAGAGATTCAGCAGCTATTTAAGGCCAGTTGTCAGACACCAGTGGTGGTGGTTCGTTGCTCACTTATGTCCGACTCCTTTGCGACCCTCTGGACAATAGCCCTTCAGGCTCCTCTGTCCATGGATTTCCCAGGCAAGAATACTGGAGTGGGTTGCCCGGCCCTCCTCCAAGGGATCTTCCCGACCCAGGGATGGAACGCACATCCCCTGCATTGCAGGCAGATTCTTTACCTGCTGAGTCATCAGGGAAGCCCAGTGAGGTGCTTCTAACAAAACAATGGGGTGTGCTGTCCAGACCACCCATGTCTCAAAAGGCAAGAAAGACCAAAGAGATGTGAAAACGACACTTGGGGTGGGACCCACGTCACCCCAGGGCCCAGAAGGACAAGCCCAGTACGTGGACGAGCTCTCAGCCGACCCACAGGTCGGGAGCGGGCAGGGATGTGGGCCTTCAGCATGACTCAGGCTCAGTTAGGAAAACAGAGGGAGCGGTTTGCAGCGTGAGGAGTCCCACTCGCCACGAGACCATTTCTGCAATCCAAATTCCTCTGCAGCAGTTCGGTGGGCACCCTGGAACCTCATTGGAAATACAAAAGGAACTCCACAGGGCCCTCCGCTGTGGACGGCAGGTCCTGGGCTCCCTGACGGGGGCGTGAGGCCTTGGGTGGGGGAAGCAGAGCCAGGGGAGGCCCATCGCATCCCCAGGCAGCCTGCGGGGCCGGGATGGGCCACCCTGGGTCCTGGTCTCCACCAGACGCCGTGGGCCTGCGGGACTCACCATCGCAAAGTAGTTGCTGTTGACCATCAGCGGCCCTCGTCCTCGGAGGTAGATGTACTCCTCCCACCAGTCGCTCACCTGTCAGGTGCAAGCAAGAGAGACCAAGGCGTAACCAGGCCGCCCAGGACAGGGGTGGGCGCCGAGGGTTGGGGGAGGGCGCATTTACAGCATTTCTCTCTCTCGGGGCCAAGTCAGCCCCAGTGAGACCACATGCAAAACAGTGGGCGCCAGAAGATGGCTTTATTCAAGTCAAGACTCAGCTACAGGGTACAACACCTTCATTTCATAGATGGTTTAAAAAAAAGGAAAGAAACACCAAATGGGAAAGAAATGATAAATGTCTGGCTGCTCTAACATGTCTTAACAGTCAGCACCTCCAGTAACTGTGCACAGGCTGCCTCTCCCCTTCTGCTTCAGTTTCCACTCTGCTTGGAGCCCCCCGGGGCCACGTGTCCTGTCTTCCCAGCATCCCCCGGGAGGCCAGCGGTCTCATCCTAATCGCACCCACAGCCTTCGGAACCCGAGGACCGCCATCCTTCCACTTTGTGTAAGAAAGTACATAAACCCGCAGAACGGTGCCCACCTAAGAGTCTAAGTACCTGTGAAAACGTCCACAAACTCAACACACCGTGTAACCAGCGCAGGATCACTGCCGGGAGCCAACACACGGGACCCCGCCCTTGGAAAGGCCATAGGGGAGAAAAACCTTACGGGCAAGGCGAAAACCTTAACGGCAAGGCGAATCAGGTTGTCAGGGGTTTTTCGAAAAGGCCAGCTCACGAGATCCCACCCATGACAAGGTCATGAGGAGAAAGCCTGACAGGCAAGGCAGATCAGGTTTTCAGGGATTTCGGAAAGCTGCCCCCGGCTCTCGTCTTAAAGATGATATCTGTCTTTCTGATGCCTGCCTCAATGGACTACTCCCTAATTTCTCTGACACAGGCAGGAAGGCCTTCCCCGATCTCTTCCCAAATAAGAATCAATTTAGAATTTTAATCAATAAGTTTCCCAGGTGGTGGTATTTTATGAGATTATTTAGGGTGAAAGGAGTGTTTTAATTTAAACTCCTTTGCTGATAGTTTGTTAGCCAAATGCCTTTATGCCCTTGGTACTAATATGCATGATTGCTTATAATATCCTAATTATAAAACAGCATAAAGAACCTGATCACCTAAAGTCTTTAGTAGGCACAGAGCCCTTCGGGGGTGAGGAAGCCCTATGAGAGAACATAAAAATATTATTCTAAAAGTGGTTATAGTTAAAGATTTAGAAAAATAAGAGTTTAAATTTGTTAATTTTAACCAGGAATGCTAAACAGGGGCTGCCTCACTGGAGCTGCAGAGTCTTTGTGTGGTAAACCTTTTAGATAAATTTAACTGATAACTTCTGCAAAAGGACTGACCTTTGTGTTCATTAAAGAATAGATTACGGAAAACAGCTTTGCATTCACCTAGGTCGTAAAATGTCAATAGGCCCCAAGGCCAGAAGATAATGTACAAGACCCTCATTAACAAAGAAGTATGCAGAAAACACCCTGGTTTCCTGAAGGACAAGCTGACGTAATGTTAAACTATCTTCCCCTTAGAAATGTACTAACTTAGGGTATATAAGCTATGGTAAAAAAATAAAGCATTGCCAGACTCTTCCAGACTCTCTGCACCCCCGTCTGGTCATTCTCTCTCTCTCTCTTTCTCTTTCTCTCCCTTGCGGACTTGGCCCCATCAAGGCTAGTCTCACGTCTCTCTCTCTCTCGCCGACGCCGTTCATCCTGAGGGTACCCCCTGGATCCTGCCGAGGCTGGACCCCGGCAGATCACAACCCGAGCTGACCTGCCGCACCCACCCTGGACTCTGACTGCTCTCTCTGGTCGGGACTCGCCCCGTGGCCACGCCCCTGGTGTGCCCCACCCACCAGCTCGGTCTGGGTCACACCTTCTCTTCCACCCTCTTGTTCTTCAGTCACCAAGTCGTGTCTGCGACCCCATGGACTGCAACCCGCCAGGCTTCCCTGTCCTCCATTATCTCCTAGAGCTTGCTCAAACTCATGTCCATTGAGTCGGTGATGCCATCCAACCATCTCATCCTCTGTCACCCACCCCCTTCTCCTCTTGCCCTCAATCTTGCCCAACATGTCATTTCCAATGAATCGGCTCTTTTCATCAAGGTGCCAAAGTACTGGAGCATCAGCTTCAGCATCAATCCTTCCAATTAATATTCAGGGCTGACTTCCTTCAGGATTGACTGGCTTGATCTCCGTGCTGTCCAAGGGACTCTCAAGAGTCTTCTCCAGCACCACAATTCGAAAGCATCAACCTTTTGGCGCTCAGCCTTCTTTATGGTCTGAGTCTTCCAAGCTAGCTGTTCCTCAAACCTCAACTCCTCTGCCTGTTTCATCCACCACTGTGTCTCCTTCCACTCGCCATACATAGGGAAGCTCAACTGGCTCAGGAACAAATTATATTCCTACACAAAATTCCACCAAGAAAAGCAGCATGTTTGTATACTCACATAATTGGTAGCCCACCAGGATTTTAGCTTCAAATACCACTGCAATCTCGGTCCCAGATTGACAGCAAAATCTTGAGCCAGAGCCGTCATCCGTGTAAACTCTCCTTCCTTCATAAGAGGCTTCACAGACTCCAAGTACTGGGGTTAAAGGAAAAAACGTAAGACCAGCTAAAATAGAAGGCTTCTTTCCTTATGCCTTGGAAAAAGGCTAGTCCTCACTCAAGTTAGCCAACTTCAATACTAAAGGATGATTTACATCAGGGATAACTCAACAATGAAACTTTTGGGGGGACATCGCCAGCGGTCCAGTGGCTAAGCCTCCGAGCTCCCAGTGCCAGCGGCCTGAGTTCGATCCCTCGTCAGGGAACTAGGTCTCACCTACTACAACTAAAAGTTTGCATGCTACAACTATAAGACCCCGCAGGCTGCAATTAAGACCTGGAGCAGCCAAATTAATTAATTAATCATATTTTAAAAATACAAACTTTTTTGTCCTTTTACTGGCATGCACGCTCCTCAGATCTTGAATCAGCACAAAATCACCAAAGTGGACTCTAGACCGACAAGATCAAGATTTGGTCAACAATGAGCTTGTAATGTGTGGGGTTTTTTCTCCATTATCTGGTCCTTCGTAAGAGCTCTGTTCCCACCTAGGCTATGAAGGTGCCAATGAGTTGTGGGGGGTGGTGCTCTGAGAGCTTAGGACCCCAGGACGGGAAGGAGGAGCCGGGAAAACGACAGGGACGGGGAATGTCATACCACCAAGCTGAGGCCAGGCCACCAGTTGAGAATTTTCAGGGCCCCCACTTTGATTCGCTCTGGTCCTTGCAGGTAGGAGGAGGCAGGTAGCAGTTCATGGACCTCAACAGCATCGACAGTGTATTTTTTGGCTGCACCAGGGGGCATGAGGGATCTTAGTTCCCCGAGCAGGGACAGAATCCAAACCCCTTGCTGTGGAAACTCGGAGTCTTAACCACGGGACCGCCAGGGACGTCTCATCAAGTCATAAGCCTCGACCGCAAAGATGCGGGTGTTCAGGGCAGGTGTCTGGAGGGAGCGTGGAGCTGACATACCCTGGTGACGGTGTCCTGGACAGCTGGGACGGGCAGGCGCGGCAGAGACGTCTGGAAGCTGTACAGCATGGGCTTTCGGCCTGAGAAGATCTTGACCATAAACTAAAAACAAAGAAAAAAGGTACGTTCTGAAAGACGACAGTGTGTCAAAGACCCAAAACCATTTTTTCAGGGTACTTGCCAACTGGTGACTGACTCTCCACTGCAGTTCATCTCCTCCAGTCCATTTTCTGCCCCAACCCTCGCAGGCCTCAGCAAACGGCAAACTCCAAATAAAACCCAGGGTGAATGAAGCTCTGTGTCTGAGATAGTCCTGCCCTGTCCAGGAGGTGCCGTTCCCTGGGCACCCTGACACGGGGTCTGATTGCACTTCTGCACAAGGGGATTAAGTTCCATGTGCCTACTTCTGCAAGGCCCTCGGTTTCCAGATTGGCACCGGGGGCTGGGCGAGGGGCCTGGACCCAGAAGCAAGCTCAGGAGAGGCAGTGGGACCCTCTGGTCATTGACAAGTCTGGTGAAGGGCACACACTTGCCCCTGCTTAAGTCTGGAATGATCTAAACATGGCCTAGCAATTGGTCACCTCATGCTGACCTGACTTCAGAGAATTTCTGGGGCTCACGGCAGGGGAGGGGGGGTGCTGTGATTCTTGATGCTGAAGAGCAGGTGGGACTGAACTGAACACCAGCTATGATGGTCACCCTGGGGCAGGTCATTTCTCTTGCTTAATAAAGTGTGGATACCACCTCAGAATCTCTCCTGGGAGTTAAGTTCTATTTCTCTGGAAATCAGAAATCTTACATGCAAGCAACAGCAGGAAGTCTGTTTGGGAAAGAGGAAAGGTGTGGTGTGGTGGGCTCCGGCATGGGGATGCCCACCCCTTTCAGGAGCCCCAGGGGGTGGCAGTCAGCCACAGGTAGAGGTATCACTGGGTGAGATAAGGACAAATATCCATGCACACGGCAGGTCAGTGACTGCTGGACTAAGGACCAAGGTGAGCTGGTGAAACGTGCCAGAAGCTAAGGGCGAGTCAGGGTGTCCTGGTCTCAGCTAGGGAAACCATTTACTGCCCGAGTTAGTCAGAAAGGCTACAAAGAAGTAGATGGAAGGTACTTGTGTTTGACGGGTGCCCTAGATGACAAACCCAGCAGACGTCAACACCAGATATTCAGGATACACTAATTAAAGGAGAAGAGTCCCCGACCCAAGCTCATGAGTCACAGTGGGTCAGACTTCTCTGGCAATTACAGGGCGACGCTCGTCACCAAGGGGACTGTGTAACACAGGGAACTCTACGCAATACTCTGTAGTGACCTATTTGGGAACAGAAAAAAGAGCACCGGCTTTCCAGGGGGCTCAGTGGGTAAAGAATACACCTGCAACACAGTAGATGCAGGTTCAATCCCTGGGTTGGGAGGATCCTCTGGAGGAGGAAATGGCAACCCACTCTAGTAACTACTCTTGTCTGGAGAATCCCATGGACAGAGGAGCCTGGTGGGCTATGGTCCATAGGGTTGCCAGGAGTTGGACATGACTGAAATGACTGAGCCCACACACACACGTGTATGCATAACTGATTCACTCTGCTATACACCTGAAACTAACACAACAGTGTAAATCGACTGGACTTCAATAAAAATTAATTTAAAAAAATTCACCAAGGGGAAAAGGCCCAGTGAGGACCCTTCTTGCAGAAGAGAAAGTCTCCCACACCAGACACCAGGCTGAGTGGGTGAGCAAGACTCAGAAGGACATATCCTGCGTGGTCTCAGGGGTCCGTGGAACCGCAGAAGCAGCAAGGAGGGAGGGGGGCTGCCAGGGACCGGGGGGCACAGGGTGGGGGTTGTAAATCAAGTTGACTCACACTTCTGCCTTAGTTTCAGGCATAGTGAATCAGTTACCCCTATGTATGTGTGGGTGTGTCCCTTAAAAGGGACCAGGTTTCAGTTACGGGACATAACTATGTCCTGTTTGGTTGGGGGTTTTTTGCTTTTCTTTTCCTGTTTTCCTTTTCGGGCCATACCACTGGGCATGTGGAGTCTCAGCTCCCTGACCAGGGATGGAGCCCACAGACCCTGGGGTGCAAGTGTGGAGTCTCAACCACTGGACTGTCCAGGGAACTCCGGAAAAAAGTATGTGCTGGACACTGAGACTGGAACAAACAGTCCTGCGTCAGACCTTACCCATCTGCTGAGAGGGTGAATCTTAGGTTAAATGCTCTTACATTCAAAGGCAAAAGGCATGGGTGGGGCCCAGGGTTCAAGGAGGGCGGGGTGGATATATTAGTGACTTTGGCAGAGATGAGGGTTTCACAAGTGTCTATTTATCTCCAACATATCAAGCTGTGAAGCAGCCACGGCTGTGACCATGTTAGGCAGTTTTAGAATCATCTACCAGGGGGCTCCCGGCAGTCCAGCGGTTAAGACGTCGGTTTTTCACTGCCATGGACCCAGGTTTGACCCCTGGTTGGGAACTAAGGTCCTACAAGCCTCGAGGCACGGCAGAAAGAAACAGAGCCCTCCCCACCAGCTGCGTGCTGGGGCAGCGTTACCATCCAGATCTTGGTGGTGCGGCTCAGCCTGCCGTGCTGGCCGAACATCCAGCCGTGGTAGGACAGCAGCACCTTCAGGGAGTAACGCATGGTGACGATGAGGGCCACCCACAGGCCCGTGCCGAAGATGACGCCGCTCACCACCTTCTTGGTCTTGCTGGACATGCAGCCACTGCCGAGACAAGACCAGACAAGCCACGGGTTCGTCAGCGAAGGAAGCCACGGACCCCAGGCCTGATCAGAGAGAGGGGCCACCCGTGTTAGCCTGATTCTCCCAAGACTCAGCCATCTTTCTTCTGGATGTGAGATGAACCAGCCCCATCTGCTTTGCTGGTCCTCGAAACAAACCCAGGCTAACGGGCATAATCAGGGAAAACAGACAGCTTCCTCCAGGTCCAAGTAGGATGAGGAAGTCAGGGGTGAGGCACTGGCTCGCCCATGATGGGAGCTACGCCCCAGACTGACGACTGACCTGCGTTCTCCTCGGCTGAGAGCTGGCTGCAATTCTGCGCCTTCCATTCCTGCTACTCAAGATGTTTTTCTCTTAAACATACCTTTGCATTTCATCATGACTCATAAGAAATGCAGGTCACTTGACAAAACTATTACTTCAACTATTTATATCAAAAGAGCTTGTTTTTGATCTGGGCAGGAACATTTATCATGAACACAGGTAGAAACTGATGCTGTAAAATGATTACTCAAAAACTTAGAAAATATTTTTATTTGCTAGGGAAAGTGATGTAGATAGGAAAGTGATCTGATGAAGATGGGACTTAGTACTCGCTTCGGCAGCACATATACTAAAATTGGAACGATACAGAGAAGATTAGCATGGCCCCTGCGCAAGGATAACATGAAAATTCGTGAAGTGTTCCATATTTTTAAGTTTGATCATTTGGTTAAAAAAAAAAAAAAGATGGGACTTAAAAAATGAGAAGAAATACAGCCACTCATACACCTTTGTGGGCTGTAGTTTTAGTTGTTTTGAAAAACCACAAAATATTCACAAAATAAAAATAAATAACAAATGTTGGAGAGGATGTGGAGAAAAAAGGCAACATTTATGCACTGTTGGTGGGAATGTAAACTGATGCAGTCACTATGGAAAATAATATGGAGATTCCTCAAAGAAATGAAAAAACAGAACTACCATATGATCCAACAATTTCACTTCTGAGTATTTATCTGAAGGAAATGAAATCACTCCATGTTCACTACAGCATTATTTACAACAGACCAAACATGGAAACTTAAGTGTCCATGGACAAATGAATGGATAAAGAAGAGATGGTATTAATATGGAGTGATACAATGGAATATTATTCAGCAAAAAAAAGAATAAATCCTACCATTTGTGACAACATGGATGGACCTTAAGGACAAGTGAAATAAGTCAGACAGAGAAAGACAAATACCAGATGATATCACTCATGTGTGGAATTTAAAATATGACACAAATGAACTTTTTAAAAATGAAACAGAAACAGACTCACAGACATAGAAAACTAATATATATACCCATTCCCGGATCATGTTGCTATACACCAGAAACTAACACAACATTGAATATTAACTATACTTCAATTAAAAAAAAAAGCTAAAAAAAGAAAGGCATACACTGTATGGTCTCACATGTGAAATCTAAAAATATATATATTTTTAAAATTTGTAACTATATTTGGTGATGGATGTTAACAAAACTTGTGGCAATCATTTTGCAGAATATATGTATCAAATCATTATGTTGTACACCTAAGAACTGATGTTTTCAAACTGTGGTGTTGGAGAAGACTCTCGAGAGTCCCTTGGACTGCAAGGAGATGAAAGCAGTCCATCCTAAAGGAAATCAGTCCTGAATATTCATTGGAAGGACTGTTGCTGAAGTTGAAGCTCCAGTACTTTGGCCACCTGATGCGAGGAGCCTATTCATTAGAAAAGACCCTGATGCTGGGAAAGACTGAAGGCCGGAAGAGAAGGGGGTGGCAGAGAATGAGATGGTTGGATGGCATCACCCTGACTCAGGAGACATGAGTTTGAGCAAGCTCCAGGAAACAGTGAAGGACAGGGAAGCCTGGACATGACTGAGCAACTGAACAGCAACGAACAAATGATGCATTTGGCATTTTCTATATGTACACCTACAGGCACTTCAACTGAAAGCATTAGCAAAAAGGCTTTCTGTCCTATGCTGTGTCCCTTCTCAGGCTGCAGGGGGTGGGCCACCCAGAGGTTGAGGGGAGGCCGCGACTTCAGGGTGTTGTGGATCCTCTCCAGCAAGAATATGCAGAACAGCCCTTGACCCCTGACCCTGGGAGCTGCTGGTCCCTTAACCTGGTCTTTCTAAATCTGGGCCACGGATGGCCCAGTTTACTGCAATTGGTTTAGAAGGATGAAGAAACAAATCTTATAAAGACTCAGATTAGAAAGGGCTTTAAATAGCCAACGCTTCTAAATATAATCCAGTGTGAAGAAATGACCCGAGGTCTGGAGTAAATTAAAAAGTGTGTTAAACCCAAGCAGGCAGGGATGCAGAGATGAGCTGTCTATGGTGGGGGCAGGCCTGTGGCTCTCCGGAAATAGAGGGCAGAGACATGTGCAGGGTGATGAGAGAGAGACGGAGTCCCTGCTCGGGGACCCTGCCGGGACTCCTGGCCCTCAGGCAGACCAAGGAGTCCGGCAGGTGGGAAGCGCGGGTGTGCGTTCCCCGCGGGGACGGGTTTGTACCCAGGGCCTCGCAGACGCTGATAAAGGCGTGAGCCGGGGTTCCGAGGCAGCTGGGGGCTGCGGGTGACTCAGCGCATCGCACTGGCTGCCAAGCATCCCAGGGCCTGGTGAACAAGGAGCAGCTGTTGGCAGCGAGGGGCACCAGCCCAGACAAGCGAAGATTCAGACCTTTCCGTGAAAAGTGCTTAATCCTTTCTTTACTGTCATCAGAAGCAAACTCGGCCCTGAGCCGTGAGCTTTCTTTTATGTCTCATTTTGCCACTTTATTTCCCTGTGCTTTTCTGAAGGCAATACTGAAATCCAAACAACTGACTCAGTAAAGGGCCCAGAAATTCATCCGTTTATCTTGGGCCCAACCCCAACATTGCAGCTACGGCCCAGAGACCCGGTGGACGCACCTGGGCTGCAATCCGTCCCCACCTTCCTCACAACTCCTGAACCCAAAAGCAAAGCTCAGGAATCCCCTCGTGGTCCAGTGGTTAGCACTCTGCCCTTCCACCGCAGAGGGTGCAGGTTCGATCCCTGGTCAGGGAACTAAGATCCCACCTGTTCCGAGGCACGGTCAAAAAATGAAGAAAATTTTTAAAAACTAAAAACAAAAAGCAAAGCCCAAACATGGGACGAGGACTTGGGGATTATCATTTCTTTAGTCACAGACCTAAAATGTTCACGGATGTAAATAAGCAACACACAAACAGGATCAAAGGTCTGGCTTGGGACAAGCCACAGCCAAGGTGGAGTCCTTTTCAACCAGAAAACAGAAGCAGGTGTCCCAGGGGAATTCTCTTGCGGTCCAGGGGTTAGGACTCAGCATTTCACTGCTGAGGGCCTCGGTTCTGTCCCTGGTTGGGGAACTAAGAACCCACAAGCTTTACAGCACGGCCAAAAGAATAAAAATGTGTCTTTCAGAGCTGCAATCACAAAGAGTGTAATGGAGGGCGGTGGGGTAGGCTTAGCCCCGTGTGGATCCCATCACTGGGTCCCTCAAACGCCAATGATGCAGAGGTGCTGTTCCTGCCTTTGTTTGGCAGGAAGGTTCTCTGTGGGGAGGCTCAGGGCCTGCTGAAGGGAGCATGGGGGTCTGAGGTACCATGAAGAGCTGGATCTGGAGCCCAACCTCCCCAATTCTACTCCGTGACTCTGGGCAGGAATCCACATCTTTTTTTCTCACTATTTATTTGTGAATTTATTTGGCTGCACCAGGTCTTGGTTGTGACATGTGGGATCTAGTTCCCTGACTGGGGATTGAACCTGGGTCCCCTGCATTGAGCCTTAGCCACTGGACCCCCAGGGAAGTCCCAGAAGGCTGCAAGTTTGAGCATTTCCTCACTTTACATCAGACAGCCCAGTGAGAGAGGTCACGGCAGCGCAGGGGCCACCGGGCAGGAGATGATCATGGGAGCTAGGGTCACCCCAGGACCGGAGGGAAGAAAGGACATCAGAGGGGCTTCACAGAGGCCCTCGCGGGCACGGCCAGCGTTCCCGCACAAGACCCCAGGCGCCGCACACCTTGAAGGAAGAGTATCACTCAAAGGCTTCTCCAGGCCAAATCTCAAGATATTTTAAAAAAAAGCCTATTTTCAAGCTCTTAGAAAACTACAGTCACTAGGATAGAGTGATGGGAGTCCCTCCCCAGATTCGAAGTCACTCAGACAAGGAGCTGAGCGGCTGAAGTCTCCCCAGAACCCCCCATAGCAGTCATCTCTCGGAGTCCCAGAACTGCAGGATGGCCCCCTGTACAAGGAAGACAGCATGTCTGGAACCAGTGCCTGGGACAAAATTCGTTCTGAGGGCCCCCTGGCCAGGCTAAGTGGACTGGCAGGCACCCCAGGGCAGAGGATGCTCTTCACACACCTGGGCTTCTGAGAAAGAGTGACAAGGGACCCCAAAGTCCCCAGGGGACCTTCACACCAGTCCAGGGCATGGGGAGAAAGCTGTCGTGAGAATCGTAGCAAAAACCTCTAAGAGAATATCCAGAACAGACCGTCATGATGTTTGAAAAGACAGAAAAATGGCAGCAACAAAAAAGACAGTCAATCCCTAGACCCTTTGAGATTTGAGAGGCTTACTCACGTCGTGTCCAGGGTCCGATTGATCTTAGCGATTATTCCCAAAGAGGGGTCGATCTTGGCGTACATTGTCGACATCACGCCCACAACCACGATGAGCCAACTGGAGGGACTCGCCGGGTACACGCCAGTGATGATGCCATTCTAGAGACAGACACAAGCGCCGTCAGCCGTGCCCCTCCTGCTGGCGGGGGGGTGTGAGCTGGCAGGCGGTGGAGAGGGTGGGGGATGCACACACTGACGGCTAAACAACCACGCTGTCTACTGGCAACGCTTCCCAGGGCCTCCAGGCTCAGCGGCTCAACCTCTGCCCAGCTCCTTCCCTTCCTCTACTTCTGGGCCAAAACTCTCCCTGAAACAGTCTCCCCGAAGAGCAACCCCAGGACGTTAGAATCACCAGAAGCAAAGTGTTAGTCACTTGGACTCTGCGACCCCATGGACTGTAGCTCGCCAAGCTCCTCTGTCCATGGAATTCTCCCGGCAAGAATATTGGAGCGGGTGGCCATTCCCTTTGCCAGGGGATTCTCCTGACCCAGGGATCAAACCCGGGTCTCCTACTGTGGCAGGCAGAGTCTTTACCACTGAGCTACCGGGGAAGCACGTGAGTCAAAACCTTCTCGAAAATCGTCTCCCTGGAGAACGACTCCAGGACATGAGCATCACTCTAAGTTGGAAGCCTTAATTTGACATACCCACTCCTTGGCTCCCCTGAGACTGACTCAGGACACTGCCCACTATGACGTCCTCTCCCCAACCTGCTGCATCCAGGATGCCCCGAGACCCTCACTCTCAGATCACCCCTCTTGCTGCTCCTGAATCAGACACTGCTTAACCCGAGGTATTAGTATTTTACAAGACCTCACTCCATAGCCAGAAACTCCCAGGAGATGCTTCAGCCAAAGTCCTGCAACAGCCCCTTAAAAAAAAGCAATGTAGCCGGGGAGAAGGGGCAGGAAGAAATAAGATCTCAAAATGCAAAATGTTTGACAGTTGTGGAAATGAGCAATGTGACTTTATTATAGCGGTGTGCCTTTATTATTTACTTTTGTGTATGTTTCAAGACTTCCAATTAAAAAAATAAATCATACTGAAGTCGTGTCAATAAGAGATTGGTTTGACCAAGACAACGGATTCAAAACATTCTCAGATCCTTACTGAATTCTCTTAGGAGAGAATACCATGTTATTCCCGTTATTGAGAGGTATGGAAGATTCTAAACAAAGCGGTTGGGGGTGAGGGGCAGGGGCGGGTGGGGGGGTCTTCTGGCGTTCTCTGAAGTTCTCTGAAATGTTCTTATAAAATAAAGACACATTAAATGGCAATGGGGGAAAGCAGTTTCTAGATGAATGGCCTCCACTCCCCACACTCCCCACCCTGCAGCAGCTCTGCCAGCCTTGCCCCCCACCCCCCACCCCTGCCCCTAGGTCCCCGAGGAAACCACGTGGTTAGGAAGGTCCAAGGAGCTCCCAGCAAGGTCAGGGGTGCAGAGGGCACGTCTCCCTGCAGGTGGCGCCCTCCTTCACTTTGAAAGGGTCACAGCAGCTGGGGCCTCAGGTAAAAGACTGTACCTGATGCAAAGAACTGACTCATTGGAAAAGACCCTGACGCTGGGAAAGACTGGAGGCGGTTGGAGAAGGGGACGACAGAGGATGAGATGGTTGAATGGCATCACCGACTCGATGGACCTGAGTTTGAGCAAGCTCTGGGAGTGCTGGCCTGCTGCAGTCCATGGGGTCACAAAGAGTCGGACATGACTGGGCGACTGAACTGAACTGAACTGAACCTGGGCCCCAGGACCCTCCAACAGAGCCAGGGGACACCCGTCCGGCCAGGCCAGGTCTCCCTGGTCATTGCTCCCACCCACTCCAGTGCGGGGGCCTTTCTCAACAGCCCTCCTCTGAGCTGCCCTCTGAAAGGAAAACGACATCAAACCCAGTTTCGTTGGGGAATGGGGAGTGGACACTTTTGATACACTTTCAACTTGTTTGAATTTTTTTAAACATGCATTTGTCCTTCTGTGACTTTCATTTTTTCATTACTGGCAATGAGAAAAGAAAACCCTGGAGACTTTTCCCAGCACTATCTCTCCCAACAGCAAAATTGAGGAAGTTTCAAGCGAAGAGTATGTGCATATTCATGACTTGTGTGATTCTTAAAATAAGATGAATTAAAAACAAGGCACATCGGACTTCCCGGCCATCCAGTGGTTAAGACATCGCCTTCCAATGCAGTAGGTGTGGGTTTCATCCCTGATCAGGGAATCGAGATCCCCCAGATGCCGCCAGTCAAAAACCCAAAGACATAAAACAGAAGCAATGTTGTAACAAATTATTTCAATAAAGACTTAAGAAAAATGTCACTCTGCTGACTATATGGGAAAACAATCTTAAAAAGAGTGGATATTTGTATGTGTATAACTGACTCACTTTGCTATACACTCAAAACAACATAACACTATAAATCAACTATACTCCAGTAAAATTTAAAGAAAACAAGACACATGGTTAAAAACAGTGAATAAAGGTCCACTCATGCCGGTAAACAGAACGGAGAACTTTGCATTTGCTCAGCCACTCAGTTGTGTCACGTCCAACTCTTTGCGACCCCATGGACTGGAGCCTGCCAGCCTCCTCTATCTATGGGATTTTCCAGACAGGAATACTGGAGTGGGTAGCCAATTCCCTTCTCCAGGGGATCCTCCAGACACAGGAAACGAACCCGAATCTCCTGCACGGGCAGGCAGATTCTCTACCACTGAGTCAGCTTGGAAGCCAGCATCTGCATTTGCGTGCATCTTTTTCAGTGGTGGACCATTTCATTGGTGAGATATCTGTTAAATAATATCTGTTAAACATCTCTGTGGTTTCCTGTGAAGTGTAGAAGGGCCCAGACTCGGAGCTAGAGACATTTATTCTCCTTCTACCCCAAAGGTCACTTACCCTCTCTGAACCCCGATTTCCTCATCTGCCCAAAGGGTCCCAATTCACCCCACCTGCCTTACAGAATTTCTCCAGGAATACATATAAAATTGTCTCACAGGCCTTAAGGACCAGGAAACATACATAAGGTGCCAATTACCACGGACGCACTGAAACTTCAATAGAACCTGGAGTTCTCAAATAGGAAAGCGAATACTGTACAGATTGAAGCAAGGATCTGGAAACCTTGAATCTGATGAACTTCTTCTTCCAGGAATGAAGTCCAGACAGATAGATCTGCCTGAGGGCCTCATGGCTCATTCGGAGGTCGATGCCATCCGGAGTGACTGTGAACTGGAAGGCCACGGCTTGGTGGGCCTCCGCCATGGTCAGTGAGCTCCTGGAAAGACAAAGGTGAACAGAACGCGGTGAGTGTTGACCAGACATTAGAAAATCCCTTGTTGTTGTCACTGCTTAGTCACTAAGTCCTGTCTGACTCTTGGCGACCCCAAGGGCTGTGGCCCGCCCGCCTCCTCTGTCCACAGGATTTCCCAGGCAAGCATACTGGAGAAGGTTGACATTTCCTCCTAGAGAGAATCTTCCCAACTGAGGGATCGAACCGGTCTCTCTTGTGTTGGCAGAAGGGGTCTTTATCGATCAGCCACTGGGGAAGCCCCTATATAGACGTGTGATCCATTCTGAATTTGGCCATTTCCTCCCATTTGATAAACTGAATGTTATTCATTAACACACCTGGGTGTAACTTCCCCCTCACCTCTCCCCCCCTGCTCCAGCGGGATACAGACAAGCCATCGCTGCCTCTGCTTGGAGGCGCTGGGTGGTCAGCAGAGTCCAGGAGCTGGAACCCCTCACCCCCAGGCCCCTGGCCATCCCACCAACCCTGCCTCCGGGCAACAGGCAGCCGGAGCCTCACCCAAGCAGAATCCCGAATCCCAAGGCAGTTTAGCAACTTGCTGTGCCAGGGCAAATCCCATCCCTACCCACCAGGCAGCCTGGAGGCTGGCACAGAAAGTCCTCAAACACATCCATAACAGCCTTGATGCTTTATCTCAGGTGGGTTCCGGGGTCAACACCACACACCTTGGCTACGTGGTAGCCACTCCACAAACCACTTCAGGTTCCAGAAGCCTCCCGGAAAACCCAATGCACAGAACCCTGGGGCGGGCCTCCCTCCTGGAGACAGGAAATCAGACAGCTGCCACGCTCATCCCCTGCAGGCTTGGCCCTCCTGACTGGTTTCCAGCCTCTGCCAGGCGAGCGCATTTCGTTTTCTTGATGTAAATATTTGCCTCCTTTCACCTTCTTCCCTGAGCAGCTCCTGGCTCACCTCTTCCCTCTCACCCTCCCGACATCAGCCCTCCCCCGACCCGCTGAAAGTGCCTGATGGCACCACCTCCCCCCAAACCCTCTGCCAGCAAGTACACCTGGATACAAAGGAGCTAAAAGTTCACCAGCTAAGTCCCGGCGCTCAGTTGTGTCCAATTCTTTGTGACCCCATCGACTGCAGCACGCCAGGCTTCCCTGCCTATCACCAACTCCCGGAGCGTTCTCAAACTCGTGTTCATTGAGTCAGTGATGCCAAAGTTTGTAGTAAAGCAGAATAAAACCCCAGAACTGTGAGTGTGTGCATCCCTAGCGCACGCTACTTTTCCTTTTCTCACCATGCAAGCCTCTTGGGCGCAGACACCAAACCCATCAAAATCAAGGACAATGCGGTTTCAAAGATTTGTTTTTGTTCAGTTGCTAAGCTGTGTCCGACTATGCGACCCCATGGACTGCAGCACGCCAGCCTCCCTTCTCCTTCAGTATCTCCCTGGAGTTTGCTCAGATTCATGTCCATTGAGTCAGTGATGCTATCTACCATCTCATCCTCTGCCCCTCCCTTCTCCTTCTGCCTTCAATCTTTCCCAGCATCAGGGTCTTTTCCAACTGAGTTGGCTCTTTGCATCAGGTGGCCAAAGTACTGGAGCTTCAACTTCAGCAACAGTCCTTCCATGAATATTCAGGACTGATTTCCTTTAGGATGGACTGGTTGGATCTCCTTGCAGTCCAAGGGGCTCTCAACAGTCTTTTCCAACATCACAGTGCAAAATCATTAATTCTTTGGCACTCAGCCTTCTTTGTGATCCAACTCTCACATTGGTACATGACTAGGAAAAAAACCACGGCTTTGATTATACAGACTTTTCTTGGCAAATGATGTCTCTGCTTTTTAATACACTGTTTACATTTGTCATAGCTTTTCTTCCAAGGAGCAAGCATCTTTTAATTTCATGGCTGCAGTCACCGTCTGCAGTGATTTTGGAGTCCAAGAAAATGAAATCTGTCACTGTTTCCATTTTCTTCCCATCTATTTACCATGAAGTGATGGGACTGAATGCCATGATCTTAGTTTTCTGAAAGTTGAGTTTTAAGCCAGCTTTTTCACTCTTCTCTTTCATCAAGAGGCTCTTCAATTTCTTTTCACTTTCTGCTATTAGGCTGGTGCCATCTACATATCTGAGGTTATTGATATTTCTCCCGAAATCTTGATTCCAGCTTGTGCTTCATCCAGCCTGGCATTTAGAATGAGTTATTCTGCACAGAAGTTAAATAAGCAGACAATATACAGCCTTGTCATACTCCTTTCCAATTCTGAACCAGTTTCTTGTTCCGTGTCTGGTTCTAACCGATGTTTCTTGGCCTACATACAAGTTTCTCAGGAGGCAGGTCAGGTGGTCTGGGATTCCCATCTCTTTAAGAATTTTCCACAGTTTGTTGTGATCCACACAGTCAAAGGCTTTAGTGTAGTCCATGAAGCAGAGTAAATGTTTTTCTGAAATTCCCTTGCTTTTTCTTCAGGAAATCAGAACAAGTGATCCCAGCTGTCACTCATCTGTTCAACAAGTGTGTGTTGACTGCCTCCTATGTGCCAGCCAGCCGTGGAGAGGATGGAGATGCTGGCAGGAAGGGTCACCCTGCAGCTCAGATGGGGGGCAGGAAGAAGCGGGAGTGACAGAGAGGACCTCTCAAGTAACACGGAAGCGCAGAGGAAGGATCAGACAGAAGGCAAGATTTTCAGGATCGAAGGCAGACCTGTGAAAGGGCTGGAGATGCAGGCTGGCTGGGGTCAGGGCAGGGCTGATTTCAGACAGGAAGGCCCAGAGGCAGCCGGGTTTCACGATTTGGGTGATGGAAAAGTATCAAGGGCCATGACTTGGGGTGTCAGTTTCTGTGTCTGTTCCAAAGAAGACACGGGTATATATGCCAAGCTGCTCAGTCATGTCTGACTCTTTGCGATCCCGTGGACTGTAGCCCGCCAGGCTTGTCTGTCCATCACCAATTCTGGCAAGAATGCCAGAGTGGGTTGCTGGGCCCTCCTCCAGGGGATCTTCCCAACCCAGGAACCAAACCCGGGGTCTGTTAATGTCTACCCGCATTGGCAAGCGGGGGTCTTCACCACTAGTGCCACCTGGGAAGCCCAAAGAAGACCACTCTGGCTGCTATATGGAGAGCAGGGGGACTGGGAGGAGCGGTGAAACCAGTGAGAAGCTGGGGCAGGTTTCCAAGGAGAGCAGGGCCCACAGTGGGAATGGGGGTAGGACCCCCTGCAGACAGGTCTCAGAGGCACCCTGGGGCTGGGGCCTGGACTGTGTGGGCTCCACCGACCTCCCCAACACAGAAGAGCCACAGAGCAGGGTGGCGAGGCGGGGACTGGGAGTGGAGCATTCACCCCGGGGGCAGTGGACGGGGGGCCCCCAGGTGGGGACGTCAGGGCCAAGGGAGAGGCTGGGCTGGGCAGCTGAGAGCTCTGCCTGGGCGATCTTGAAAGAAAAGAGCAAGTCAGTAAAACTGCATCCACACATGTAACCTTAGCCTGGTGCCACCTGCCTAGCATTCAAGGATATTTACACGTGGGAACTTCCTGGCAGTCCAGTGGTTAGGGCTCCGGGCTTTCATTGCCGAGGGTTCAATCCCTGGTTGGGGAACTAAGATCCCACAAGCCACATGGCATAGCCAGAAAAAAACAAAACATGACCCTTTGCACACTATTTACCTGGCATGGAGCAAACGTCCACAGCCCGGCCAATTTTGAAGACATAAGTCCCATTTTTGAAAGCACCAAGATCTCTAAGCAAAAGCTTGCTTTACAAGCCAGTTTAAACAATCCAAGAGGGCACTCCAACCAACAGCTTGAATTCGTTTCTCAAAAAGCTACCCAAAGGGGCTCGAAGATTCTTCCAGAGCCTGAAGGTTAACTCAGCCCCTCTCCCCATCAAAGCCTTGGGGTGAACACAAGTCTTACAAGAGATAAGAATTCTACATGGCATGCATCACAGCAAATACAATTGTGGCTACCCTTTCAATGATTTATTGGAGGTTTCAAGGGCTTTACACAGAACAAGAAGGGATTATTAAAGGCACTAAGTTAAATATAGTGTCTAGTGTTTATAGTTAATTCTCCCCAAAGATGTGCCCACTGTTTTGTTCGTGGACCTAACCCCTGCTAGACAGGGCCAGACTGACTGTATTTGCAGCCTCGTTTTCTGAAGTTAGTGGCCTTAGCAGAACTCTCTGAAAACAGATACCTCATAAGGACCTAATGGGGGCTTCCCTGGTGATCCAGTAGCTACGACTCCACACTCCCAATGCTGGCGGCCCAGGTTCCAGGTACTGCAACTAAGAGTTCGCATGACTGCAATTAAGACCCAGCGCAGCCAAATAAATAGATGAATCAAAATAATAATAATAAAAAAAGACCTACTGTATAGGTCAGGGAACTCTACTCAATACTCTGTAATTATGGCTTATATGGGAAAAGAATCTAAAAAAGTGGACATATATATGTGTATAACTGATTCTGCCGTACACCTGAAGCTAACATTGTAAATCAACTATACTCCAATAAAAATTATTAAAAAGACAAAACAAAACAAAACTCCCTGAATTTAACTAGAGAGTTGCTTGGTTCAGACTAAAAACTGTGTGTCTTAGGTGCCAAGCAGGAATTAGCGAGTCAGATGTCAAGGACTTGAGACGTTCCCTCTGGCAAATCTAATGAGTGAAAAATCCATCCTGGATCCTGGCATTCACAGCCTTGAAGTTGGAGACATTTAGAATTGTAAATACTGCCGCCTACAGCCGTGAGGGCAATGCAAAGCAGAGATGCAGCAAAGGACCACTTCACACCCACCAGGATGGCAGTCATTAAGATGCAAAGAAATCAAAACCCTTGTGCCTGGCTGGGGGGAATGTCAGTCTGGCAGCTCCTCGGATGGCCAAATGCAGTCGCCATGGGACCCAGCAATTCCGCTCCCAGGCACACGCCCAGCAAACTGAAAACGTACGTCCACACCCACACCTGCACAAGGATGTTCACAGTAGCATTATTCATAATGAGCAAAAAGTGGAAGCAACTCAAGCATCCTTCCATGACAATAGGTAAACAAAACGCGCTCTATCCATACAATGGGATGCTATTCACAGGCAGTACAAACGGATGAAGCACTGACTCGCCCCCCTGTGCGGACGAACCTTGAAAACTTGATGCCGAGTGAAAGCAGCCAGACACTGCTATTCAGTCGCTCAGTTGTGTCCAACTCTTTGCAATCCCATGGACTGCAGCACGCCAGGCTGCATGTTGGATGATTCCTGGTATGTTAAATGTCCAGAACAGGCACAGTCAACAGAGACAGAAAGCAGAGGCTGCCTAGGGCCAGGGGAAAGTGGGGGGTAAAGGCAGGGAGGGCATCTTTTGGGGGTGATGAAATGTTCCCAAATTGACTGGGGTCACAGCTGCACACATTTGTGAATATACTAAAAATCACTGACGTGTACATGTTAGATGGGCGGATGGGATGGGACGGGAATCACCTCCTATAAAGATTTGGGAATTCCCAGGCGGTCCAGTGGTTAGGAGGGGCTTCCCTGGTGGTTCAGTGGTAAAGAATCTGCCTGTCAATGCAGGAGACGAGAGTTCAATCCCTGGGTCAGGAGGATCCCCTGGAGAAGGAAATGGCAACCCACTCCAATATTCTTGCCTGGAGATTCCCATGGACAGAGAGGGCCCTGGCGGGGCTATAGTTCACAGGGTCGCAAAGAGTTGGACATGACTTAGCAACCAAACAAGAACACACCAAAGTGGTGGGGACTTTGCCAACAGATTGCCGAGCTGCCCCTCAGGATGTTTACCTGGAGTCAATCAGGTGAGCAGCCCTGCCATGAAGGTAAAGGGGCCTGGAGTTGAACCAGGACAGGGTCACCTAGGAGTGTCCTCCCCACACTGATGACTCCACTTGCCTTGGGAGCAAACTGCCTCCAGGTGAGGCTGGGCGGGGGTGGGGAGGCGAGACCCGCTCCAGGGCAAGGAGGCAGGCTGAAATAAACTCTTGGACATTCAGGAATTATGAGGAGCCCCAGTGAACGGGAAAAGAAGGGGACAACAGAGGACGAGATGGTTGGATGGCATCACCAACTCGATGGACATGAGTTTGAGCAAGCTCCAGGAGCTGGTGATGGACAGGGAAGCCTGGCATGCTGCAGTCCACGGGGTCGCAAAGAGTCAGAGGAGACTGAGCGACTGAACTGAACTGAAGCAGCAACTTGACTATATTAACACAGCAGGATGTTTTCTATCTTGAATCAGGAGAGACTGCCAACACACTAGAGCAAGAAATCACCCCCACACACCCTCTTCCTGGAAGGAACAGATTCTAACCCTTCGCCCTGCTGGTCAGAGACCGCCTTGTCCCCAGCCTGCCTGCCTGGTCCTCTTCCTTGGAGCCCCGAGGCGCCCCCGACCCGGCTGGCACGGCCCTGCTGTCTCTGTGAGCACAGCAGGGAACCCCAACACGCCGCGAGAGGGAAGGCCCTGGGGCCAGCTGGCAGGTCGGGCCTGCGTCTGGATCCGGGCCACCTATGTTGCACAGCTCCTTCTCTGGATCCCTTCAACCTTCCAGGATGAAGCCAAAAGGCACTCCAGGGCCCCAGGGTCAGGCGAGCAGGCCACACCATGTGCAGCCTATCCCATGTGCCAGCCCAACCTCCAGCTTCCTCTCCCTCCTGGGTAAGATCACCGGGCACGCAGACTGTCTTACCGGTTCATCCCCTGGGGGGCCTCTTCCAGCCCCCTTGCACTGGGAGTTGGTCACCCACAGGGCCCTGCCTGGGGCCTGGACTTGTATCTGTGCGGACGACTCGCTTCAAGCCCCGCTGATGTCAGAACAAGTCAACTGAAAACCCATCTTGCATCCTTCCCACACCCTCCCTGCCATCACTCCTTGAAACACCTCACTGCCTGCCATGCCCGGGCACTAATGTGTTGGGGTGGTCCTCACTCCATCCCCCACCTGCTGATGTGGGGGCGGCACGATGCCCCTCCCCCCCAGGATCACTCCCACCCCCACCCCTCGGTGGAGAGAGGTGCCTTCCCTGGGGACAAGGTATACTCCGGCATGACGGCTGGGACCCACGCACAGAATGTGCAGCTGTGCCCCGGGGTCTCGGGAGGCTGTAGGAGAGGAGAAGACATGAGCACGGTCTCCTTTTCTGTCATTCCCTTGTTCCTGCAAACCATCACTGGGCAAAGACTGGAGGCCCTCTGACTAGACCCCTGAGCTGGAGGGGACAGAGAGAGAGGGACAGCGGGAGCACCGCCTGGGAGCACGGGCTGGCTGCTCCTCCCCCCAAGGTCTGGTTGGGTGACGGGAGAAGCCCCGTGGGGACTATTCCTGATGCGAGGTGACTGCTTGCCATGTGTGCCCAGACAGCTCAGTGGTAAAGCGGAAGTGGCTGCTGATGGCAGCAAGCCCTCAGCTGCAGGGAGACATCCAGTGACTGATCCGACGCACTGAAAACAAAGCCCTCCCTGTGTGTGCCTGTCTGCAGGGGGGCTGTCCATGCATGCGTGCTAAGTCACTTCAGTCGTGTCCGACGCTTCTGCGACCCCATGGACTGTAGCCCGCCAGGTTCCTCTGTCCATGGGATTCTCCAGGCAAGAATACTGGAGTGGGTCACCGTGCCCTCCTCCAGGGGATCTTCCTGACCCAGGGATCGAACCCAGGTCTCCTGCATGGCAGTCGGGTTCTTTACCACTAGTGCAGTGGGGCTACAGACCCGTTTGTTCTCCCTGGCAGGACAGAAGTCGCTTCCAGGTGCCTCACGTGGAGAGCGCCCACCAGGAGCCCCACCTGGGACACTCCTGGGTGCTGCTGCCAGCCTCGCCCACCTTGGCTGAACGTGGGAACTCTGGGACGGTGCCACCTTAGAAACCAGGAGGCCCACTAGAGGAGAGAGACTGGCACGAAGGTCTGTACCAGGGCACTTAAGCACCTTAAGCCAATCTGCTCCACGAAAACACCAAGATCCAGAATAAGATGCCCCGGTTGAGCATAACGACCTATTTGTTGCCATTTTAAAATTTCACACCTCTGGTCTTAAATTCCCTCCCAAGCTCAGGTCCCCGGTCACCGCCTCTTTGGCCAGGTCCACCCACAGGTCCCGCTCTGCAGCCTGGGAACTCTGATTTACAGCTGGGGTGACTTCTGCCCTTTTTTTTTTTTTTAATTTCTCTTTCCCTTCTTCACACCTGGCTCACAGCTCCCTCTCCCAAGTGCCTGCCTTGGAATCCACATTCTGGAAGCACAGAAAATTCTATCAGTTACCTCCAGCAATTTCAGAGGTACTTGCTGCGAAAATGACTTTCACTTGTCAATTGTTCATTTAATCTCTCATCATAAGCTGTAAAGCTCCCCAGGACACAAATTCTTGCTGAATTCTCTGAACAAACAAGTCCACAGACAGTTCTCCAATCTGGGGGAAAATGCTTCATGTCCCATTCAATTTTGGTAAAATTACCTTCATTTTAACAGTGTTGCCCAAAGCCAGCCCCGAAGATTCTCAGCCTCTGAACTGGTCTGTACTTTGTTTTCCAAATGTGTTCACTTTGCCTCTTTCTCCGCAGCCAGTCCTTCAAACAAAAACCTTTCACCTCGGAAGCCAGTGGCCTGCCAATCCTAACACTGGTTTTGTAATCAAGAAGTCATTCATAAGACTTTCTATTTCCCTCAAGGGTATCTGGCTTCCTTCAGAGCCGGTCCCAGTCCAACCCCCCCTCCCCCCCACTGTGGTTCTGCAACAGGCGGCAGGAAAGGAGGTGAAAGGTCATCCAATGCAAAGTGCAGGTCAAGACTTCAAAAAGGCCTGGGGGAAACTGAGATGTGAAATCACCTCTATAATACAAAGCAAACAATAAAAACTGGCCTTGTGACAGCAGACGTCCAAGAAAACTTTATAGCAATGGCAACACACAATAAATTAGGTGTTGTCAGAAGCTTTTCAATACAGTCTTGAAATTAACAGATGCTGAAGCTCCAATACTTTGGCCACCTGATGCAAAGAGCTGACTCATTGGAAAAGACCCAGTGCTGGAAAAGATTGAGGGCAGGAGGAGAACGGGGTGACAGAGGATGAGATGGTTGGCTGGCATCACTGACTCAATGGATGTGAGCTTGAGCAAGCTCCGGGAGTTGGTGATGGACAGGGAGGCCTGGCGTGCTGCGATTCATGGGACTGCAAAAAGTAGGACAGGACTTAGCGACTGAACAACAAAGAAGTCTTTCAATATAGTCTTGAAATCAACAGATAAGGAGAGAGGTAGCTGACGGGTAGAGAGATAGATAAATAGGGCATACAGACTAATTTTTTGCTATTAACAATGAAGATACAAAACATTCTTTCTACCAAAGCATTTGGCATATGCCAGACAATGTGATGCATATTTTATCTGCATTAGCCCATTTAACTCCCACTAGAATCCTAGGATTTACTGATGCTATCTCATTTACTACAAGTCAAGAAACTAGCCCAAGGTCACAGCTAGCAAACAGCAAAGCTGGGAATCAGGCCCAGGTCCAACTCCAAGTTAAGTGGTAAGCACTCCGTACAAAGTTCCACTTAAGATTCCTAAAGTTATGACACAGAAAAATTAGGTCATTCTATCATAACCAAAATGAGGTGATTGCAACCAGCAGTAAAAGGACAGTAACTGCAAATGTGGTGGGTGCCAACTCTCAAGTTATTCCCATGCTCCAGTCTTCCTGCTAGAATTGCACAATTCACAAGCCCAAAGAAGCAGGCCCTGCCTTGTGTTAAAACCCATCTCATCCAGCAGCAAACAAATGAGCTGGGACTCCTCTGAGAAGAGGTCACCCACAGGAAGCGATAGCTGAGCGCAGCATGAATACCAGGCAGGGTCTCCAGGGGCACAGCCGGTATCCCTCCCCAGGGGGAGGCTGAAGGACATCCCACCCCCTTTTAAAAAAAAATTAAAATAAAATTTAGTTATTCCTGGCTTCCCTGGTGGCTCAGTGGTAAAGAATTCGCCTGCCGGTGCAGGAGACGTGGATTCGACCCCTGGGTTGGGAAGATACCCTGGAAAAGGAAATGGCAACCCACTCCAACAATCTTGGCTGGGAAACCTTGTGGACAGAAAAGTCTGATGTGCTACAGTCCGTGGGGTCACAAACAGTCGGACACGACTTTTCGACTAAACAACATTTATGGCTGCCCTGGGTCTTAGTTTTGGCATGTGGGATCTAAGTTCCCCAATGAGGAGTCAAACCCTGTGTCTCCTGCACTAGAAGGCAGATTCTTAACCACCAGATCACCAGGGAAGTCCCTGGAAACCCTCTTGAGAGAAGCTACTGTAAGTGGAGAATGTGTAGCATCATCTTTAGTTGAAAGCAGAGCAATTATTTTGTCATCAGCAACATATTCTTCTGTTCTCTGGTAACCAGTGCCTGGGAGGGTTCTGCTTGGCTCCTGAAAGCTGGTTCTGCCCCCCAGGACTGGCTCCGACTTGGGGAAAGCGTGTTCCTGCTGTGCTTGATGGTCAAGGCGGTCTCCAGGCTGACCTCAGCACTGCGACCCAGAGCACTTCAAGGGAAGCGCCAGGAAGGTTCAGGAAGGCTTCTCCAGCCTAGGGGGTTCACGACTCTTCCGTTCCTGCTTACTCTCTAGTATTCAGCCATTTGGCTGATGATAAGAGTGAGAGTTTAGGTGCGGGCAAAATTTTGCAGTAATGGAAAGACTGAATGAAAGGGCTCCTCCCCACCTGAGTGCAGGTACCCGATCCCTGTGTGTCCTAATTACTATCTCCCTAGTCTGGCGGAGGTAAGAATGGGACTCGGGAGATTCTCAGATGGCTCAGAGGTAAAGCATCCACCTGCCAGTGCAGGAGACAAGGGTTCGGGCCCTGATGCGGGAAGATCCCACAAGCCGTGGAGCAATTAAGTCTGTGCTCTGCAACAAGGAATGCCACCACAGCAAGAAGCCTGCACGCCAACAACTAGAGAGTAGCCCCCACTAACCACAATTAGAGAAAAGCCCAGGCAGCAACGAAGACCCAGCACAGCCATAAATAAATACATACAATTACTTAAAAAAGAACGTGAGACTCAGAACACAGAACCTCCCTGTAAATGCTGGGGAGGGCTTCATGCACAGGAAAGGGGCAGGCGTTTTTGTTCATGAAGGGCTACATCTTGAATTCATGACTGAGCGCTGAATAACCACATTATTTAATAATCGCTTTATTTAAATTGGCCACATGGTTCATTTCTCACAGTGAAGTATATCATAATAAACCATTCACGTTTACAGGGTAAAGATGCTGAGTCAAGGCAGGTTACAGGGGAATTCTGTATCATTATCCTTTTTTCTGTGGCTCTTGATAAACAACAGCTTTTGCCTACAGAGCTGCTGTGAAAATAAAGCAAATTCAAATGTAAGCCTTACACTGTGCCACATCCACAAGTGATGATTGATCAGATAAATCTTCGCAAGAAAAAGAATTGAGGGCCATATCTTTATAAGGAAAATACAGAATGTCTTGGGGACTTCCTGGTGGCCCAGGGGTTAAGACTGTGCTTCCACTGCAGGGGTGACAGGTTGGATCCCTGATCTGGGAACTGTTAGGTGGTGCTAGAGGTAAAGAACCCGCCTGTGAATGCAGGAGACAAAAGAGACTCGGGTTCGATCCCTGGGTCGGGAAGACCCCCTGGAGTAGAAAATGGTAACCCACTCCAGTATTCTTGCTTGGAGAATTCCCACGGACAGAGGAGCCTGGCGGGCTACAGTCCACAGGGTCGCACGGAGTCAGGCATGACTGAAGTGACTCAGCACGCATGCGGGCATTGGAATAATATCCTAGAGTCCTTCAACGGAAGGACTGATGCTGAAACTGAAACTCTAGTCCTTTGGCCACCTGATTCGAAAAGCCCACTCACCGGAAAAGACCCTGATGCTGGGAAAGACTGAGGGCAGGAAGAAAAGGGGACAACAGAGGATGAGATGTTTGGATGGCATCACCGACTCAATGCACACGAGTGTGAGCAAGCTCAGGGAGACAGAGGACAGGCAAGCCTGGCGTGCTGCAGTCCACGGGGTCCCAAAAAGTCAGGCTCGACGGAGCGACCGCATGACAACAAGCCATGAGGCGTGGCCAACAGAAAAGAAAGAAAGAAAACACAGAATTTGGCAGGCCCCAATTAACTGTGCCACCTATTCAGGTGTTTTTCTCTGGATGCCCACCCAGAAGGACCCCCTCCAGACTGGCCAGCATCAGCACGAGGGCCTGAGTGACGGCAGCTGGGTGGGGCACGCATCCACCCCAGAGAGTTCGCAGAAGCTCTCCTCCCCACCAGGGAGTGGTTCCCTCCAAAACCCTGGCAGGGGGAGGGGGTGCCCTGTATTTGCCACCCGTGCACTTCTCCTTTGTACCCAAAAGGGCAATTGAACTAGTCAAACCACATGTTCCCATCTGGGGACTGCAGAAGGCAGCTGTACCCAGAAAACCTGCCTATAGCCAAGGGATTCACACTCACACCCTGGAAACTACTCTCATATCTGATCCCTTAGGGAGCCTCATAAAACCCCCGTGAGACAGGATGACAGGTGTCGGAAGTACCGCCTTAGAGAAGAGGAAATGGAAACCCAGAAACACACACAGCTGATTTGGTGTCATGTCCAGTGGGCCCAGAGGTGGAGGAGCACCAACACCCAGGCCCTCGACCTGCACAGTGGTCTGGGAAGCAGCCTGTTAGAGGAGGGGGCACAAGCTTCAGAGAACACAGATGGAGGTTCAGATTCCAGCTCTGCCACATACTCAGATATCTCTGTGTGTGTGTGGCCTAGAGCAAATGTCAACATCATTCATAAGATCTGTTTCCTGGCAAATGAAGTATGCACATTGCCCATAACTCACATCAGGCCTCCAGTGCAGGAACACACTTTGTACCTTCCCAACTGCAGTCGCAGGCCAGCAGCAGTCCTCTAGGAATGTAGGTCGCCACGTGGGTCCCATCCCACCTCTTGCTACTGTACTTGATACCACCACTAAACGTCTTTGACATTTAACAGCATCACTGCTATACTTCACTCTGCACAACAATGTATGCTGGTGATAGTTGAAAGAAACCAAAATTCTGAGCATCACCGACTCAATGAACATGAGTTTGAGTAAGCTCCAAGAGCTGGTGACGGACAGGGAAGCCTGGCGTGCTGCAGTCCATAGGGTCACAAAGAGTTGGGCATGACGGAGCGACTGAACTGAACTGAACTGAAATCTTTTAAAAAGGGCACAGATGAGCTGACGCTTGGGGAAAAACCAGTGATACAATTTGTGTAACTCTATGGCTGATTCACATCAATGTATGACAAAACCCACTGGAAAATAAAAAAAAAAAAAAAAAAGGAAAAAAATAAAAAGAAAGAAAAAAAAAAAAAAAAAACCAGTGATACAGGCATAATCTTACAAATGAAGTATTTCAGAAAAAACAAAGTCCAAGCTACGGTATAAAACAATTTTTTTAAAGGTAAGGTTATTTTGTGTTTGCTTTCAGTACAAACATGTTCTACTTGTTTAACTGTGTGGGACAGAGTGACTCCTTAGAAAGTCACTGCCTGTCCTTAAGGAGCTGACTCCCCTCCCTACCAGGATGTTGGAACACAACCTAACATATCCTGCTGAATGCTGTGTGCGTGTTGGGGGTCAAGAGCCTTGGGAGCCCAGAGGAAGCCAGTATTACTGGTGGGAGATGGGGATCCTGACCCCTTGATGTGGGGAAGGACAGAGCTGGCAGGAGTCCCTAACCCTGGTAATAACGAGGTGAAGCAAGGCTCCCCAAGGAAGACCCAACTGTCCCAAAGGTCCCTCACCATCTTAGGAGAGTACAGAAATCCAGGGGAGGGCCTACCCTGGTGGTCCAGTGGCTAACACTTCGAGTGCTTCAAATGCAGGGGGCCCAGGTTTGATCCCTGGTCAAGGAACTAGATCCCACAGGACGCAACTAAGAGTTCACAGGCTGCAAAGAAAGATCCCAAATTATGTAATGGAAATTGAAGCTCCCATGTGCCACAACTAAGACCTGGTGCACCCAAACAAATATAAAGAAAAAAGAAGAAGAAAAGAAAACCCCACAAGACTCTGGGGAAGAAAGGGACTCAAATTTTCCCTCGCTCATACAACAAATACCTGAATGCCTGCTCTGGCTCATGCAAATAGGGAGGAAGGCAAGTTCAAGAGCCATTTAGGAAGCAGAAGCTGCAAGTGCAGCTTAGGGGCCGGCTGGGAAGAATCTAGGAGGATCCCGACCTCCTGGGACACGGGAGTGAACCGCGCATCCAGAGTAGGAACAATTCCTTTCCTTTCTACCTAGAGAACTTGGTGTCGAACAGTCAGCTGATCAGCCCTCAGAAGCTGAGCCTGGCTGCCCTGCTTCCCACCCCTCCATGGGGTCATTGCCCTACTGTACCGCAGCTACTTTCAATTATTAACTTCCCGAAACATTGTTGGGCATAAAAACAACTCACATGCAAAAAAAAAAAAAAGTAAAGGGCATTCTAGTCACCTTATCAAAGGAGGTCAAGTTGGCCTCAGTCCAGGGCCTGCTGGGAACGCAGTGTCCACCTAATATTTGCTTGGGGGCAAAAGGTGAAGTTCACAAAAGGCAGCAAAATAATCAGAAATCAACAAGCAGAAAATATTCCTTATTTGTGTTAACTAGCAGATTTTCTTTTAAATGCCCTGTACCGCCTAGACTATCTCTGCAGTTGTCAAAGAAACAA
The DNA here is from genome assembly GCF_963930625.1 of Muntiacus reevesi. NCBI lineage: Eukaryota > Metazoa > Chordata > Mammalia > Artiodactyla > Cervidae > Muntiacus > Muntiacus reevesi. The sequence goes on from NC_089253.1 coordinate 43,917,077, forward strand.
CAGAGGAGGCTTCTCGGGAGGGGCACGAGGGAGGCAGCCAGTTGTGTGCTGAATTCCCATTGGTACCCACTTCGTTTTGCATCCTGGGCTTGTATTACCTACTTTTTTTTTTTTTTTAACATAAACGTCCTCACAGGAAAAGCTCAAAAGAGGGGCTCGAGCAGAGGCCTCGTTGAAGTTGGGAGACAGAGAATCTCCGAAACACACTTGAAACAGACCAGCTGGAACAACAATTTTATTCTTAAAAGCAGCAATTTTTTCCGGAATTCAAAGTGCAGGCTTCCAGCGGCAGCAGCACTCGGTCGGGTCTGCCAACAACAACCATGCGGAGTGACTAAACACTTTTTTCCAACAAAGGAAAAAAATGCATCCGATCAAAGTGCAGAAACAGCCCGGGGCCCGGAGCGGGAGCGCGTTTCCGCCTCCCACCTCCCCACCGCCCTCAGACTCCAGGCTGCGACTTTAATTGCTTGCTTGGAAGGCGTCCTCGCCGCGGCCGCCAGCAACTGAGGCCGGCGCGCCCCGCCCCTCCCGCGGGCGTCACGTGACGGCTGAGAAAAGTAGGGGAAAGGTTACGGCGAGCCCCGCCCCCGGCCTGGCGCGTCCGCGGCGCGCAGATCCTGTTCCACTGGCCCGGCCCGGAGACCTTCCGGAACGGGCTGGCGCGCGTCGCCAGCGCGGTCACCCCGGAGGCAGCAGGCGACAAAAAGCGCCTTTGGGTGGGAAGGCCTGCGTGGTCAGCCTTGGGGCCAGTGAGGAGCCTGGTGTCCCCCAAGACAACCCACCTAGGAAGGGCGGCACCGCGCCCCGCGAGCGCACGGCGCCTCCGGAAGGGGCTCACCACGAAGCCCGAGAACAATTAACGGTGCTTCCCTGAACCGGCGCGCGGGGCCAGGGTTGCGCAAGTCCGCGCCCTCGCCCCAGGACTCCCCGGACACCCAGGCTTGACCGCGCGGTGACCACGGGCCTGGGGCTAAGGGCGGCAGCGACGCCAGGTGCATTCCCTTCAACTCTCTTGTTTTCAGTACAAACTCGAAAGGTTCTTTGGCCCGGTGCATGACGCCCTGTTTCTGCCAGTCTGATACAGAGTTCTCCCGGTTCTCACAGCTGTTCGGCTCGAGTTCAGCATTCAAGATCAGGTCTCGCCACACATCTTAGGAAGCAAACCGGTCATTTACATACGAAAAGGAGCCCTGGGACCCGCAGAGACAGAACCACCCCAAACTCGGCCAGAATGCAGCCTCCGGTTCCTATCACAGCTAAACACTCCCCTGCCTCCACGATAAACAGTATCACCTTAAATAATTTGGAAGGGTGGGGGCGCTGATGCTTGTTGGCATTAAGGAGGGGAAAAAAAAAAAAAAAAGACCAGTGTGCTCGACCATTTTTTATTCATTTGGCTTGGGGCTTAGAAGTAAACATGCTTGAATATCTGGAATGACCAGAAACCGGACGCCTGTGTGAGAAAATGGTGTAACAACAACAAAAGGTGTAACAAAATACACGTTTCAAGAGGTTAAACTGAATTTCATTTTACTAAGTAGCTTACAAAGTTATCAGTTTCCTACTAAAATCTGCCCTTCAATATTTTAATATCACATGGAACGCAGAGGAACCGAGAGTAGTTCCGAGTTGGGAATATTAAGCTTGCTCTGTACTTAACCTGAAGAGTCGAGATTTTTAACTCTTGAAGAGTATGATCATCCTTCTCTTTGGCTTTAATGAAAGTCAACCACCGATTTACAAAATAAACACGCTGACCCACGGTCTTTCCAAACAAAACGAAAGGGACTGACTGTCGGCTCGCCTAGGGAGTTGGGGTTAGGGACTGACGGAGCCCAGGATGCTCCACCGCCCTGACCACGTCGTCCGGGCTCGCAGGCCAAGTTCGCCTGGGCCTGGTCACGTGAGGCCCCCACGCCCTCCCACCTCCCGCAAGACAGTTCCCTGCCCCGGCACGACCTTGGGCAGCCTCCGCGCCAACCTGCCCTAGACCGCGCGCGGCACGCGGGGATGGACGACACTCGCGAGCGGGGTCCCAGGCCCGGCGCCCCGTTCTGCATGCACCTAGGGCGCTCGGACTGCGCCTGAGTCCCAGCGCCAAGGGCGTGTCCCCACGGCTGCACTGCGGGGGCGGACGCCTGGAGGGGGGTCCGCGGCGTCCTTCTGGGTCCCTAGCGTCCCTCTGGCTCCCGCTTAGGACCGGCCCGCGATCCGGCGACTGCACCCCAGACCCAATCCACCCCAGGAGGGGGAGGGATGGGGCGAGATCGAGAAAGGATCCACAGCGCCCTGCTCAAGTCCCCTGCCAGGTCCGGAGGGCTGAGCATCACTCCCGCTGCCCTACTGCGTTCGGATCCCCAGACCCAAACCCCTTCGGCGAGGGGAGTGGGGGACAGGGAGGGGAGAGGGAGGCGGCGATCCTGGTGGCCCCCGGCCAGGGGCATCGTGCCAAGTCCGGAGAGTCAAGCACCCCGCCAGCTCCCGCACGGTACCTGTCCCCAGGCCGACCGACTCTCGAACTGACCCCAGACCCAAACTACCCACTCCTTGGAAGTGAGGGTGAAATAGGAAGAGAAAGGGAACCGGTGGCCTTAAGGGCCCCCGGCCGGAGACGTCCTGCTAAGTTCGAAGGGCTGAGAGCATCCCTAACCTGCAGCCGCACCGGACTGCTCTCCTGCATCGCGACCCCGGCGCGGACCCCCTATACCCGGTCCACTGCGGGGGATGTGGAGTTCCTCCTCGCTCCAGTTTCGAGTTCTCCACGAACCCGGAGTCTCTGCGGCCCCAGCCCAAGAAGTGACCCCCTCCCCCGCGCCCCGCCTCGATCGGGGCCCCTGTCATCCCCGTCCGCCCCCGGCCCCGGGCCCCGCCGCAGCCAGTGCTCGGCGCCAGCCCGCCCTCCCCGCTGCGCGCGGACTCAGCCCGGCCTTACCGAGTGTGCGGACAGAGATGCAGCGGCAGCGACAGCGGCGGCAGAGTGAGCGAGCGGCGAGCGGGAGCCGGGGGCGGGAGGACCGCGGGCGAGGCTGAATGCACCCGGCGCCGGCCGAGGCCGATTGGCTGAGGCGCGCGGGGCTGCGGCCTGGCGGGCGGCGACTCCCAGCGCCCGGCGGGCCGGAGGCGGGGCCTGGACGGGGCGGGGCATCCGCAGGGGCGGGGCGCCCTGGACGGCTGGGCCCGCGAGGAAACTGAGGCTGGCGGGGGTGCGGGGATGGGAGTGGGTCACGCCACCTCCGCTTCTGCAAGCCTGGGGCCTAGGGGGAGATTTCTCGCCCTGTGAACCTCAGTTTCCTCATCTGAAAAATGGGTCAGCTCATTAGGGCCATGCCCATAAACGCGCTCAGCGCAGTGCCTAGCTCGTGCTCGACCTTTATAGGCATTGCCCCGTATAATCCTCAGGGCACTCCTATAAATAGCTGATCCTAGCCCGGGCTGGAGAAGGGATCACTAACCTGCCCACTAAGATCACACTAAGAAGATGGATCCGACTGTGGGCCCGGGTCTGATTCTAGAGCCCACACCTCAAATTGGACCCTATACCCGGAGTGAGAGCTGAGAGGATCTTTGGGCCGCGTGACTCCTGGCGCCGAAACCTTAATGCTTATTCCAGTGAGCTTTCTGAGCCTCCTCTTCATATAACTGGGATAAAAATTCCTCCACCGCGAGGCTTTGGTAAGATTTGGGAAACTATTCAGATGCCGAAAGCATAGTAGATACCAGGAAAGAACTGGCTGGAGGTGGAGACGAAGTGACCCGTATACTTTGCATGGGTTCTGAGCTCGCACTGGCCGGTGTCAGGGTTTAGGTCTAGGCCGAGGGCAGCTGCCACCGGGCGGCTACATCATGGGGTCAGCCGCCCCTTCCCTGTCTTTGCCGGAACTGCTCCCCAGGCCCCAGCTCGTGGTCCCGCATACAGCAAGTGCTCCGTAAAAGAACCCGTTTAATGAACAAAGACCAGGCTTTCCTAAAGGTCAACCACTTCTTTGGGCGGTGAAAAACCCATGCTGGCCTCTGTCTTTCGGTCTGCAGTATGTGGTCGGCACCGCAGACGGATTTAGAAGAGAAAATGAAAGTCCTCTCTAGTTCCCGCCCCCATCACCGCCGCTACTACTGCGCACTGTGAGCGCACACTCTCCAGGCTGCTTTGAATGAAGTCGTAGGTTAACTGCCGTTTAGAGCACTCCTTTGTTTTCACGTGGCTTAGGTCGTGGACGGGTCACCGAGATAACAGAGGCTTTCACTGTATCTAACGCGACCCAGGGACATTTAGTACTTCCCTAGTGGCTCAGACTGTAAAGAACCCGCCTGCAGCGTTGGAGACCTGGGTTCAATCCCTGGGTCGGGAAGATCCCTTGGAGAAGGGAATGGCAACCCACTCCAGTATTCTTGCCTGGAGAATCCTATGGACAGAGGAGCCTGGTGGGCTACAGTCCATGGGGTGGCAAAGAGTCAGACACGACTGAATGACTGACATGGACACCTGGGCTCCCCCTTTTCATTTCCACAGGCATAAATGAAGCTGCTTGGGCAGTCAGGGTGCCTCTTTGAACGACTGTATCTCCCTGTAGATCACTAGACGTGAATCGACAAGGTCAAAGGACCAGCACGTGAGACATCTTCGTGACATTTTGGTGCCACTTGCAGAGCTGAGCTGCCCCTCTGGGAAAGCGTGCACTCCCACCGGTGCCTGGGAGGGCAGCCTCATCTCTGGGAGCTCACCACTGCTGACCCTCAGTCCTAAAGAAGGTGGGAGGGAGGATATCACCCCTGCCGGCTTCTGTCTGGCTGGTGTGCGATCCCAGACCGAGAAGCCTGGAAGATCTCCCGGCCCAAGAGGGCAGGTGGGCTGGACCAGGGTGTTCGTGGCAGGCTGGGCTGCACCGTACCTGCCCTGGTCGCTGCAGCGTCCCCCGCACACGTCTGCCTGCCTGTGGGTCTTCCGGGCTTGCGCCTCGCAACTGGGACTGCCGCCCTACCTCACACGCCCTTTCCTCCAAACCCCAGCTGTCTGCAGGTCCCCGGCCCAAGGGCACTTTCTCCCTCATTCCTTGCCCCCTCCCGCGCCCCTCGGGGCATGGGGGGGCGGGGGGATGGGGATGGGCCCTGCGCCGGGTCTGTTTCCAGGGCTCCATGGCCTTGACCGTGCAGCCCTCCCTGCAAGTCGCCTTGGTGTCACCTGCTGGCCGGGAGGGACAGGGGCAGGGACTGTGGTCGTCTCCCTGCTCACCTGTGCCCCAAGAGCCTGGACTCTCTCCGGGGACCTCAAAGAGCCCACACCCGCGAGCAGCTGCGGGTGGGGGGGTGGCAGGGAGTGGAGGCGGCCTTACTCCCTTCTCAGCTCTGCTCCCCAGACTGCAGCTCCCTGGGGACTGCAGTTCCCTGAAGCGACTATTAATAAAGAACAGAGGATCTAGGTCCCTGCGGAGTTCTGACCTGATTGGACCCTGAGTTTCCTCAGGGCCAAAAATAGCCTAGAGTCTGCCTCAGAAAGTAATCTTTCTCCTTCTCTGTTTTTCCCAAATTCTTTCCCAGTTTAATTCGAACACACCGTAGCAGCCGCCTGTTGTGGCTATAAGGAACCTTTTTTTTAAAAAATGCATGTAATGTTTTCATTATTACTCAAACATTGTCCCTCTGTTTTTCTGATTTCTTTAAAGCAAATCCAGAACTCTTATCATCTTCTCTACAAGTTCTTGAGTACCAATCACTAAAAGATAAAAATTCTTTGATTATTTATTTTTAAAGTTTTTGGGTGGTGGTGCATGGCTTGTGGGATCAAGACCAGGGATGGACCCATGCCCTCGGCAATGAGAGGGCGGAGTCCTAATCACTGGACCGCCAGGGAGATTCCCTAAAAGATAAAGGCTGTTTTACTAAAAACATAATGGCAATGCCATTGTCCAACCTAAAATAGAGAAACAATATACAAAGCTTGCAAGGCCTTCCTGGCCTGTCAAGAGCACACTTGAGTCCCACTCATTCTTGCCGGCCACATTTCTTGCTGGCAGCTTCCAGCAGGTTCTGATCCAAAAGTGTGTGAGATTTTTTGGAACTCAGTTTCCATTTCCCAATGAAGAATTTTGTAATCACTGGGTTCTGCACTTCTGAACTTGAACTTTGAACCCTGTAGGCAGTGAGTAAACAGTGACAGTTACACGTCAGGGTAGTGACAGGGTTTGCTTGGCCAGCATCACCAGGGTTTGTTGAGGACAAAATGAAGTAATGCAGATGCAAGCAAAGAAGGAAGGCAACTAGACCATGTGCCGGTGAAAGGCACTCAGAGCAACAGCATATTCTTAATTGAATGGCCTCAACTTATGACCTAGTAACCCTGCTCCTGCATGTGCAAAACAAAAAAGAAATGAGAACCCACGTCCTCGAAAAGACACATGCAAGAAGGTTTATGGAAGATTTGCTTCAGGTGACAAAGATCCAGAAGCAACCCAGATGCCCAGCAGCAACAGAATGGGTAAATAAATCGTGGTTTCACCATACAGTGTATTACTACTCAGAAAAAAGTAAGCTACCGACACAGGCAATGTGGGCAGCTCTTACAGATGTTATGCTGAGCAAAAGGAAGCCCTACAAACACACAAAAGTAAATATACTGCATGATTTCAAAAACAGAAGTGAGACCTATTGATGGCAGTGATGGTAATCGCTAGAAATACACAAAGAAACCCCCGGTGTGGGCGTGTGTGTGAAAATGCATCGCTCTGCATGCTTAACATTATACTCTTAACAATCTTTGCTCCCTGCGTGTTAGACCTCAATTTTAGGAATCCAAACTTATAAAAGATCCTTGAGGTCGAGATCTTGACAGGCCTGCCTGGACACTGGGACCTCAATGACCAGAAAGAAGGGACTGTCCTGCAGCATGTATTAGCAGATGCCTGAATATGCAAATGAGAGCACTGAGGAAAGACTTCTGTGTCAAGATGCTAATTCTCCCCCCTTGAGAGAAGGAGATGGGGAAGTCAATAGCTTTTGAGTGGATAGTTTTTAAACTTGGGGGAGGCTGGTTCACTGACCCTTTGAAAATCTGATGGCAGCTACAAACCTTTTTGTCCAGAAAAATGCGCGCACACATAGATTGGTAACGAATATCAGTCTTGGAGCTTCCTAAGCCCTTGTACCAACTCCTGACCCACATAGATTAAGAAAAATGTATCTGCAATTTTGAAACAAGGTAAAAGGATATCTGAAATGTCCTTTCACTGGCTCACTGTCTAACAGGCCACCCAAGGGTTAGCTCTTTCTCTAGGGAATTGTGTCTTAAGCAAGCCCTAGATGCTACAAAGTTACATGTAACTGGTAGATATTTGTCCAACAAAAATGCAAGGGTTAAAACAGATCGCTAATAAGGACCTACCCTATTGCACAGGGAACTCTACTCTGCACTCTGTAATGGCCTATATGGGGAAGAGTGGATGTATGTATATGTGTAACTGATTCACTTTGCTGCCTACCTGAAATTAACACAACATTGTAAATCAGCTATATGCCAATAAAATTTTTTAAAAAAGAAAAAGAAATGCAAGGATTTCTATTGGTTGAAAAAAAGAAATTTCCCCAAAGTCATGGTTTTGTTGCCCTGTAGAAATTAACAGTTTTGTATCTATTTAGGAAAATCAGATTTTGTCTACCTTCCTGTGCAGGGAAACCCCCAGTTCTTCCCCATTGTGCATTTCTTCCCTGTTTGTTTTCTTTACTGCTCACAGGAAACATTTCACTTTCTTTTGGAAAGAATTTTCTTGTTTAAAACTTTAGTTTTTATTTGCCACACTGCATGACCCTTGGGATCTTAGTTCCTTGACCAGGGATCGAACCCCTGCCCCCTGTAGCAGAAGCTCCGATTCCTAACCACTGGACCACCAGGGAATTCCCCAACACTTCACTTCTGAGTTTCTGGTCACCCAGTGAGTGGAGGTTTTCCCCACACCAACAAGCAATTCACGGACACCAGCAGGGTGTCCAGGAATCAGCTCCAGTCTGACACCCTCTATCCATTGACAGCATCGGATTCCACAGGTTAAGGGCTCAGACCCACAAGACTGTCTCCCCTCTTGCCCTTCATGTCAGGTGCAAGCCCAGATTATCATCTGTGCTTCTGACCACCTGCTACCGATCAGAGGTTCCTAAGAGCCCCCCTTACCTGAGTTTGCTTGATCACAGAATTCAAGCAAATACATTCACAAGCTCAGTCAAGGGTATGATCAAGGATGCAGACGAACAGCCGGACGAAGGGGTATGCTGGGCTCACCCGTGACCATGTGCACCTGCTCCTTCCCCGGGTCCCACCCTGTTGGGCCCCTCTGCTCCATTTCACCGTTGCCCCATCTCCCCCCAGGAGACTGCTCCTTCTATAACCTGTGAGTCACCCCTGCCCCCGTTCCCCCTCCCCTGGGACCTGTTTTGAGATGCTCTCCCTGGCTCCCTTCCATCTGCCCCTGCCCCAGCCTAGATGAGGTTCCCAGCTTCTTGCCTTGGCCCCACCTCTGCTTGCCAGGCTTGCTCCCCTGTGAGATTCCACCTTGCCACACTGGCAACTCCATTCTGACCCTCCCAAATCCCCAACAGAGGGGCTCGCTCCAAAAGAAATGACTCAGCCTCCTTGCTCCCTAGGCCTGAGTGACCCACCAGGAGAAGTCAAGCTTCAGGTGCCAGCAAAGCAGGGCCACAAGGAAAGGAAAAATGGGGGAGAGGTGTTATATTTTCTATGTTAAAGAAAGCAGCAAGTAGCCTTCGAGGGAAAAATGAGACACTTGATGGATTTTCTTATACTGATTTTAGTAAGATATCTTTTAAATGACATGTGAAGAGGCTACTCCAATCATTTTAGCAAGTAGGGCATTTTTTGCTTGTTTTTGGCCATACCATGCAGACCTTAGTTTCCCAACCCGGGATGGAACCCACGTCCCCTGCAGTGGAAGTGTGCTGGACCACCAGTGGAGTCCCAGGTAGGACTTTCAAATGATCTGAATACAGCCCTGGTCTCACCTGTATCCATTCACTTGTCCATTCATTCATTCACTTGGGAAATATGTACTGAGCAACTCAGCAGTGACAGAGCCTTTAGATCAAGGCCTGTCCTCAGGAGTCCACATTCTGGTGGAAAAGGCAGAAGAAACAAGTACTCTCTCACATGCAAAGAAAGGGAAAATGAGAAAACAAAGTAGAAAGTGGGAGAGAGGGTGTGTCCCCTCGGACCAGGTGGGTGGGGACTGGTATTCAAGGGACCACAAGCTCCAAAGAATGGGACCCCTATAACCAGAACCTAATATGTCACAGAGCCTTAGAAATGTTAGCTGCATGATTAACTGATGAATCGGTGGGTGGATGGGTGGTGAATGGATGGATGGGTGGGTGAGTGGTGTATGTATGGAGGACCCTGCAGGCTTTCGCTTCCTGGTACCCCTCCGTTTGGCCCTTCCTTTCCAGGCCCTCATCCCATCTCAAAGTCCCCTGCAGGAATGTCTATAAACTGTCCTGCACCTGAAGTCACCTTCTGGATCTCAACACCTTCGCTGCATCCTGTGATCTCAGGCAGATCTAGCTATTCACACATAATTTGTCTGGCACAACACGAAGTGAAAATGCAGACCCTTATTCAAAAGTTATCAAAACTTTCAAGACAGTGGTAAGAGCATTAAACCAACCACAGGGCTCTTCTGCCTGCTGACCCCACAGGAGGGACACCCATGCGACCTGCCCGTCTCCAGAGCAGGCCCAGAAGGCCTCCCCAGACCTGCGCCCAGGGGACCACCCCAGCCTGTGCTGACAAGCCTTGATGATTCCAGTGCTCCTTCCGGCTCAAGTCTTCACCCCACTTCCTGCCTCTGGGCATCTATTCTCGCTGTCTCTGCTGCCCAGGGTGCTTGTCCCACACCACGGGCTAGGTGCCAGGGAGGGAGAGGGGGAAACCACACCCAGTCCGACTCCCCAGAGAAGTTGGGTTCTGGCATAGCTGCCGCCCTGCCCAGCAGGGAGGCCCAGATCGGGTAGACTTTCCTTTGTTGCAAAACAGGAACGAGGAGGACCACGCTGGGGTCCATTCTTTAGAGGGAAGAGGGCTATGAGGTTGTGCTCATCATGGTCCTCCTCCCTCTAAAAAATCCTGCTAAGACAAATTCCCTGGTGGATCAGACAGTAAAGAATCTGCCTGCAATGCAGGAGATGCGGGTTTGATCCCTGGGTCAGGAGGATCCCCTGGAGAAGGAAATGACCACCCGCTCTGGTGTCCTTGCCTGGAGAATCCCGGGGACAGAGGAGCCTGGCGGGCTACAGTCCATGGGGTGGAAGAGTCCAACACGACTGCCTCTGAGTGACTAACACACTTGATGGATGCCCTCAGCTCTTTCACAAATGAGCTTGATGGATGCCCACCAGCTCCCAACGCGCGTGTGGGGGAGGGGTGTGTGCGCAGCCTCCTCTCTGACCTCGATCCTGAAATACTAGCCACTGGCCACCTGCATTTTCACTAGAAAAATTCCCACTTAACCTTCAAAGTTCAACTCAGTATCAGCCCCAGAAGCCGGCCTCAGATGACCCCAGACAGACTGATAACTGCCCCCTCCCACCTGGCCGGCTCCAGGACACTGGCCTTTTCTGAGATCTGAGGCGTCTCCCAGCCTCACTGCTGGTCCCGAACCGCGGTCCGGTCCCATTTCGGAAGCCCCTGGGCTTGGACTCAGCCAACTCGCCAAACCTTCTGTAGACGGGAAAAGAGGGAGACTGGCTGGGCCCTAACTGGCCGCCTGATACACGAATCCTTTCCCGGAGATCTCTTGCCTTTGGCGCGAGGAGGAAGACCCGGGGGATTTGTGGGTGGGGTGCGGAGGAGGAAGTGACAGCCCCAGCAGAGGGGGGGGGGGGGGGCGCGTGTTGGGGGGAGATGTTGGGGGCGGGAGCGGTCGACCGGCGGTTTCTGGCGGCTACAGGACGAAGTTTCAGTTGGAAAAAAAAAAGCCCAATTGTCCAGCTCCCTCGAGTCTGTGTGTTTCTCGCAGGAAGCTCGGAGGCCGATCCCGAAGCTGCAGCCCCGTCCCCTGCCCGCCCGGGGTGCCCGAGCGGGTACCCGCCGCAGGCCCGGGGAAGGTCAAGGCCCCGCGGGTCCTGCCGGCTGGAGAGGCGCTGGTGGCGGTGGGGAAGGGCCCGAGACGACTCCCCCACCCCCGGCTTCCTGCACCCTGCCTCCCCCCGTCCTCTCGGCCCGCACCGACGGCCTCTTCTGCGTCCCGGGGTCGCCCGGTGCCGCCCTTTTACGCAGGAGGAGGAGCTGGAGGTTAGGTCCGGGAGGCGGCCTCTGCAGCGCGCGAGCTGCCGGCACTCCCGCCGGGGTCAGCGGGGTTAGCCGGCGGGCGGAACCGGGTGCTCCCGGCGCTCGTGCCGGACACTCAGGTCAGAGCAGACTTCGGGAGGTGCCGGTGGGGCGCGGGGCCGCGCGGGGGTACGAAACCCACCACCCCCACGCCCGGCCTATTTCAGGCCGCAGAGGGGAGGCTGGAGGGGGGCGGCGCGCGTGCCCTCCAGGCTGGAGACCCCACCGGCGGTGATCGGAGCGCGCCCGCCCCGCGCCCCCTCCGAGCGCCGGGCTTCCTCGTCGCCGCGGGCTTCCTGCTGGGGTGCCCTCGTCTATGCAACCCCGGGCGGATCCGCCTACGCCGCGCCCCGTGGCCGCAGGGGCTGAAGCGGGAGGTGGCTTCCAGGGCTGGCGCCCCTTTCTTAAGCTTTTAAATGATGCAGTTGAGGTGTATTCAACAGGAAACACTTTAACAGTAATCCACAAGCTTTAAAATTGGCTGGAATCTCGCCCTGATAACACGCGGGTGCATTTCCTCTCCGACTTTAGTCAGCGCTATCTTTAGGTATCGTTTCAGTCTCCTTTCCTGCGTATTTACAAAACAGAAGTCGTCAGGTACCGAGTTCAGTTCAGTTCTGTCGCTCAGCCGTCTCCGACTCTGCGACCTCATGGACCGCAGCACGCCAGGCCTCCCTGCCCATCACCAACTCCCGGAGCTTGCTCAAGCTCACGTCCATTGAGTCGGTGATGCCATCCAGCCATCTCACCCTCTGTCGTCCCCTTCTCCTCCTGCCCTCCATCTTCCCCAGCATCAGGGTCTTTTCCAGTGAGTCAGTTCTTCGCACCTAGAAGGCACCTAAGCGTTCCTATTGGTGTTTTGATTTGACGCCTTTCATGTTCGTCAAGTTTTAGATGGATTCTCTTGGAAGACGTGGCAACTGCACAGACGCCTCCTGGTCACCCCCCTGCCCACCCCATCCAATTCCCCTGTCTGGTAGTAACCTCGATTGTTAGTCTACTGGATATTCTTCCAGATTTTCCCACATTTTACATCACACTAAATATATATGCTTTTATTTAGGGGTCTCATTTACATAAATCAGATTGGGTTGTATGGAATACCCCCACCTGCCACTTAACAGTGTGTTTTTGGAAATCACTTGGTCCAGACACACCTGTTTCTTAACTAGTGTTATTATATTCCACAGTTTGAAGGCACCTTCCTTCATTTTGAGCATTCTCGGTTGTTTGTTGTTGTTAGTTTGTTTCTCTCTAACCATTCACCCCAAATGTGTTTCCTGGGCTCTTGCTGTGTGCCAGACCCCTGCTAGGTTCCGGAAGTATAAGGATGAACAAAATCGACACCACCCTCCTGGACCTGACCTTCTACAAGGGCACTGCAGGTGTGTGAGGAGGGGGTATTTATGTTTTAAATAGGGAGTATGTTCCAGTTCACTTGGCTCAAATATCATATCAATACAAGAAATGTCTAGAAAAACATTGAACACACTCATCGGTTTCTTATGTGTCCTTTCAGAATTTCCTTGTGAAAATACAAGCAAAAATGAGTTGTATGTGTATTTCGCTCCTTATTGGTGTAAAATGAAGTTTGCTATAGCCCTTTTGCCTTTAATAGATTAAAAAAATTTACTTATATGTCTTGGTGCTATTTTCCTGTCCTCACAGGACAGAGCTTCCTGTTCAACTTTATTTGTGTGTGATTACAGGGTACATAGTGTTCTATCATAAGGCTTATTTTACCGCAGTATATTTGTGCTCTGTGACATTTGGGTGTTTCCTGTCTTTGCTGTATAATGTTGTAGCAGTGAATAACTGTACAAAGGTCAGTTCTTCCACCTGGAAGTCAGTCCATAGCGTGGATTTTCAGAACTGTGATTGCTGGGTCAAGGCCTTGTGTGAGCACAGTATTGATGTATGTTACTGTTGGCCTGCTCTGTTCGTCAGGGTTCTCCAGAGAAGCAGACGGATGTAGGAGATTATGTATATATACATGTAATTTTATATATAGTATAAAATAATAATTGTAAGGAATTGGCTCACCACTATAGAAAAACAATACAGAGGTTCCTCAAAAAACTAAAAATAGAGTTGGCATATGATCCAGCAATTTCTCTCCTGAGCATATACCCAGCCAAAACTATCATTGGAAAAGATACATGTGCCCCTCTGTTCATAGCAGTACTGTTTACAGTAGGCAAGACATGGAAACAGCCTAAATGTCACTGACAGATGAAAGGATAAAAATATGATACATACATGATGGAATACTACTCGGCCATAAAAAGAATGGAATAATGCCATTTGCAGTGACATGGGTGGACCTGGAGATTGTCATTTAGTAAGTCAGAAAGAGAAAGAAAAAGGCCATATGGTCTCACTTATATGTGGAATCTAAAATATGAGACAAATGTATAGACCTAGAAAACAGACTCACACACGTATAGAAAATAGACTTGTGGTTGCCCAGGGGGTGGGGGGACAGGGAGGGAAGGGATGGGAGTTTGGGATTAGCAGAGGCAAGCTATTATATATGGGGTGAATAAATAAGCTTATAGTGTATAGCATTGGGAACTACATTCAAAATTCCATGACAAACTGTAATGAAAAAGAATATGAAAAAAGAGACTGAGTTACATCGCTATTCAGAAGAAATGAACACAACATTGTAATCAACTGTACTTCCATAAAATTAAAAAGAATCGACTCACCTAATTATGATTTGCAGTCTTCAAGTTGGTGAGCTGGTGGTGTAGTTCCCATCTGCAGGCCAGCAGCCTCAGGACCCAGGGACAGCCAGTGTTTCAGTTTGAGTCTGAAGGCAGGATGAAAACCTTCCAAGGCAGAGCTGCCTCTTACTCAGGGGGAGACCCGTCTTTTCTATTCAAGCCTTCAACTGGTTAGATGAGGCCCACCCAAATTTAGGGTGAGCAGTCTGCGTTCCTTAGTCTACTGATTCAAATGTCAGTGTCATCAAGAAACCTTCACAGACAGACCTAGAATAATGTTTGACCAAGTTTCAGGGCCTCCTGTGCCCTGTCAATTTGAGAGGTAAAATTATTTCTCATGCCTTCACCAGTGTGTTTTTTTTTTTGACAGCCTGTTGTACTTTAAATGTGTAATACTCGAGGTAAAAGAAAACTGCATCTAACATTATTAGAAATAAAAGAGATCAGTCATCAGGGGCTCCAGAGTGAACAGCATCTTCAGAACCTCCCTGCTTATGTCTTTGCTTTCTGGGTGTAATTTAGTAAGATCATCAACTCAAAGAATGGTAATTGCAGCTTCAGTTGCAAACTTCAGACTGTTAACTTCAACCATGGTTGATTCAAACACCCCTGCTTGTGTATTGTTGCGGGGTTTATCGTTGACCAAGTGAAGACCGATCCATTGTAGATTTTTGCCTTCTGGGTTAACTTGAGCCTCATTATGAAAAGCTCTTAATTTTGCAACCAGATTTGTGGAGTCTTGGGCAGCATTAACTGCCAGAGTAGGAAGAATAACAAGAAGAGATCTTGCAAACTGCAACAGCGAGCACCAGTGTGTCTTAAAAATAATTTTTAAAAAATATATTTATGTACTTATTTTGGGCCGTGCTGGGTCTTTGTTGCTGTGTGGGCTTTTCCTCTAGTTGTGGCGAGTGGGGGCTACTCTCCAGTTGCGGTGTGTGGGCTTCTCGTTGCAGTGGCTTCTCTGCGGAGCAGGCTCTAGGGTGCACAGGCTTCAGTAGCTGAGGATGTGGGTCAGCCGTTGTGGCTCCCGGGCCGTAGGGCACAGCCTCAGTAGTAGTGGTCCATGGGCTTGGTTGCTCAGAGACAAGTGGGATCTTCCCAGACCAGGGGTGGAAGCCATGTCTCCTGCGTGGGCAGGCAGATTCTTTACCACTGAGCCACCGGGGAAGCCCCTGCCCGCCCCTCACCCCCACCAAGTGTGTCTTTTAAAAAACAGCATTAAAAAAAAAAAATAAATAAATAAAAATAAAAAAATAAAAAACAGCATTATATTGGATGAACCCAGCACTTATTATACAGAGTGAAGTGAGTCAGAAAGAGAAAGATAAATATTGTATTCTAAGGCATATACACGGAATCTGGAAAAATGGTACTGAAGGATTTATTTTCAGGGCAACAATGGAGAAACAGACATAGAGAACAGACTTAGGGACATGGGGAGAGGGGAGGAGAGGGTGAGGTGTAGGGAAAGAGTAACGTGGAAACTTACATGACCTTATGTAAAATAGACAGCCGACGGGAATCTGCTGTGTGGCTCAGGAAACTCAAACAGGGGCTCTGTGTCAGCCTAGAGGGGTGGGAATGGGTAGGGAGGTGGGAGGGAGGTTCAAAAGGGAGGGGATATATGTATACCTATGGCTGATTCATGCTGAGGTTTGACAGAAAACAGCAAGATTCTATAAAGCAATTATCCTTCAATAAAAAATATTTTAAAAACCCTACAGCATTATCAAAATATAATTCACAGCAGTTCCCTGGTGGCCTAGTGGTTAGGATTACAGGCTTTCACACTTTTGTGGACTGGGTTCAGTCTCTGATTGGGAAACTGAGATCCCATAAGCCACACAGTATAGCCAAAATATATAAATAAAATATAAGATATATATGTTACATATATATAGTTCACATATAAGATATAGTCCATCCATCTGAAATGTATTCTCAGTGGTTCTTAGTATATTTACAGAGTTGTGCAATGATCACCATGATCAATTTTAGAAATTTGCATTATTCCCCGAAGAAACCTCCTAAAATTAGCAGTCACTCCCACTTGACCCCATCTCTCTCAGGCTTAAGCAACCACTAATCTACTTCCAGAGAAGGCAATGGCACCCCACTCCAGAACTCTTGCCTGGAAAATCCCATGGACGGAGGAGCCTGGTGGGCTGCGGTCCATGGGGTTGCTAAGAGTCGGACACGACTGAGTGACTTCACTTTCACTTTTCACTTACATGCACTGGAGAAGGAAATGGCAGCCCACTCCAGTGTTCTTGCCTGGAGAATCCCAGGGATGGGGGAGCCTGGTGGGCTGCCGTCTATGGGGTCGCACCGAGTCAGACACGACTGAAGTGACTTAGCAGCAGCCGCAGCAGCAATCTGCTTCAGGTCTGTATGGATTTGCCTGTTCTGGACATTTCACATGCATGGAATTTTACTTTGTGGAGGCTTTGGGGACAGCTGCTTTCACTGAGCATAGGGTTTTTTAGGTTCATCTGTGTGGTAGTATGTCAGTATTTAATTCTTTTCTATGACTGAATACTGTTTCACTGTATGGATATACCACGTTTTAAAAATCCATTCATCTGGTGATGGATATTTGGCTTCTTCCCACTTTTGGGCTATGCACCATTTTATACTCCCATCAGCAGTATATGAAGCTTCCACTTTCTCCATGTCCTCAGCAATACCGTTATTACCTGTAGTTTTGTTTTTTTTTTACCTGTAGTTTTGATTACAGCCATCCTCATGGGCATGAAGGATTCTCTCATTTTGGTTTTGATTTGCTAAACAGTTTTATCTTTTGACTGATTTTTTTTAAAGAAGATTTTTTTCTATACATTTATTATCCTTTTATGGCTTCTGAATGTGGACTTAAAAAAATTGTCCCTACTCTAGGATCATAAAGAAGATTTCCTATATTCTCTTCTAGTACTTTTATGGTTTCAAGTTTTACATTTAAAACTTGGATCCATCTGGATTTTATTCTGCCATGTGCTGTGAATATGTTTCAGCTTCTTTCCCTTTTCCAGAAGTTATACTGTGTCTTGGCACCTGTGGGGGGTGGAGAGAGGATTTTGATCGGGAGGCTGGGAAGCCCACTGTAAGGAGGTGCCGTTGCATGAAGACCTGGATGAAGTGAGGAGAAGCGAGACCAGCGTGGTTGCAGGTGGTGGGGAGGTCACAGGTATGAAGATGGCCAGGTCACGTAGGGCCTGCTAGGTAACCATGTGGAATAGGATTTCATTTGGAGTTTAATAATACTGAAGAGCTGAATGAAGGTAAGATCCTTATAGCTGTTTACTTGCTAAAATAACTCCTGGAAAGGGAACTTCTGTGTCCAAGGTTGTGTGCATGCCTGCTCAGTCATGTCTGACTCTTTGCAACCCCATGGGTAGCCCGCCAGGCTCCTCTGTCCATGGGATTTCCCAGGCAAGAATACTGGAGTGGGCTGCCATTCCGTCCTCCCAATCCAGGAATTGAACCCATGTCTCCTGCATCTCCAGCACTGGCAGGCAGATTCTCTGGCCATTGAGCCACCTGGTTAAGGCACTTCAAATTTTGTTGCAGACTGTTAAATTGTTCTTCAAAAGGGCTATTTGAAATTACTTTCCCTTCCCCTTTGCATGCATGCTCAGTCATGTCCAACTCTTTCTGGCCCCATGGACTGTAGCCTGCCATGGCTCCTCTGTTCATGGGATTCTTCAGGTAAGAATACTAGAGTGGGTTGCCATTCCCTTCGCCAGGGGATCTTCCTGACCCAGGGATCGAACCGAGGTCTCCTGCATTGCAGGCAGATTCTTCCTCATCTGAGCCACCAGACTCCACTCTCCCTTCCCCCTAAGTTTATGTTATTTCAATACCATTTGCCATTTTACTAAATATTTTTGAAACACGGTTTAGTTACTGAATTAAAAAAAAAACTTAATTGGGGGATAGCTGACAAGTAATTGGGGCTTCCCTGATGGCTCAGCCGGTAAAGAATCTGCTTGCCAATGCTGGAGATGCCGGTTTGGTCCCTGGTTCAGGAAGATCCCCTGGAGGAGGAAATGGCAACCCACTCCAATATTCTTTCCTTGGAAATCTTATGGACAGAGGAACCTGGCAGGCTATAGCCATAAAAGAGTTTATAGTCATAAAAGAGTTGGACTTGACGGAGCAACTAAGTACATATATATATGTAACAACTAATTGTGAAAACTAATAAAGGGAAACCTTACTTAAAATGGAATCCTGGGACTTTCCTGGCAGTCCAGGGGTTAAAACTCCAAGCTTTGGATGCAGGGGGCACAGGTCTGATCCCTGGTCAGGGAACTGGGATTCCGCATGCCACACGGCATGAATGAATGAATGAACAAATAAAATGAAGCGAACTCCCCAAGTGTGGCTCAGATGTCTCTGCTTGGAATAAGGGCTGGCTGTTTTGGGGAGGTACTTTTGTGGCTCTGAAAGCAACAAGCATTAACCTCTGATGGGATCGCCTCTTCTGTTGGCCCTGAGGGTACTTGGTAGGGTCCCACCCAGAGCAGGCTGGGTGGCACCAAGAGCCCACCCTACAGAATTCTGAAGATGTCTGCCCCAAGGATGGCGAAATAAAAACCTGGGATCAGCTTTTTGGAACGTAAGAGGCTTCTCTGATGAAGTCTGGGCCTCCAGGTATAGGGTCCTCCGAGACGCTGAGAGCAATTTTGGGGGCAGGTGGAGGGGAGAAGCAGGCTTGGGGGCATGAGACAAGCCACCACAACCTAGGTCTATTGGGCCTTTGAGTTATTTTGACCTAGAAGCTGAAGCTCCAATCCTTTGGCCACGTGATGCAAGGAGCTGACTTGTTGGAAAAGACCCTGATGCCAGGAAAGATTGAAAACAGGAGGAGAAGGGGATGACAGAGGATAAGATGATTGGATGGCATCACCGACTCAACGGACATGAGTTTGAGCAAGCTCTGGGAGATGGTGAAGGACAGTCCATGGGGTCGCAGAGAGTCGGACACGACTGAGCAACTGAACAGCAAAAGCCATTGAGAACCATCAGACACAGGAAAAGCTCTAAAAAAAGTCTAAAGACAGGGCACAGGTTTTCCTTTTGTAAAGGAAATTTATGTTATTTTATACCACACTGCTTAGCTTTCAGGATCTTAGTTCCCCAACCGGGGATCAAACCTGTGTTCCATGCAGTCAAAGTACCTAGTCACTGAACCGTCAGGGAACTCCAGAAATTTTTATTTATGAAGGCAGTTTATTTTTGTAAAGAATATCCCTCTCCCATCTAGGAGAAACCCTCCTAGAAACCCTCATCAATGGAGAAGATAAAACTTAAACCTGCAGAGCAAGCCTCAGTAAACAATCCTCGATTTTCATTCTTTCCCCAGTCACCTTCTTACAATTTGTATTCACCCACCCAAAAGCCCAGATGCTCTTTCCTTTGGCTTTAAGCTTAGATGGTATTTACGGTCAAGTTCTAACCACACCAATGGGTTACTCATCACTGATGCTCCCTTGTGTCTGTATGAGATGCCCAGGCTAATAAACTTCTTTTTGCTTTTTTCTTCTTGCTCTTATGTTTCTGGCCACACTGCACAGCATATTGGATCTTAGTTCCCTGACCAGGGATCGAACCCCTGTAGTGGTAGCTTGGAGTCCTAACCATGAACCACTAGGGAAGTCCCTGCCTTGGGTCCATCTCACTTACAGGGCCCCAGCAGGAGGACTCAAGATGGGCAGAGGAAAGCCTTTCTCCTCCCCTGCCGGGACAAACCTCCCCAGCGAGGCTTGGGCCCTAGGCCACTGGCCTCAAGTCCGGGTGCCTCAGCTACTGCCCACACTAGCAGCGTGGCCTTGGCTGCGTTTCCTCACTCCACCCAGCTTCAATTTCCTCATCTGTATTGATAATTAGAGGATAATAAAAGCCTGCCTTGTAAGATTACTGTGAGGATTACATGGGTGTGATGGTTAGTGTTATCTGTCAACTTGACCAGGCTGAGGGATGCTGTTGAAACATTATTTCTGGGTGTGCCTGTGAGGGTGTCTCCAGTAGAGATTAGTGTTTGAATCACATGGTGAATAAAGAAGGTGGCCTAACCTCGATCAATGAGGCAGCATCATCCACTCTGGAGAGGGCCTGAATTGAACAAAAAGGCAAAGGAAGGGCAAATCTGCTCTCTGCTTGAGTGGGAACGCCCATTCTCTATCCTTGGACTTCAGTGCTCCTGGTTTTTACCTTTGGATTGGGACTTATATCATCGGCTCCCCTGATTCTTGGGGCTTCTCTGGGGGCTCAGACAGAAAGGAATCTGCCTGCAATGCAGGAGACCAGGGTTCAATCCCTGGGTCGGGAAGATCCCCTGGATAAGGAAATGGCAACCCACTCCAGTATTCTTGCATGGAAAATCCCATGGACAGAGGAGCCTGGTGGGCTACAGTCCATGGGGTCACAGAGTCGGACATGACTGAGCGACTAATGTCCCCGGTTCTCAACTAGAATTAGACTCTTCTGGGTTACCAGTTTGCAAGACAGCTTCCATAATAGTGTGAGCCAGTCTGTCATAATAAATCTCTTTCTCTCTCTATATCCTATTGGTTCTGTTTCTCTGGATAGCCCTAAGACAACGGGGTTATTTGGGGGACTTTATTGTTAACCTAAAACAATAAAATAGCCAGGTATTTATTTATTTATTTTACCAGCAAACAGGTTTATTCAAGAGCAGCAAAGAATTGCAATACAGTCACTGGGCTATGGCAAACAACATACAAGTCCAGACCAGTGGAGAGGAAAGTCTTTATTATAGAGGAGAAGGGGGCGTTGGGAAGAACTGTTGTAAACAAAAAGCCCATTGGAGGAAACTGGGGGCTGGAAGTGTAGTGTCTTTTCATTGGCTAAGTTATGACAGTCTCTCATTGGCTGAGCTGTTGCCAGGCGAGGAGAAAATCTTTGTTCCGAGGCCTGGAGGTAGTAAGCAGTGTCACTTCCTGCCTAGAATCTGAATTGGGGTCAAGTGGTGAGAGCTCCCCCCTGTGGCCTCCTGAATCCATTTTTAATGAGGTTTCCCTGTATTAATTTTCCCAATGTGAAAGCGCATGCAAAGTGCCTGGCATAGCACCTGGCCTGTAGCAAGAACCGGATGGAGGAAGTGATGGAGTGGGCTTAGCTGGGCTTAAGGCAGAGTCAGACACCTTGCAGAGGAGGAGAGAAGGCAGGGAGATGCAGAACTTCCCCCACACCTGCTGTGTGCCACTAGGCAGCCCACCTACAAACTGACCTCCCGGCAACCTCACCTGCCAGGTCCTCTCCACTTCTCAGAGGTGGAAACTGAGGCTCGAGACCCATAAGCCATAGTAGTCAGTATAGGCTGGGACCCAAAGTGGTCTGGGTGTGTCTCGGCACGGGGTGAGATTTGGGGCACAGAAATGCAGTTTTGGACTTCCCTGGTGGTCCAGCAGTAAAGAATCTGCCTGCCAATGCAGGAGACGTGGGTTCGATCCCCTGGAGTAGGAAATGTTAACCCACTCCAGTATTCTTGCCTGGGAAATCCCATGGACAGAGGGGCCTGGCGGGCTACAATCCATGGGGTTGCAAAGAGTCAGACACGACTGAAGTGACTGAGCACGCGCATACACAATATCTGTGCAATAAGTGACTCATTTAATAAGGAAACTGTTTCCCTGCGTTCTGTGAGCTTTGCCAGTGAACTGTGGACTCTGAGGACAGAGTTATGAGTAACTCCAGTTTATTGCTGTTGGTCAGAAGCACAGAAGCCCTGCACTGGCCTTGGGCTCTGAAGTGCGGCTGTCTCGTGGGACTGGGTCTGGGGTCTCCCCAGGCGGGTGGCGTAGGAATTCAGCTGTCGGACCCGCAGCTGGTGTCTGAGTCTGAGGACTGCTTGGTGACCAGGTGTGTCGGCGGCCAGGCGTGTGATCCTGAGTGTACAGCCATGCGAGGGTGTGGCGGAGCAGAGAATCAGAGAGGTGTTGCTTCTCCACACAGGCCTTTTACGTTTTTTCTCTGTGCATTTGGTCATTTACTTTCTACCTTGGCATTGTATTCTCAGAAGCATAGAATTTCACTTCTTTTTATTTTCGCCTCACCAGGCGGCTTGTGGGCTCTTATTTCCCCACTCAGGGATCAAACTTGTGCCCCTGCAGTAGAAGCTGGGATTCCTAACTGTTGGATCAGTGGGAAGTCCCAAGATGCCTGATCTTTGTGCGTGCGTTTAGTCGCTAGTTGTGTCCCACTCTTTGTGACCCCTTGGACTGTAACCCACCAAGCTCCTCTGTCCATTGGATATCCCAGGCAAGAATACTGCAGTGGGTTGCCATGTCCTTCTCCAGGCAATCTTCCTGACACAAGGATCGAAGCTGCATGTCCTGCACTGGCAGGCGGGTTCTTCCCTGGTTCTTTGCCACCAGGGAAGCCCAAGAGTTCCTGAGAAGACCGGAGAGGACATTTTCATCTCAAAAACATAGGCAAGTTCTTCCTAGGATGACTTAGTTTCCCCTTTGTTTAATATTTACAAGCCTTTGAAGATAAACAGGGAAGGCCTTGGGAGTGGCAGAAGGATTTCGGGAGCCACCCTTCCGGTCCTGTAAAGACTACATTTGTAAAAACAGGGACAGTTTTGTTGTTTAAAAACAAAAACACCCCCTCCCCTCAAAACAAACAAAAAACCCACAAAGGCACATCAGTTCAGTTCAGTTGCTCAGTCATGTCCAACTCTTTGCGACCCCATGGACTGCAGCTCGCCAGGCCTCCCTGTCCATCACCAACTCCCGGAGTTTACTCAAACTCATGTCCATTGAGTTGGTGATGCCATCCAGCCATCTCATCTTCTGTCATCCCCTTCTCCTTCCGCCTTCAGTCTTTCCCAGCATCAGGGTCTTTTCCAATGAGTCGGCTCTTCACATCAGGTGGTCGAAGTATTGGAGCTTCAGCTTCAGCATCAGTCCTTCCAATGACTATTCAGCCTTGATTTCCTTTAGGTTTGACTGGTTTGATCTCCTTGCTGTCCCCAGGGTGACCTCATCTTATCTAAAGTGTTAGTCACTCAGTCATATCTGACTTTTTGTGACTCTTTGGACTGTACCCGCCAGGCGCCTCTGTTCATGGGATTCTCCAGGCAAGAACACTGGAGTGGGTTGCCATGCCCTCTTCCAGAGGATCTTCCGGACCCAGGGGCTGAACCCGGGTCGCTTGCGTCTCCTGCAGTGGCAAGCAGGTGCTTTACCATTAGCGCTACCTGGGAAGCGAATTCCATCTGCAAATGGCCTGCCTCCGAACAAACCTTTCTTTTTTCTTTTTAATATTTATTCATTTATTTGGCTGCCCCAGGTCTTTGTTGCAACTTGGAGGATGTTTAGTTGTGGCATGAGAAATCTAGTTCCCTGACCAGGGATCAAACTTGGTCCTCCTGCATTGGGATCTGAGTCTAAGCTGTCGGACCCCCAGGAAAGGCCCAAAGTCACGTTCTGAAGTTAGGATTTCAGTGTATACAGTTTGGGAGGATACAGTTCAGCCCATCGTGGCCACCCATCATCCTTTTAGCCAGGTGTCTGATTGGGCTCCCTTGTCCGCACCCGCCCTGGTGATGTGATCAGGCTCCCTCCCAGGCGTGGGCTGTGGTGGGCCTCGATGCCTGCAGATTGGAATTCCCCGAGGAATTGGCATGCCGCTTCCCCTTGAGCAGCCAGAGGCCTTGAACTTGGCTCTCGGGTGATTGAAGGACACTTGGGCCCTGACACCCTGGCATAGGGAGCAATGCCCCAGGGCACTGGCTGCAGTCTAAGAACCTCATAAATCTTTTTGTCTTCTCACCTGCAAGGCCATGAGCAGAGTTCAGAAGACTTGGCAGAGACGCCAGCTCACCTGCCCACAGCTCTTGATTTCACAACGTGAACAGAGAGGCCAGATATCCTTCCATCCCCGCCTGTACACACCCAGGCCTGGATGACCAGCAGGCATGCACTGCGAGTCCTCCGAGTAGGCAGGCCCAGCTTCACCAGGAGCTGGGAGCCTCTGGGTCCCACCTGAATACCTCGCTGGGGCCCCAAGCTGTGCCTCTCTCTGGCATGAGACTCAGCATTTTATTCAGATGCTCCCTAAACAGATGTCACCGTACATTTGCCTAAAAGCCCACCTTTAGTTTCCACACAGAGATCTTGGCCCTGCTGGTGGGGGATGGAATTGGCGCTCCCAGGGAAGACTAGAGTAAGTCTAGCTTCCAGGATGGCCATCTCTCTGGCTGTCTCTGCAAGCTCTCTTCCTTTCTGCAGGGGCCGTGAAGGGGACAGTTCCGAGGACACTAGCGCGTCCTCCCACCTCTGGAGCTCGGGGAGCTTTGCACCTTTTATTTCTTGGGTGGGGTCACATCTGTCATGAAGGCTTCCTGGGCCTCCTTTGGGGGTGCTCCCTCCTGGCCAGCCTCCGTCCCCGCTTCCTGCTTCTGCTGCTGCTTGGTCTTAGCGCTCCCCAAATTACCGTGTCCTTTCTGTGCCAACCACTTACGCAGTTGATGCCGGGGTCCCCAGCACAGCCCCCGGGGGCCCGTAGGAGGACTCTAGTATCTGGCGGTTGGGGGGTGGTGGAAAGCAAGACCTCCCCACAGCCCACCTGTTCCGGGATCCTGACATAAGTTAGAGGTGTCGCCCAACCTGCGGGCGGGAAACAGAACCCGCTGTGCGGAGCCCTGGAGGGAGGGGTCGGTTTGCTGTGGTGGGGTGGCAGAGGCTCTGCTGACAAGTAACCCCAGACGATTCTGCGGTGCAGCCGGCGTTGAGACCTGCCATCGGTCCTCTGTGGTTGACTTTCTTCGTGTGTGAAATGGTGAGAAATGACGGTGCCCACGCTGCGGGGCTGTTGGAGGCATAGATGAATCAGCACCCGTGCCTGGTCCCGAGCCCAGAGCAGCTCAGCAAACATCACCGCCGTCAGGGTCTGAACACGAGTCTCCTTGGGGCAGGGGCTGCGTCTCACCGCCCCCAGCCCCTTTCAGAATTTCTGCTTTGGCCTGCTGGCTGCAGGCAGGCCCCACTCCAGGTAATTCCACTTGAACTCGAGCTTTCACGACGTGCTTTGTCCCTCTGCGATTGATCCAGGACAACCTGATGACGGCTCTGCCAGCCCTGGGCGCTCTCAGAGCCTGGGGTAGGGCAGGACGGGTGTCGTAACTCTGTTCCACACGTGGAGGCCTGGGAGCGTGGCCCGGGCTCTAGGGCATGACTGGTCTCTGGGAGGAGGGAGGAAGAAGACCAGATGGCGGCTCTGTCTTCCCCCATGGCTGCCGCTGTGCCTCCAAGGAAGTGGGTCAAAGGGCACCCGGCGGCTGGGTGTGCCACCCTTATCTCCGAGAGCCGGGCCCTGTGGGTTTGTGTTCCGACTCAAGAGGAAGTGGCCCCAGGAACCCGAGGTCCCCTAGGGTCCTGACAGCTGGGCTCCTCACCTTCAGGAACCAGAGCAGCAACCCCCTCCCCCACAGCCCCCCGCCTGGCACTGCGATGCAATTTACATCATTTTATTTTTTTAAAAAATTTTTGAGAGAGCTCAACCTGGTGCCCTGTGACAACCTAGAGAGGCGGGAGGGTGGTTGGGGGAGACGTTGCAGGAGGAGGGAACACAAACATCTTATGGCTAATTCATGCGGTTGTGTGGCAGGAACCAACACGATGTTGTAAAGCAATGATCCTCCAATTTAAAAAAAATTATCATTTTTTTTGGCTTCATTGTGAGGCATGAAGGATCTTAGTTTCCCCACCAGGGATCGAACCTGTCTCCCCCTGCAGTGGAAGCAAAGACTTCCACCTACCGGGCCACCCAGGAATTCCCAGCCATTCACATCTTGAATGTTCATCAGCTCTATCTGACGGTGGCCCCGCCAGACACCAAGAGCTCCAACTCTTCCATCAAACCACTGGGCCAGCGGCCTCCCCGACACCACTGGGTGGGCTGCCCCCAGCCCCCTCCTCCCCCAGCCACCATGCCGCTCTCCGCACTGTCCGGAGCCCAGCCTGGGACCCCGCAGACAGAAGGAGCCACTTCAGTGCCCCCGTCAGCAGCCGCGTGGAATCAGGGGTTCTGATGGAGACACTGCTGCGTTTCCCTCCACCCCTGTCTCGGGTCAGGAGTGGGAGTGGATGCTGGGTGTCCCTTAGTGAACAGAACAGATGCCTCCCCCCTCTAGAGCTGGCGGTCTGGGGTGGGAGGGGGAGAAACCCGGGACAGAGCCAGACCTGTGCTGACACCAGGTACAGGACGGGGAGTGGAGACAGTGACGGGGAGGGACCTGCTGAAATAGCCCCTCTGAGCTCGGGACGCGCTGCAGTAGCAGCCAGGCCCGCTGGGCGGAGACGGGCTGAGTCTGCTCAGAGCCTTCGTGCCCGGCCCCTCGGCTGTCCCGCGCCCCCTGCGTCACCCCCTTTCATGCCCTCCTTACGCTCTCACCCCCGCTATCCCGTGGGACACGCTGGGACCCACGGCGAGGTTCTCGGGGGGCAGTGGTCTCAGCCGCGCCTGGCCCTGAGACGGTGAGCCCCGCGGGCTGGTGGACGAGCGGGGGCAGAGGACGGAGGGGCAGGCGGGCAGGGTCAAGGTGAGGCCGGCGGGTGGGTGACTGGGTTAACGGCGGGGGGTGGTGGGGGGCGAGGCAGGCCAGGGTGGAGCCCCCACTGCTGAAGGGAGCGAGGAGAAGATGCCAGTCGCTCAGACTCCTTGCGATCCCGTGGACTGTAACCCACCAGGCTCCTCTGCCCATGGGATTCTCCAGGCAGGAGTCCTGGAGCGGGTAGCCTCCCCTGCTGCTGACCGAACAGCAAAGTGTCCCGTCAGAAAGGGAACAGAGGCTGCCCTGAGAGGTGGTCAGGTGGTGTGGCCGGAGCCTCCTGCCAGCCTCAGGGGACCCAAGGCCAGTGTCCAGTCACCACTGAGAGTGTAACAGCTTAGTCATCAAAGTCACAGGGACCCAATTCTTATTCCTTTTTTTTTTTTTTTAACTCAAGTGATGTGATTCATTAACCTAGTGAGGGTTTTTTTTCTTCCTATTTTGAAAGAATTGTGGTGAAATATATACAGTAACACACAATTTACCAACTTAGCTACTTTTAACTGACAATTCATCACCATTAATGACATTCACGACGTTGTGTAACCATGAAACTATCTACTTCCAGGCTTTCTTATTACCTCAGGCAGAAACTCGGTGTCCTTGAAGCAATAATCCTGTGTTCCCCTCTCGCCCAGCCCCTGGTGACCTCAATTTCTGTCTCTGAATCTGCCTATTCTGGGTATTTCATATAAGCTGTTGTTGCTAAGTCTTGTCTGACTCTTTGTGACTGAGTGGACTGCAGCATGTCAGGCTTCCCTGTCCTTCACTCTCTCCTGGAGTTTGTTCCAATTCATGTCCATCGAGTCAGTGACACCATCCAACCATCTCATCCTCTGTCGTCCCCTTCTCCTCCCACCTTCAATCTTTCCCAGCATCAGGGTCTTTTCCAATGAGTCAGTTCTTCGCATCAGGTGGCCAAAGTATTGGAGCTTCAGCTTCAGCATCAGTCCTTCCAACGAATATTCAGGACTGATTTCCTTTAGGATGGACTAGTTTGATTTCCTTGCTGTCCAAGGGACTCTCAAGAGTCTTTTCCAGCACCACAATTTAAAGTGTGTATTCTTCGGCACTCAGCCTTCTTTATGGCCCAGCTCTCACATCCATGCGTGGCTGGAAAAACAGTTTTGACTATATGGACCTCTGTTGGCACAGTGATGTCCAAGTAGAATCATGCAGTGTGTGTCCTTTTTTGTCTGGCTTCTCTCACTCAGCGGTGTCCTCAAGGTCGTCTGTCCGGTAATGCATATCAGAACCCGTTCCTTTTTTTGGTCATGCTGTGCGGCTTGTAGGATCTTAGGTCTCTGACCAGGGAAGCCCCACCATTCCTTTCTATTGCTGAGTAATATTCCATTGTTAGAAGTAATACTGCACTGGAGGAGATGCCAACCCACTCCAGTATTCTTGCCTGGAAAACCTCATAGACGGAGGACCCTGGTAGGCTACAGTCCATGGGGTTGTAAAGAGTCGGACATGACTGAGCGACTTCATTTCACTAATATTCCATTGTAAGTATGGGCCCCATTTGTTTATCCATGTTTGGATGGATGTGAGTCACTTCTGCCCTCTGGCTATTGTGAAGGGTGTCTAGCCTGGTTTTTAAAAGGAGTAAACTTTCACCAGCGCATCGCCGGAGCCAGCGCTCTGCAAGCACAGCTCCAGCTGCCCAGAGCACAGCGGCTTTGCCTTGCTCTAGATCCCAAACCGGCAGAGGGCTGGCTGGGCAGTTAGGTCGGCCACAGGAGAGGGCGCCAGGCTGGCCCGGAGGACTGGGAGAGCCAGGCCCCGGGATCCAGAGCTGTGACCCTCAGAGAAGTCCGAAAGATCTACGAGCTACGGTGGGTGGAGAGTCATCCCAGGTCCCGAGGTGGCGGGGTCAGAGGGACAGCTCTGCATGCCGAGGCCCCCGCCCCTCCAGGACGGCAGCGGGAACCGACAGCTAGAATCCGGGATCTCCATGCGCAGGACCGCTGCCCCCTGCTGGACAGGGCGGGCACTGCAGCAGGGGCAGTGCCGGGTCCCCAGGGCTGGGCCAGCGGGCGTCCCCCAGGGCCCGAGGGTGACCAGTACCTGAAGCGGGGCAGGGAGGAGGGGGAGGTCCCGAGGACGAGCCTCAGCCTTTCACAACCCCCTACCCCTCGTCACAGGGACGACCCCCCATGGATTTGCAAACCAATCTTGCAGAATAAAGTATTAACTACGTTTGATAAAAAGGCTTTTTGTGCTGCTTGAAAGTCCTAACTTTTGGAGGAAAGCCCGGCTTCTGTGAAGGACCCAGAACCAGGGGTCTGGCCTGTCTGGGAGCCCCCTCCCCAGGTCCTTCCAACTGCCTTCCGCCCTGGCCACTCCGGTTCGGGACCCCTCCCTTTGCACGGGGTGAGCTGCCTGCCTGACCTGCTCCCAACCGGCCTGGGCAGCCCCACCCTCCCGGGATCCTGAAAGGCCACTGACAAGACCAAGTCTGGAACTGCCCTGGCCGCTCTGCTGCGTCCTTCACGCCCAGTTCCCAGAGCGCGCCGGGGCTGCTGTCCTGGGGCCCCAGGAGCACCGTCCGCCCGCCCAGGCCGCCTGCCCACCAGCACCGCGACCTTCCTTACCTGCTGGACCCAGCGGAGCCTAAGGACGAGGGTGGAGGTTCAGCGCCCAGGCCCCTGGTTTGAGTCCCAGCTTCTCAGAAAAGCAAACCGCTAGCATCAGTCATTGGATTACCCAGAGATGGCACTTTGTTCATCCCTCTCAGAAGCAGGACCCGGATCGTGTTTCTCGCGGTCAGCCCCCGGCCCTGGCTGTGCCCCACGTTACGCCCCTGTGGGGGGGGAGGGTGGCCAGTAGCGCCAGCCTGTCTTTACACAAGCGTTGGGGCTCCAGTCCCAGGAGGGCTGCGCTTGTGATTCTTCCTGAATTCCTGGCCTCTGGCTCAGGGAGGCTGTTGCTTACTAAGAATAAGCTCTCAGTCAGGGCGCTCAGTCTAGACCCACCCACAACAGGATTCAGTTTTTCATGTCAGAGTTTTCTACAGCAAAACATAGAAACCTGGTCTCCTCAGAAAACAGATTTATTTTTATATTTCTATAAATATCAGCTGGACGATCAACACAGACAGGGAGCAATCTCGATGGTGTTTATCCGGAGGACGGTCTGCGGGTTCACGATGACTGAGAGAGAGAAAAGGGAGGGGGCGTCAGCCCAGACCCCGACGCTGTGAACGAGCTACCGTGAGACCAGCCACCGCCCGCTCGGCCCGCGGGGGTCGGACTCTGCGAGGTCCCGCCTGGCGTGTCCCTGGGGCATGCAGACCGCCTGCCTCACCACTGACTCCCCAAGCCCCGTCAGATGCAGCAGGGGCTGCGACACCCCGGCAGCCCTTGCCGCGGCTCCTGGCCTTGCCCCTCCACGTGCCTGGAGCCCCCCGCATGGCATGGTGGGGGGGTGGCATCTGGTGACCCGAGGCTCCTGGAGGAGAGCTTTTAATGACTGGACTCCAGCAAAGCGGAAGCTATGCCTCTGGTGCGTTTGCCACGTGTGACTGAGGACTGGACCGATGCACATGCGTAGGGGCTGGGCTCCTGAGGATTCCAGCACCCAAGGACGCTCAAGCCCCTCACACTAGACGGCGCAGTGTCTGCGTGACCTACACACTCCCGCCTGTACATGCTAAACCACCACCAGATCACGTGTATGGCCTAACATTCTGTAAACGCCCATGTGAATAGGTGGAGACACAAAGAAAATTCTATGTAAGCTGCTGTGATTCTGCCGGTCCCACTCTTGTAGAAAAGTGCCATCGTGCATGCGCGTGTCTACACGTGTGGACGCGTGTGCCCCCGGCAGGACAAAGCTGAGCTCTGCCCACCTCTGGGCTGTATGGGGCGGTCTCGCCCTCACCCTCTAAGATCGTCCCCTGGATGGAGGTGGGCACTCCCCACGCTCTGGGCAACATCTACCGACAGGGCCTCCTCTGCCTGCTCGTCCATCTCCCGGGGGGACGCCGCACGTGCTGTGGGGTCTCAGCAGCCACTGATGCTCCCGGCCGCGCCTCCTAGGGCTGTGCCCTCAACAGTCGCGGCCTCCTCCCACCCCTGGTCAGAGCCAGGGCAGGGCCGCGCCCACCCGCTGGTCCCCGGGCGCCGCAGAGGGCAGGGCTCGGGGCAACACCCGGAGGACGGAGCGCGGCAGCTCCACTTTCCCCAACTTACTTCTCTTCCTTTTGTAGTTTTTCCTTTTCTGAAATCTCATGTTGACTCTTGGCCACGACTCTGTCTTTTCGATGACCGTGGCTTCTACTCGGACAAGGTCCTTTCTAGAAGACAGGGGAATGAACAGTGATGCACCTTCTTATTTTTCCATTTTCCTGGTACTTTACACGTGAGAACTTCTAAAATAAACCTTCCTTTTCTGCTGGTTATCAACACCCACCCCCCCCCCCCCCCCCAAAACCACAGACACTACACAGTAAGGAACAGGGTCGTCTCACAGCCAGTCCTAAAAGGGCCAAACCGCAGTGAGGCAGTAACAGGCCAGAGGTGCAGAGGTTGGGACACTCTGCACGCGGGGCATTAAGCGCCCACGGACCGCAGCATCCGCGCGCTGAGCTTGGGGCTGACCGGGTGTGATGGAGCCCCCGCCCGCCCCCCGGCCCGGCCCCCGAGCGCACGTTACCCGAGCAGGGGTCTGCCGAGGAGCGTGAAGTCGTCGGCCCCAACCAGCAGGACCTGGAACCAAACAGGCGCGTCACCAACAGATAACACAGCCACAGAACACAGAGTCGCCGGGACAGTGAGACGGAGACGGGCTCGCGCACTTGCTCTGCCGCCTCCCTAGGGGCACAGGCCCGTCTGACTGGCACAGGCGGACGTGGGACCTGGTGGCACATCCGGTCAGCAGGTCATCTCCGCCGGAAACGGAATGAAACCTTCTCAGTGAAGTATACACATACAGGGAAAATGCAGAAACCAGACGGTGGGGGCCTTTAAGCAGCTGACAGTCCTGCAGGTTCCGTGAAGATTTAGGTTCAAGGGTGTTCTTTCAATGACTGCAAAACCCCGCTCCCCCCGGCAGCGGGAGGGAAGCCACGCGGCCAGGGGAGGCCTCAGATGCGACGGTTCCGCGACCTGAGTGCAGGGGGTCTTACTAGACGCTGGGAGACCTGTCTGGAATTTTACAGATCAGAAGAAAATTTGATCACACTAAACCTAAATGTCGAAAGACAGAGCCTATTTTGTAACAACATCCATGGACTGTGTATGTTAGGCAACGACAAAGAACCTCGTTTCACTCACTCTCAGCCTGACGTGCTCTCTATTGCTGGGTTTCCTATATTATGAAAATCATCTTTACGGGGTGGGGCTTCCTATGCTTTTGTTAGTGTGAAATGTTTCAAAATAACGTCTTTTAAGAAACCCTTACAAATACACTTCTGAAGTGTCCGATTTTAGACGTAAGAAGTAAACACGCTCTTGTCCATGAGCTCGTGATGGAGCCCCGGGCGTCCCCACAGAGAAGGCGCTGTGCTGGCCGCGGGAGTCCCCACAGCACCCTTGTTCGGTTCTGAGTCAAGCGGTCCGGCTCGGACCACAGGCTGTGGCAGGACCAGCTGAGAAACGGGAGCGTAATGCTGCCCTCGGTGTAAATATACGAACAATCTATGATCCCAGAGGAGGAGTTCTAAGTATAAAGAAAACCATTTGTCATATTACATCAAGTCAACAGTTCACTATGTCCTAGAAACAGGATCCGGTGCGGAGATCTCACAGTTCACCTACAGTAGAACAAGCAAAAACGAAGCAGGCGCCTGAACACAGCAAACAGGATCCTAAGTGGAAGCAGAGCACAGACCACGGAGCGGTTCCGGAGGCCAGAACATGACCGGCGTCCGGGGAGCAGACTCGAGACCATCGCTCACTGTCTAGGATAGCAGCGGCTGCCACACCTCACGTCAGGGGAGTGTGTGTGACACTCCTCCTTGGGGAAACGTGCGGAGTGTCTCCCTGTCGGGAGGGACCCTGCCGGGTCAGGGCTGCCCTCGGGGGCATCTCCCCTTGCCCCCAGGCTCCCCTGCACCTGCCCAGCCAGCCTGCTGCGTCCCAGGAAGGGCGCCAGCCTTCTTCACCAGAGCCGACCCCGGGGAGCAGGGACCGAGTCCCAGGTACACCGAGAAGCCCACGGTCTCACCTTCTCCAGCCGAATCCTCTCTCCGCAGGCAATGTCTAACTTGTTCTCAATTAGAATCAGGTCTTCAGAGGTGACCTTCCACTGGTGGCTGGCAAAGTGCACCACGGCGTAGAGCCTGCCGTACTGGCCCCTGGCGATGAGCTCGTTCACCTTCTCCACGACCTCTGCGGGGAGAAGGGCGGTCAGGGTCATAGCTCTGCCCCTTGCATGCCCGACGCCCCCCCCTCAGTCGCGTGACCCTGAGCATCCGTGGACTGGCGGCAGGGTGTGTGCCGGGGGCTCCTCCCTGCTCTCCTACCACCGCCGTCAACCGGATCTAAAACCAGGAAGGGTCCATGCATTGCTATGGATTTCCAGGTTTTGGAAACGGAGGACCCTCACTGCCGCCTAGCACTGGGCGTGGCGGGCACGCTGCCCTCCTCCCGACACCCAGACGGTCTCCCGGCACCCACGCTGCGGCCGCTTCAACTGATGAGCGTGCACCTCGTTCTCTTTCCCTGAACACCCACATTTCTACCAACAGCGGGGAGACTGGGCTGGACTGAGCCCCGCCGCCACCCGTGTCAGCTGCCTGCAACTCAGCTGGCGCCCCAGGAGGGTTTGCTAAGTGAATGAGGGTTCTGAATTCTGGTGTTAAGTGAACTTGAGCGTTCCTGCCGTGCCGCATCCTGTGAACCAGAGGGCCCACATCGTGCCCGTCTCGGGCACCTAGAAACGTGATGCCCTCGCTCCGTAGCTAGGAGGCCACCCCACCCCCTCGCTTCTGCCCCCCCTTACCTGCGTGGTGTCTGGCCTCCTTCACGGGGTCTGGCAGAACAACTTCTGGCCAAGGTGGTGAACTCAGTGAGGTTTTAGGAACGTATCTGTAAAAATATGTTTTTGCATGCAGGTCACACACACGTGAAAAGACGATTCCAAAGCTGTGAGCCATGGCTGGGCTCCGTACACCAGAAAGGACAAGGATGCCTCCGACACCCGAGTGGCTGGCGGGGCAGCAGCCCCAGTCGTGGGGGAGCAAAACCTGCCCCCCAAACGTCTCTTAGGCGTGTGGATTACTTCAAGCTGAAAACAATCAAGGCCGAAGACTTAGGAAGAAACTCTGGCAGGAGGCAGGCAGGCAGGCCTGGGTCTGCACACAGCTGCCTGGAGATGGCGGGCCTGTCCTGCGACAGCGTCACCAGAAAGGACGCGGGAACACGCGGGCCCAGAGGACAGGGGCTGCTCCCTGTCCCACAGTCTCTGCAGGCCCAGCAAACATTGGTCCACCAAACACTTGCTTTTCCACCTCCACTGGAACTGCCTTCTCCCCCAGCTTGAGCTCCCAGACCCCTACCCTCAACATCCTCTCTTGTCTAGCTGAAGGAGCCATTTCAGCAGACGGCTTCAGTCGTCCTGGAGAATGACTCATTTCTCCCAGGTCTCTCCCGTGTGTACAGGTTATTAACCTCGGGTCTGATTTTCTCCTGTGAACCTGTCTCACGTCAACTGAACCCCTCGACCAGCCAGAAGACCCTGGAGAGCTGGGGAAAGTGCTGCTTCCAGCACGGGCCCAGGACCCCGGCACTGTCACAGTAGGGGTGCCGCACCCAGATGGCTGCTGGAGCCAGCTGGCCCCCGAGTGAGGCTGTGCGTCCCGGCCGTGCACCGTGTCCGAGGCTCAGAGCCCCGGGCGGCCCAGCAGCAGCCAGCCAGGACGAGGGGCAAAGCTGTGAGGCGGCCGGGGCAGCAGTGACCGCTCAGAGCAGCGCTGGGGGAAATCAGCCGGGTTCACGAAAGCGGCCCCTTAGGGTTTCCGCCTCCAGCCTCATGCGGGGAGGCCACTGCTCCTTCAGGGAAGGAGGCCCCGGGTCCCCTGCTGCTGAGACTCTCACTGCGGGAGAGCAGGCGGCTGTACTGAGAGCTTCCTGGTGCCAGGCGCTCACCAAAGCTCCTTGTTTAAGGAATTTCTTTATGGAGGTGGAGTTGACTTACAGCGTTGTTAGTTTCTGCTGCATAGCAAAGTGACTCAGTTACACATGCGCATATACGATTCTTTGCTCCTGATGATCGATCACAGGGTATTGAATACGGTTCCCTGGGCCAGACAGAGGGACTTCACGGTGTCCCCGTGCCGCCTGTCACAGTGTGGGACCTCACGGTGTACCCCTGCCGCCTGTCACAGTGTGGGACCTCACGGTGTACCCCTGCCGCCTGT
Source organism: Muntiacus reevesi (assembly GCF_963930625.1). Classification (NCBI taxonomy): domain Eukaryota; kingdom Metazoa; phylum Chordata; class Mammalia; order Artiodactyla; family Cervidae; genus Muntiacus; species Muntiacus reevesi. The sequence goes on from NC_089253.1 coordinate 43,952,077, forward strand.
CACACGGCGGGGCCTCACAGTGTCCCCGTGCCGCCTGTCACACGGCGGGACCTCAGTGTCCCCGTGCCGCCTGTCACAGTGTGGGACCTCACGGTGTACCCCTGCCGCCTGTCACATGGTGGGGCCTCAGTGTCCCCCTGCCGCCTGTCACACGGCGGGGCCTCACGGTGTACCCGTGCCGCCTGTCACACATGGGACCTCATGCTGTATGTAAGTTTGTACCTGCTAATCCAATCTCCTAATCCACCCCTCCTTTACTCCTCCTCCTTGGCAAGTCCTTCTAACAAGCTGTCTGGATGCAGAAATTCACTTGAATCTCATGAAAACCCATTGCGATGCAGACTGATATTCCTTCCATTTTTTGAAGAGGAACCGAAGCCCAAGGACAACCCTGCTCATGGAGCCGGGCTGGAAGGGCTAGTATGGGACCCTATATATTCCTATTCAAGTGTGATTTTGTAAAATTTACCTTTTTTAGTTTATGTTTTTTTTTAATCTAAATATACAGTTTTAACACTAAACATGCTCTTTCAAATTACACAAGGCCCTTCAAAGAGTCTGTCCTGTGATTCAACCTTCCTGGTTAGAAATTCCCAAGTAGGAGTTAAAAGCTTTTCCTTAAAAAGACACAGTCATGCAAGGCCCAGAACATCATTCTCTTTGGACTCTTGAGGTTCCGTCTGTATTTCTACATGTTAGGGTCTGAGTAAAATATGGTCAAAACAGTTAAAATTCATATTCTTAAAAACCTAAATGTTCAAAGTTTTGACTTTAGAAGACAGGAAAGGAAAAGAGTCAGCAAAACCCACATTTTGATATTACCCTTGCGGAAATGAAGCGCTCTGTGAACTGAACCTCCGAGACGCGGACCACAGGGAAGCTGAGGGAACAAGAGAGACACACGTGGTTACTAGGACGAAACACAGACTGCCCCTCGTGATGCTCAATGCACAAGTGCTGGTACCCGACTCAAACCACCACATCACGATGCAGCGACAGAAAAATCTAGAAAGAAAACTAAAACACCATCACTCATAGCTGCTGGTGATTACCATAAGCATCAATGGGCGTTCATCGCACCATCACAAAGGGCCCGAAGCTGAAACACCTACCTGCTAACTCATTCCTTGATGCCAAGTGCCCACCAAGCTGAGGCCCCGTTTGGCAGCCAAGTGTGGGAGCAGCCTCCAGGACACTCCTTCTGGGGTTCTCACCCTGAATCCCGCCTCCCAGGGAGCGGCTTTCAGTGACAAAGAGCATGTGGCGGGAGTAACAGGCCAGCACCTCTGAGAGCAGGTGATCAGAGGGCAGCTGCTGGCTGGGCGTCCTCTCTGAGGCAGGACCGCCTTGCTGTGAGCAGCCCAGGGAGGCCCCTGGGATTCCACCTTCCCAGTTCAGGTCAGTGGCTCAGTCATGTCCGACTCTCTGCAACCCCATGGACTGCAGCATGCCAGGCTTCCCTGTCCGGGGAAGCCAGGAAGCAGCTTCTGCCGGCCCCGCTGACTCTTAACCTGAAACAGCCTGACTTGAATCTAAAGAGACGGGGAGCCAGCTCAGCCCCACCTGCATCCTGACCTTCAGTGATGGGGTGACATAGTACATGTTAAGTTATTTTAAGCTTCTGGGTTTGGGGTGACTCAGGACACAGCATCAGATGATAACACACCTAGGGACAGAGGCACCTGCAGCCCGCTGAGAAGGCCCGGGACAAACGCCCCACGCTTGGGAGTGAGCAGCAGAGGACGGGTCTCTCAGTAACTACTACTGGTTTTTTTCAACTGAGCTATAATTTATATGCCATAAACTCACTCATTAGCAGCTGTTCCCAATTCCTGGTCTCCTGAGTTGGTTTCCCTTCCCCTCCACCATCTTGGTGTGCTTGCGGTCTAAACCTGGGTCTTTGGGTTTCGTGCTCAGTCGTGTCTGACTCTTTGTGGCCCCATGGACTGCAGCCTGTCAGGCTCCTCTGTCCATGGGATTCTCCAGGCAAGAAGACTGCAGTGGGTTGCCATAAAACCTGGGTCTTACCTCGTCTTTATTTATGGCCTTTCCTCTGGGATTGCATCTGCTTGAATGGATTTCAGCATCACCTGCACACTGGTGACTCCCAAGTGGACACCTGCGGCCTGGACTCGGACACGACGGGCACCGGCCTGTCTGCTAGCATCCCCTGGTCGTCACCTGTCCCAGAACCTAACATCTGCTCCTGATCTGCCCCTTTCGCCTGCTTCTCCCACACCCCTCCACATCTCACACAATGGTGACTTCATCCTTCCAGTTGCTAAGGCCAAAAACCTCAGTCATTTTTGACTTTTCCCTCTCACCCCTCAGCCACCAACCTGTCAGCAAATCCCCTGCCTCTCTGTGAGACATTCAGGCTCTGACCACTTCAATCACCCAAGCCACCTGGCTTGTAACTGATACCCTGCTCTCACCCTTGCCTCTCTCTCTGCACAGCAGCTAGAGGGATCCTGTTAAAACTGTGGGTCTCTGGTGGTCAAGTGGCTAAAACTTCATGCTTCCACTGCAGGGGGCACAGGTTTGATCCCTGGTCAGGGAGCTAAGATCTCTCATACCATGCGGTGTTGCCCCAAATCCCCCCAAAACCAGAAAAACAAAGTATGAGGACAGATCAGGTTACTGTTTAGTGCAACCCTCCCAAGAGTGCCCCATTTCATTCTGAGAAAAAGGTAGTCTTCACAGTGGCTAGCAGGGCAGTGGGCAGTGTGACCCTGTCTCTCTGGGCCTTGCCTCATGAGCTTTCCCTTGTTCCCTGCACACAGGCCACTCGGGTTGCCTGGCTATTCCTGGAAGATGCCAAGTACAAGTGCCTATTCCTTGACTGCTCCTCCCCAGAACAACCCTGACCCCAGGAGGTCCCCCAGGCTAATCCCCTATTTCCTCTGGGTCTCCACTCAAACACCATCTCACTAGAGAAGGCTTCCCCAACCATAACTGAACACTTTCCTCCCAACTCATGCTTTATTTTTCTCCATAAGACTTACCAGCATTATTTTTTTTTTGACTTACCAGCTTTAAATCTGCTATGTCATTTGCTTCTTCTTATGCTTCGAACATACTATGTAATTTGCTTCTTTGTAGAATTGCTCATCTCTCTGTAAACCCCTCCCCCCATCAGAATGTGAGTTCTGTAAAAACAGGGGTCTGTTTTATGATTATAACTGATGCATTTGTCATCCTAGACCAGAGTTTGACTTGTGATGGATGCCCAATAAATGGTGAATGAACGAATGAAATCTCTTCTAAGCCATCAAATGAAGCCCCTATGGAACACCCCACAGTTGGGAACTCACGAACGGCCTCTCTTGAAAGTCCGGTGGTTCAGTAGTAAAGAATCTGCCTGTCAGTGCAGGAGATGCAGGAGACTCGGGTTCGGTCCCTTGGTCAGGAAGATCCCCCAGAGGAGGAAATGGCAAGCCACTATGATATTCTTGCCCGAAAACTCCCACAGAGAAGCCTGGCGGGCTACAGTTCACGGGGTCACAAAGAGTCAGATACACGCCTGAGAGCCATCTCACTGGTGAAAGCTCAGAAACTTTCTGCACCTGATCTGCTTCCCTGTAATTCCTGCCTATGGCCTTAGCTTAGCTCCGACCCCACCGGGAACAAATGTGCACCCTCCTCTCCCCCAAGGCCACCTTTCAATCCCTGAGAACTGTGATGGTGTCCATCCCGTTCCCTTCAGTCACTCTTCAAGATCCTGCCTGTTCACCATTTTGGTCAGACTCTCTTTACTCAACTCACTTCACCTGTGTTTCTCTCTGAAAACGGGGGGCCGGGAATTGAGAACGTCATTCTAGAGGTAGCTTTATGCTGGTAGAACAAAGTCAGCCCCACCGCTTTTATAAAAACTTCCCTGCCTGCTTGAACCCACGTTTTATTATGGAAAATGACAAGCACACAAAAAGTCAAGAGAACAGGGAGTCCTCCTGTATCTCTTCCTAGACTCAACAGTCATCAACTCATGGCCAAGCCTGACTCATTCACACTGCCTCTGCTCCAACTCTGTGATGTATTTTAAAGCAACTGTCAGTGTACTTTTATGAAAGATAAAGCATCTTAAAAACAAACATAACCACAAGATCATTATCACACCTAAAAAACGGGAAACTTCTTTATATACATAAACATTCCTTCACACGAATATACACTCCAACCATTTTGAGGAGAGGTTTATAGTGTTTTTGACCAACAAAACCTTGCTGAACTTCATGACAACCCAGTGCCTAAAATACAGGTGTAGCTTTTGCTGGGCTGGTTATCTCTGGGCAAGGACATTCACCACCGTTTTCCAGATGAGGGCAAGGAAGCTTAAAGAGTGGCTTGCAGCCTGGGGAGTGATGGTTAAAGCACGGGCTTTGGAGCCGGACTAAGCTATCTGATTCAGTCCTCTCCCACTTCCCTGTTGTATGGCCAAGGGCAAGTTACCTAACCATTCTAGCCTCAGTTTGCTCCCCAACTTAAATGGAGCCTATATGGAAGTTGGAGAGCTATCACCAGTATTTAAGCTATTAACTAAAGGAACCAGGGTCTGAACCCAGGGTTTCCACGACCGATAATCACCGCATCAAAAAAAGCGATTAACACCGGTCGGACGCAGACACCCGTGGCAGGGCGCCCCGTGTGCCCAGCTTCCTCCGTTCACCCCGCGGGGCGGGCCTCACCGGCTCCGGGTCCCGACGCTCTCAGGATGCTGCGGCTGCATGCAGACGCCAGCCGCCCGAAGGTGACCGGCAGGGCGCAGGCCGCCACGGCCGCCGCCATCTTCCCGCAGCCTCCGCTGAGAGCGGAAGCGGAAGTGGTGCGTGCCTGGTGCGTCGACGCACCGGGTCCGGCCGGGAGCAGCGCCGCGCGCGAGACAGCCGGACCTCAGCGGCTCTGGGCCCGGGCCGGACGGCGGCCATGGCCTCGACACCTGTGGAGAGCTTCGTGACCAAGCAGTTGGAACTGCTGGAGCTCGAGAGAGACGCGGAGGTCGAGGAGCGCAGGTACGGCCGCCGGCCCGGGCCTCTCGGGGTCGGCCCGGTGTCTCCCCCAGAGCCCCTTCCTCTCCCAGCTGAGACCCCACAGATGAAGCCTCCGGGGGCTCGGCCTGACAAGCTCAGGGCCGGGATTTGCCCTCCTGACTGTGAAGGGGGCTCGGCTGCCTCCAAGGATGGAAGCCTCTTCACCCTCCGGGGCGGCCCGTTCCGTTTTGGGACCCCCTCGGACGGGTCTTCTCCCCCTGAAGTGCCCCTCTATGAACTTTGCCCCGTGGGCCCAGCCTGCCTCCCCATCGTGTTCTCCGCCCTCTTCCCTCCTCGTGCCCCCGTCAGTGTCTGCGCCTGTTCCGTGCCGGGCCCCGAATGGGACGGAGTCGTTGATGCGGGCCCCAGGCGACCGGTGTGAGCGGAAGGGGCGGGTGGGGGCGCGAACGGCCCGCTTCCAGCCTGACAGGGGCAGAGCTGCGAGCGCAGGCCAAGTGCTGTGGAGGCGGAGGAAGGACCGCCGACCCTGCGGAGCCTTAGTGGAGGATGGCTTCCCGGAGGCGGTGGTGCCTGAGCACACCTTGCAGAAAATTAGGGGTTAAGGAGGATGCGGGGAGGAGCTTCCTGGAGGAGATGTGGGAAAGCAGCGCACCCCTGCAGCCTGAAAATGTCGGGCTTTCACCCATAAGGCTGAAGCTGAGAGCTGACATTTATTGAGGGGTGTAAAAGCACTCCACAGGCGTCAGTCTCTTTAAACCTCACGTCAACTCTGCGAAATCGGTTACAGTAACCGATTTCTCATCTTTTGTCTAAGGAGGCTGGAACAGAGAGGGTAAGTCACTTGCCCCAGGTAACAGAGGTGAGCCAGGATTTGAGGTCACGCAGGCTGATGCCGGAGTTTGTACTCAACCACTGTGCTGCCTAAGTGGAGAGGATTTGATTTAGAAGTTTTTAATTATGATGATTGAGGCTGTGGAGTCCTGTTGTCCTCAGTGGAATCCAGGCTCCATCATTTATGGCTGGTGACTTTGCAGCCTTAGTCATTTTATCTGTAAACTGAGATCATCCTTACAGCAAAACAGCGAGGTGGGAACGCAGTGATCTAAAAGTCAAGGCTCAGCACCAGCTGGAGTACAGAGTAAGCACCCATGGAAAGATACACAGAGGTCAGATTGAGAAGGGCCTGGGGAAGAAGCTTGTATTATAGTCTTTTTTTTGTGTGTGTGATGAGCTGCACGTGGGATCTTAATTCCCCAAGTGGGGATCGAACCTGTGCCTCCTGAACTGGAAGCACAGTCTTCACTGCTGAACGGCCAGAGGAGTCCCTCTTATTTTATATTCTTGTGCAGAGGATGGCCCTCGGCAGTGAGGGTGCAGGGGTGGATTCTGAACAAATGGGAGGGCCCTGGTGGGACTCAGTGACTCACAGGGCCCAGGAGAGAAGGCAAAGGTGAGCGAAGGTGCTGTCTTGAGCTGCTTCGAGGAGGGCATGGGGGGCTGTAGGAGGAACAGGTTTGAGAGGAGGCAGGTTTGGAGTTTCCCGTGCGTTGGCCTCCTCTGTTCCTCCTGCATGTTTGGATGTAAAAACTGGTAAAATACAAATACTGAAGTCTCAACATTGGGTGTTCCCAGATCCTGGCAAGAAAATGTCTCTCTGAAGGAACTGCAGAGCCGAGGCGTCTGTTTGCTGAAGCTGCAGGTATCCAGCCAGCGGACTGGGCTGTACGGACGGCTGCTCGTCACCTTCGAGCCCAGGAGATGCGTGTCTGCCGCTGCACTTCCCAGTAACAGCTTTACTTCCGGTCTGTACATTGTTGAGGGGGATGTGCTTTGAATATTGCAGTCTTCAGATGTGGGCTGTAAAGATCTGGTCACATAGGACCAGCTGGGGAATAAAGCATTGCAGTGGAGAACTCTCACTTAGAATTCCAGCAGTTATGAGGCTTTCTGGTAATTTAGATCGGCACTGTCCAGACCGGCAGACACCAGCTGAACACCTGAAATATGGCTAGTGATTCCTGCTCATGTAAAAGGCATAAGAGATTTTGAAGATTTAGTACTAAAAAAAAAAAAATAGTAATTTCTATGACTACCAATTATGTTTTGAAATGAAAATATTTTTCATATATTGGATTAAGTAAACTACTATTAAAATTACCTTTCTTTTTGGTTTTTTAATGTGGCTTCCCAGGTGACTCAGTGGTAAAGAACTGGCCTGCCACTGCAGGAGACACTGGTTCAATCCCTAGGTTGGGAAGATTTCCTGGAGAAGAAAATGGCAACCCATTCCAGTATCCTTGCCGGAGAAATCCCTTGAACAGAGGAGCCTGGCAGGGTACAGTCCATGGGGTTGCAAAGAGTCAGACATGACTGAGCACACACAAATAACAACACACCAATGTAGCTACTAGAAAATGTAAGGTTACACATGACTCTCATTTCTTGTTTTTTTTCCCCGTAGTATCACAGTATATATATTTATTTTTTTAATTTTATTTTTAATTGGAGGGTAATTACTTTCTAATGTCGTGTTGCTTTCTGCCATACATCAGTATGAATCAGCCATAGGTATGCATATGTCCCTTCCCTCTTGAATCTCCCTCCCTGCTTACTCCCCATAACCCTGGACCAGATGGTTCATTGTACATAGCTGTGTAGTCCCAGACCTTCTTTGTACTAAAAATACTTTGGCTAAACTCGTGGCAGCCATGTTGGAAAGAAGGGGCAGTTCGAAGAAGCTTCTTAACCTCACACCTGGGACTCTTGTTTTCAATCAGACCTGGAAATGGAGAGAGTAGCATGGCCAAGCACTGCCCTTTCTCTGGAAAAGTCTCTCGACCCTGATTTGGTGATGACAGGGTTTGTTGGTTTCATATTTTTACTTTCTGGCCTCTTTCCCCCTTGCTTGTTGGAATCCTGGCTGCAGTTGGAGGCAGACGGGAGGAGGGGAAGCTGCTGGTCGTAGTCAGATCTTTCACACTGTGTTGCTGAGGGGCCGGGAGTCAGTCATCTGTCCTCTAAAGACAGTCGAGCTTTCGGCCTTACCATCAGGATTAAGTGGGCAGTACCGAATGCCCCTGCTGGGCGTTTGTAAACTCTGAAAACCCAAGGAAAAATGTATTATGCTCAGTTAGGAAGTGTAGGACCTTCGAGGTTGATGAATAACTGATAAACAGGAAGTTGGAGGAAGATGGTCCTTTAGGTGGAAAAGCACAGATCTGAAATCTGATGTGTTGCTACAGCTCCCGATCAGACATAGGTGGGGTTGTTGTTAGGTTTCCATCTTCTGAGGAGCAGTTTTAAGGCTCTGTAGCTTACAGATGTGAGTTCAGGGTGGCTGGTGGGGAGGGCACAGTGGTGTCAGAGCCCCCAGCACTCAGCCCCATGGAGACTCCACACCCCATGCACAGAATCAGACCTTGAGCTCAGGGGAACTACTGCCACCTTCTCTTTGCCTTTACAAGTTGGGAAGGGAGATAGGAAAGATTCAAGGTACAGATGAAACTCATTGCCTAGAAGGAAAATGGGTTAGGACTGAAATCATGCCTGCTGCCTGGTTGATGTGTGGCGTAGACTTTGACTCAGAATAAATGGGATGTGAGTACGAGGGGGGCTCTGGCTGAATCTCCACGTGGACTCTTGTTTGGTCAGAACTGTTGGCGTTCAAGGGACAAAAACCCAGAGCTAGGCGGGCTTGGACAGGAAGGGGGCGCGTGGGTTGTGATAACTGGAAAGTGGCTCTGGGGCTCAGAGGGGTCGCCTGGGCCTAGTCCTCTCTGTGTGTTGGCTCCGCCCTCTTCTGGGTTGGCTCCTTCTCAGGCCCCATGTGGTGGCAGCTCCAGCCTGTCCATCCTCTCTGGTTTCTGGTCTAGCGGGGAAGAGTGAGGGCCTCCAGCTTGCCGGGGCAAAAGTCTCAGGCTCTGATTGGCCCAAGACTCATTCGCAGGGGGCATGTGAAGCCCTGATTCGCTTGAGTGTGGGTCGAGTGTGGGCCTGCCCTGCTTACCTGTCTCCCTGCAGAGTGGCCTGTCCCACATGCCCTGCAGTGACCCTGTCCTCACTCTGCCCTTCTTCTCACTGAAGCCCTTGGCACTGTCCCCGCCAACTTGTTGTGTTTGCTCGCCTCCTCCCAAAGTGAGGGTAGGGACTGTGATTTATTCCTGATACAGACCAACGCCCAGAACAGTGCCAGGCTCAGAGGAAGACTTTAAATGTTTTACTGACTGTCATGTTTGTGTTAAACAGTTCATTTCGTGCAAGTGAATTTAATTATGTAATGTGAGTTAGAAGGATTTTTTTTTTTTTTTGCTGCTACTGACTTCATTTCTAATGAAAGTAACAGTACAGTAGTTGAAATGTGCTGGCATTTGTTGAATGAAGTAATTCTCATTTAACTTTGTTCAGCATTTACGTAACTGGTCTCTGCTCCTGCAGGTGACATCGTGGGTCTGTATGACGAAGGCGGTCAGCTGGCCACTGGGGTCCTGACCCGCATCACCCAAAAAGCGGTCACCGTGGCCTTTGACGAGTCCCACGATTCCCAGCTGAGTTTGGACCAAGAGCATTCCTACAGACTGTTGAAGCTTGCCAACGACGTGACTTACAAGCGACTGAAAAAGTAAGTGTATGTAACTGGAAATCACATGTACTGCTGCTGCGGCTAAGTCGCTTCAGTCGTGTCCGACTCCGTGCGACCCCATAGACGGCAGCCCGCCAGGCTCCCCCGTCCCTGGGATTCTCCAGGCAAGAACACTGGAGTGGGTTGCCATTGCCTTCTGCAGAAATCACACGTATGTTTTCCCTAAACACATCTCATTCCTGCTGGAGAAGGCTGCAAGCACCGGCGGTCTGGGGTTGGTTGTGTGCCCTTTGAGCGAGATGGTGGTCTTCCCTGGTGGCTGAGACAGTAAAGAATCTGCCAGCAATGCAGGAGGCCTGGGTTCAGTTCCTGGGTTGGGACGATCCCCTGGAGGAGGAAATGGCAACCCACTCCAGTATTCTTGCCTGGAGAATCCCCATGGACAGAGGAGCCTGGCAGGCTACAGTCCATGGGGTCGTAATGAGTTGGACATGACTGAGCCACTCAGCACACAGCTCTGTGGGAGATGGTTGGGCGCTGGCGGCAGGGGGCCTCAGGCACTGTGTTAATCCTACTTATCCCTAAGCTCCTCGTTTTCCCTGTCCCTTGGCAGAGCTCTGATTTCCCTAAAGAAGTATCACTCTGGCCCTGCGTCCTCGCTCATAGAGGTCCTCTTCGGCGCATCAGACCCCAGTCCTCCCAGCGAGATACGTAAGAGCTTTTGATTTTCCTTTCCTGATTGAAGTCACTGTGGGTAGTATTGTGACCGGTGTGACCATGACCAGTGTGATCTTGGGCGATTTTAACAAGAGTTTCCGAATGCTCAGGGAGAAGTTTAATTTAGTGTCTTTTTATAAACTTCTTTATGTGACTTTCTTGAACAAGTCAATTGCCTGCACACAGTGTCAAAGAAGTAGCTCATTCCATTGTTGTTGTTGTTTTTTTTTTTTAAATAATGCTGTTTCTAATGTATCTGAATATTTTATTTTGAAGTGGGAGGATATTTCTTCTGTGTCAGTGACCTGAGAGAACAGAGGATAGCCGATTATATTGGGTTGGCTGAAAGGTTCGTTTGGGTTTTTCCATAAGGTGTTACTCATTGACTATGCTAAAGCCTTTGACTGTGTGGATCACAGCAAGCTGTGTAATAAAAATTCCCACTCTTAAAGAGATGGGAATACCAGACTACCTTACATGCCTCCTGAGAAACCTGTATGCAGGACAAGAAGCTACACTTAGAACTGGACATGGAGCAACAGACTGGTTCAAATTTGGAAAAGGAATATGTCAAGGCTGTATATTGTCACCCTGCTTGTTTAATTTATATGCAGAGTACATCATGCTAAATGCTGGACTAGGTGAATCACAAGCTAAAATCAAGATTGCTGGGAGAAATATCAAGAACCTCAGATATGCAGATGATACCACTTTAATGGCAGAACGTAATGGGGAACTTTAGAGCCTCTTGATGAAGGTGAAAGAGGAGAGTGAAAAAGCTGGTTAAAATTGAGCATTCAAAAAATGAAGATCTTGTCATCCAGTACCCATCACTTCATGGCAAATAGATGGGAAAACAACGGAAACAGTGTCAGACTTTATTTTTGGGGGGCTCCAAAATCACTGCAGATGATGACTACAGCCATGAAATTAAGAGACTCTTGCTCTTTGGATGAAAAGCTATGTCAGACCTAGACAGTGTTTTATAAAACAGAGACATCACTCTGCCAACAAAGGTCCATCTAGTCAAACCTGTGGTTTTCCAGTAGTCATGTATGGATGTGAGAGTTGGACCACAAAGAAAAGTGAGTGTCAAAAGAATTGATGCTTTTGAACTGTGATGTTGGAGAAGACCCTTGAGAGTCCCTTGGACTGAAAGAAGATCCAACCAGTCAATCCTAAAGGAAATCAACCCTGAATATTCATTGAAAGGACTGATGCTGGTGCTGAAGCTGAAGCTCTAGCTCTAGTACTTTGGCCACCTGATGCAAAGAGCCGACTCATTGGAAAAGACCATGATGCTTGGAAAAATTGAGGGCAAGAGGAGAAGGGGACAACAGTGGATAGGATGGTTGGATGGCATCATTGACTCAATGGACATGAGTTTGAGGGAACTCAGGAGATAGTGGAGGACAGAGGAGCCTGGCGTGCTGCAGTCCATGGGGGCGCAAGGAGTGGGACACGACTTAGCCACTGAACACCAGCAGCAGCATACGGTGTTACGGAAAACTCGACACCCACAGGCTCCATCCTGAGCTGTCCACTGCAGAGGCGACCGTGCTGACTCCGTGGGCCCAGGGTGCTGACCCGGACAGATGAGACTGAAACACGCCTGCATCAGAGCCTCGGAACCAGAGCTCCTGAGTGTGTCCTGGTCCTCCTCACCGCGTCCCTGCCCCCCTGGATGCCGGCTGCAACCAGGGCACCTCATGTTCCTGAAACAAAGCGGAGACGGTGCTCGTTTCCGTAACACCTATAGGATGTTACGGAAAAATTCAACAAACCTTTTGGCCAACCCAGTGCTTTATGCTTGATAGCATTTTTTTATGATTTGAAGAATCTCAGTCCTCAATACCTCTGATTATTTTTTCTGTGTCCTTCAAATTGAGGACAGCTTATGTCTGATTGTAAGTGTGACGTGTGTTCGTCACAGAACATTTGGAAATAAAGTAGCATGTAAATAAGGGGAGGGAAATCACTAAAACACCTGTCACATAGAGTTAGCCTCACTGATGGGCGTGTGTATTCAGATAGCTGTTTCTCCACATCCATGTAGAACAGGGCGTCTCTTTCACTTACACACACACCCCCCCCACTGTTCTCAGTCACGGTGGTCTGTGCACTCTCTCATCTCCTTCAGTGTCTGGGAGAACCTCATTTTGGGAGGGGTTTGTTACCTCGTCAAGCAGCTGCCCTTCACTGAACAGCTCTCCAGACGTCGGACGTGCCGGTTTGTGCACCGTCTCTTCAGTGGTTCTCACACGGGGCCACCCCGCATCCTTTTCTGGTTAGCCTTGTGCTGGTACCCTGGCGGAGCTGTCTCTGAGCTCAGGGCTGCTTCCTACGGGGTTGGCCGAAAAGGTTGTTCAGGTTTTTCTGTAACATCTTACGAACTTATTGGCCAACTCAACGCTTTCTCAAATTCTGAAAGCACATTTAAATGAAATTTTGTTTCTGGGCTTCCCTGGTGGCTCAGTGGTAAAGAATTTGCCTGCCAGTGCAGGAGGTCTGAGTTCGATCCCTGGGTTGGGAAGGTCCCCTGGAGAATGGAATAGCAGCCCACTCCAGTATCCTTGCCTGGAGAATTCCATGGGGTCGTGAAAGAGCGGGACACAACTTAGCAAGTGAACAACAAGAGCTACACATACACAGTTACAACCTGTCAGTTTTCTCCAAGAAGGTTTTATTTCCGCCACCCAGTTACTGAGAGGCTGCTCTGAGCACCATCCTCGCTGTGTTTCAAGCTGCACACTGTGCCCTGGTTGTCTCTGGCATCCGGGGGGGCAGGGACACGGTGTGAAGGGCCAGGATGCACGCAGGGGCTCCGACTCACAGGTTCCCATGCTTCCTGCAAGTGTGTCTCGGTCTCACCCTGAGCCCGCACGGTCAGCCAGCAGTCGTCTCGGCAGTGGGCTCCGTGGGGTGGAGGCCGCAGACTCGGGGCTGGACCCAGCGGCTCCAGCTCCGAGCACAGAGCTTACGAGGCAGACCGTTGGTCTCACTTACGGAAGATTCAGATTAGAAATACCGTCCTGGATCTGCTAGTGATTCTTTCTCATTGTTTGCTTTTGTTGTTTTATGGGCACGTGAAAAGGAACACTAGGGTGGGAACAGATATGTTCCAAGAGGCATTTACTTCCCAGGAGTCCATTTCTCTGGAGCATGAGTTGGCCGACTGGCCGACAGGTGGTGAACACTCCAGGCTGTGCTGGCCGGTGCAGCGGCTGGTGGCCGGGTGGGGCCCTGCGGATTCCTGTCCGGGGGAAGACTTTTGAAAGCCAAGCAGGTTGACTTTGTGTTTCTGCTGGCCCAGGGGAGGGCCAGCTCTCTCCCTGTCACATGGCATCCTGTATTTCCATCTGGGTGGGGATGAGGGAATGGCACCGGGTCACGGGGAGCCCGAGCCTCACTGTTGCTTGTCCCGCAGCCCCGCTGACCTTCTGCAACCCTGCCCTGGACGCCTCCCAGCAGGAAGCGGTCCTGTTCGCACTGTCCCAGAAGGAACTTGCCATCATCCACGGGCCCCCGGGAACTGGGAAGACCACCACCGTGGTGGAGATCATCCTTCAAGCTGTGAAACGGGGCTCAAAGGTGGGCGTGGGCGCCGAGTCCCCGCAGACACCCGTCACTCGCACTTGCAGGCCCCTGAGGGGCCCCAGCCTGGGTTCCAGGACTCACGTAGGAACGTGCCCACGTGTTTAATGACTCAGCGCGAGGCTGCGCCCCTGTTGGTGTCTGACAGCCCCGGGGGTCTGGGCCTGAACTCGGGGCTCTGGGTCTGGACTGGGGAGGCCTGGGGCAGTGTCCGCCAGGCCACAGTCCAGGAGCCACCTGCTCAGCACCCGTGCTGTGCGCTCAGACCCCTGCTGGGCACGCAGGGGGCCGGGCCCGTCCGTGTCCTTCAGGAGAAGGCCCTGTGGCCAGACGGGAGACAGACCTTTTTTGGTTAATTCGAGGGTCCCGTTAGTTGTGCAGATGGCAGGTTCCCAGTTCCTGAGATGTGGGATGTGACGGTGTGTGTGACTGTTCACATAGATTGTTAATGGTTGAGAGAGGCCCAACCTCAACACGAGTCATCATGGATTCCGAACACGTGAAACGCTTGTTAAGAAACCTTTCTGGGTTGTAAATGTTGGATAAGGATAAGAACTGGAGCAGTGACAGTCAACATCTGTAGGTCGACGTTCCCTGGGTCCTTCTTACGAACCAGGCACCCGTCTAAGCCTTTGCAGCGTTTGCTCCTCCAGTCCTCACAGAGACGGGTGTCCGGCCCTGACTGACCATCCCAGGACACTTCGGGGCCTTTCCTTCTGGTTGCCAGTCAACCTTTCTGGTCTTCGGGAGCCCAGTAGATTCTTTTGACCTGAGGCCTAGAACCCGCATGTCGTGTCCGTGTGCAGCAGCATGTCCTCCAGGCCATCTGCACCGGTCCTTACAGCGGACGTTTACACCGTAGCGTTACCAGCTGTACACGCTCCACCCTCCTCTCTTTAACTTTAGGACTTTCCACTTGTTCTAATGTAAACTTAGGTGATTCGTTTAGGAAGGAACCCCAGGCCGAGCTTGAGCTGTGCCCCCGCAGGTTCTGTGCTGCGCGCCCTCTAACATCGCCGTGGACAACCTCGTGGAGCGGCTGGCCCAGCGGAAGCAGCGGATCCTCCGCCTCGGCCACCCAGCGCGCCTCCTGGACTCCATCCAGCAGCACTCGCTGGACGCGGTCTTAGCGCGGAGCGACGGCGCCCGGATCGTGGCCGACATCAGGCGGGACATTGACCAGGCCTGGGTGAGTGGTCTCGGCCGTGTCCGCTCCTCATGTGGTTCTCTGGTCTGCGGCCTCTGCCGGGAGCGGGTGGGCAGCCTCTGGTGTTTCTCTGGCCTTCGCCGAGTCACGGGCTGGGCTGAAACATTGGGCCTGCCCGTGTCTGATGGAGACCTGTGCTCAGCACTGAATGGGGACTGACTGTCTTCAGGGTAGTTTTGTGAAGAGGCAAGCAGTAGTCTTGCAGGAAACATTGCTCTTAAGGGCTCCCTGCGTCTGGCATGTTGGCTGGATAGTAATGACAAGGAAAAAAAAAGCACCCCAAAAGTAAAAACTCAGAAAATACGTGTCCTCCCTAAATTTTTAGTCCATTAATATAAAACACAATGTGGGGGCTTCCCTGCTGGTCCAGTGGTTAAGAATCCACCTGCCAGTGCCGAGGACGCAGGTGTGACCCTTGATCCGGGAAGACCCCACGTGCTGCGGAGCAACAAAGCCCGCGTGCTCCACAACTGTTGAGCCTGTGTTCTCGAGCTCCCCAGTGAGAGAAGCCCCCGCAATGAAAAGCCCACGCACTGCAGCAAAGACCCAGCTTAGGCAGAAAGGAAAAACAAAAAAGCGAAATGTAATCCTGGTGAGAAAGAGCTCAGTAGGTGATGGGTCAGTGGGAAGCGGAGTTTTTAGAACTTTCACGCTCTTTGGTTCTCTGAGTTACTCGTCCCCCCAGCCCCCGATTCCCTCAGTTGCACACCTGCCCTGTGTTTGCTCACCGCCAGCCCACCTCCTTGTGTCCAGGCCTCACAGGGCCAGCAGGGAGACTCAGCCTTCCCCGAGGCCCGCAGGGTAGCGGGAACGCCGGGGGCAGACAGGACGCTCGCAGGGTCCCTCACGGTTAAAGACGCCGGAGGACTCTGCACCGATGGTCTCATGCCACCGCATGTGTCCCGATTATTTGTTAATTTTGTGGCTGAGCTGCAGGGCATGTGGGATCTTAGTTCCCCAACTAGCGATCAAACCCGTGACTCCTGCACTGAAGTGAGTGCAGAGTCTTAACCACTGGACCGCCACGGACGTCCCCCTTGTTCCTTTTTCAGCCTGTGCTTTTTAGGGTTCTCTTGTCTGTAAGGTAGGCATCCCGCTTGTCACTCCTACCGAAATACCTTTTCCAAGTAGAAACCACAAATAAAGAAGGGGTTACTTGTCTTTTGAGTGTGGAAGTAAGTCAAGGTCTAGGTGAACGTTTAGGGGCTGCGGCAAATATTTTACTCTCCTGAAGAGTGTGGAAAACTGAGAGGAAGTCAGCCTCCCTTTGTGTAAGCCACTGAAACCCATCCGGCAGCAGCAGGCGCTGTTTCTTCCCGAGCACTCCTGATGAGTGCAGGGCGGGGCTGGCTCCCCTGGGCTGAGTTTACTGTTCTCGGGGCCCCTCACTCTTCCCCTGGCCTCCCCCTGCAGCGCTGACAGTGGCTTTGAGGGCCCTGAGGCCAGTCAGGACGTCACCTATGTGGATCTGTTGCTCTTTCAGGAAAGACTTTTGACTTTTTAAAAAATATATATAAAAAAAAATATATGTATATATATGATGTATTTATTTATTTGGCTGTGTTGGGTCTTAGTTGAGGTACACAGGATCTTTAGTCGTGGCATGTGGACCCTAGTTCTCCCACCAGGGATCGAACCCAGGCCTGCTATACGGGGCGCACAGAGTCCTGGCCCCTGGACCACAAGGGAAGTCCCAAGAATTTTGACTTTTTATCACCTTCAAAGGACCTTAGGGAAGCGGACCAATTGATGATAAATAAAAGTGCTTTGTGAATTAGAAAGAGCTAAAAAAAAAAGCAAAGTCGAGTCAGAATTATTATCTTTCCTTTTCTTTGTAGGTGAAAAACAGAAAGACCCAGGATAAGAGAGAAAAGAGTAATTTTCGAGATGAAATCAAGCTGCTGAGGAAGGAACTGAAGGACAGGGAGGAGGCAGCCATGCTGGAGAGCCTGGCGGCGGCCAGTGTGGTCCTCGCGACAAACACAGGTGAGGGGCCCGGCGCCCACCGCCCCGCCCGCCTCGGCGCCCCGCGCAGGGTTGGGGGTGTGCCCGCTTCCTCCGCTTTCTGGGAGCGTTTCACAGAGTTGTCTTTAAAATCTGGTAGAAAGCACCAACGGAGCCCCCCTGGGTCTGGAGTTTATTCCTCAGGAAGTTTTTAATTGCAAATTCAGTTTCCTTAATTGTCAAAGAATATTCAGGGTATCTCTCCTCAAGTGAGCTTGTGTCTTTCAAGGAATTTGTCTGTTTAATCTAAGCTGTTTAGTTCCCAAGCATAAACTTGTTCACAGTAACCCCTTAGCATTAAAAAAAAAACATCTGTAGCATCTGTGACAGTGTTACCTCTTTCATTTCTGATATTGGTAACTTGTATCCTATTTTTTTCCCTCTGATCTTCTGGCAAGAGGGATATTAATTTTATTGATCTCCTCAAAGCACGAGCTTTTGGTGTCAGCAGTTTTCTCTGTAATTTTCCTGTTTTCTGTTTCATTGATCTCGGCATTGGTTCGTATGCTGTCTGGAATTAAATTTCTCTGAAATTAAATTTCCCATTTAATTCCTCTCTGTCTGCTCGCCTGGGTTTAGTTTGCTCTTAGTTTCTCTTTTCTTCGGGTGGAAGTGGAGGTCTTTGGTTTGTATTGATTTGAGACGGTCCTCTTCTATGCTATAGGCGTTTAGTGTTATAAATGTTGCCCCATGTACTGTTCCCATGGCTTCCCAGAACTTCTGATGTGTCTTCATTCATTGTGAAATACCGTCTCATTTCCCTCTTCTTTTTTCACCCACGGTTATTTAGAAGCGTGTCATTCTCTTTCCACATATTTGGGGATTTTCCAGGTATCTTCTTCCTATGGTTGCTTTCTCACTTAATTCCACGTGGGCAGAGGACATACTGTGTACAACTTGGATCATTTCATTGAGACTTCTTTCATGGTCCAGAATATGGTCTTTGTGAGTGTCCTATGCACGCTTGAATGCATTCCCTGGTTCTGTTGAAGTTTCCTGTCGTGGTTGACACTGTGGTTCAAGTCAGTATCCTTACTGACGTCCTGTCCTCTTATCCCATCACTCACCGAGAGAGGGGTGTTGAAATCAACTGTAATTGTCCATCTGCTTGTTTCTCCTTGGAGTTCTGCCAGCGTTTGCCCCATGTCCTCTGTAGCTCTCTCATTAGGGGCTTGAATGCTACGTATTCTTTATTAACCAACTGTCATCCTGAAACGACCTTCTTTATCCCTAGTATGTTCTTTTTTTTGAAATCTTATTATTATTTAGTCGTTCAGTTGTGTCCGACTCTGCAACCCCATAAACCGTAGCCCATCAGGCTCCTCTGTCCATGGGATTCTCCAGGCAAGTATACCTGAGTGGGTTGCCGTGCCCTCCTCCAGAGTATCTTCCCGACCCAGGGATCGAACTTTTGTCCCTTGTGTCTTCTGCACTGCAGTGGATCCTTTACCCTTGAGGCCCCGGGAAGGCTTCTGATGTCTGCTTTGGTGTAAAAACAGCCACTCCAGCTGGAAACCACGTTTGGCGGCTTTAGGCCTTTCAGATGGGGCCACTTGATCCTTAAAAGCCTGTGAGTAAGAGAGTGTTGTAGCAAGATGGGTTACAGTTTTCAGTAACGTCACCACGACCTGAACCCCCATCACCGTGGCTGTGTTCTGCTGGCTTGAAGCAAGGCCCCGGTCTGACCCACTCTTCAGGGATGGGGCTGCACGGGGTGTGGCTGCTAGGAGGCCAGGGTCAGGATTGGGTGTGCGGCCCTGAGGCTCTGTCTGCCGCAGCCTCTCACAGGGGCTGCTCTCGGGAACAGAGCCCAGCTGCTGGTTTACTCTAATTATTGCTTTGTCCGGTTTCTTTCAGATCAGACGGGACAAAAACAGAATCACGCAAATGCTGTCATGCTGTCTATTGCACTTACCGTGTCGTTGCCTTTATTGGCGCCTTTGCTTCTTTTGTAAATTTGTGTTCCTCTCTAGTGTCCTTCATGTCACCCCGAAGGACTCTCTTTAATATTTCTCGAAGGGCAGGTCCCAGCTTTTCTTTATCTGGGGGTACCTTTTTCTCCTCTGTTTTGGAGTGACTGGTTGGTTGGAGGCAGCGTTCTCGGTTGACAGTGTGAGTCCTATGAACGCGCCGCCCCTGCCCTCTGCCTCCATGGTTTCTCACGAGACGGCAGCGTCAGTCTCTCTGAGGATCCGCTGCTTTCTTTGTCTTCCGGCAGCTTGACTGTGACGAGTCTCCCGCGACTCCCTCTGGGTTAGGCACGTGGAGTTTGTTGAGTCTCCTAGGTCCACGCGCTGTTTTTTGGTCAGATTTGTGAAGCTTCCCAATTCCATTATTTTTCCAATGCTCTTTGGCCCCTTTCTCTCTCCTCTCCTTCTCGGGCTCCTGTGATGTGCTTGTTGGCGCCCTAGACGGTGTCCTATGGGTCTCCGAGGTGCTGGGCATTGCCCTTCGTTATTTTTTTGTTCAGTTTCTCCCACTGAATAATTCAGCTGGCCTGACTTCAAGTTTGCTGGTTCCTCTGCCTGTTCAAATCTGCTGTTTAGCTCTTCCAGTGAATTTCAGTTATCATACTTTTCAACTGCAGAGTGTGTGATTTTTTTTTTAATGGCTTATATCATTTATTTTTTTCTTTTTATTTTATACCAGAGTATAACTGATTTATAACGTGAGTTTTGGTTGTTTTTTTTTTTTTTTTTTAATAATTTCTGTCCCTTTATTGATAGTCTTGGTTGGACATCATTCTCAGGCAGCCGTTTATCTCGTTAGACGAGGCTTCCTTCTTCTCTTTGTACACATTTAAAGTAGCTGATGTTAAAGTGTGTGTTTGGTAAGTCCACCATCTGGGCCTTCTCAGGAATGGTTTTTGTTGATTGCTTTTCATCCGTGAGTGGGCCACACTTCATTTCCTCATGTGTCTTGTAATTTTTTGTTGGAAACTGACCATTGTAAATGGTACAGTGTGGGACGCTGGAGGGCAGGTCGTCTTCCGTCCCCCGGTTTGTTTCTGCTCCGGGGTCGTTGTCCGTCCAGCAATTTTCCCGGGCGGCCCCTTATCCTGGGCGCTGCCGCAGTCCTGCTCCCTTAGCTCATGGGCAGGTGATGGTTGGACGGAGGCCCCAGGTCCTGGGACCCCCGAACCGCTCTGCGTCCAGGAAGGAGGAACTGGGTGTGGTGGTTTGGTGTCCTTGGGTACATGGTGATTTTTGCCCAGCAGTTAATTGTTCTGTGTGTCCAGGAAAGCACCTAAAAAGAGAATTAACTAAGTTTAAATTCAGAAAATGATACAGAAGTAGTATTTAGAATTAAGGCAGCCTTCTTTGGGGTCCCAGCCCCAGAAGGGAGGTTGACTTTGGTCAATGAAGCATTGGGCTGGCCCATGGCCAGGGCGCACCGCTTCACAGTTAAACACAGGGGCTGGAACCACGAGCCCCGGCACGTCTTGTTGACCCTTATTCCAAGAGGCAAACGTATCTCACAAGCTTCAGTGAGCAGCCAGACTGTGAACCGGTGGCTCGCTGGGTCTCGTCCGGGGTGACTGCAGCTGCCAGCACCTCTGTGAAGGCTCACGGCTCCGGTTCCCGCCAGGCGCCTCTGCGGACGGCCCGCTGAAGCTGCTGCCCGATGGCCACTTCGATGTGGTGGTCATCGACGAGTGTGCCCAGGCCCTGGAAGCCAGCTGCTGGATACCCCTGCTGAAGGCCCGGAAGTGCATCCTGGCCGGAGACCACAAGCAGCTGCCTCCCACCATCGTCTCCCACAAGTGAGACTCCCCACTCCTCACCTGCCACCCCCTTGTCCGTCCCTCCAAGTCCAGCTCAGAAGCCCAGGCTCACCCAGAGGCCCTGGACTAGCAGGGAAGCCCGGCCCATGGACTGAGTTAAGATTGTGGGGGGCAGGTGGCTCCCTCAGCATCCGAGCCCCCACTTAGGGGAGGGAGAACTCTGGGGTCGTTTTGATTGAAGGTGCAGTTTCAGTTACACCCGCAGAGAGGAAGTGGGGTCTCACAGTATGTGGCTTAGAGACCCCAGAGGTGGGGTGCGGTGAGCGGGGGAGGGTGGCAGGCTGGCCCGGGTCAGCAGCGGGCAGGGCTGGAGGGAGGTGGCAGACCCGTCACAAGGTGGTCGGGGCGGAGGTCACTAGCCTTTCCCCGGCTTCGGGCTCTATGGGGATTGTGGAAGGGGCCCTGGGTGAAGCAGAGCGGGAGCTGACAGTGGGAACTCTGAGCTTAGGGCTTCTCTGGACGCGTGGACGCTGGTGTGAGCCGGTGGTCACACCGTGACACCCCCGGGGCCGCGGCTCCGGGAGCAGAGCTGTCGCTCATCCCTGGGTGTGCCGTCCGCGCGTGCACCCATGCTCATTCCTGCAGACGACAGCTCGGC
Source organism: Muntiacus reevesi (assembly GCF_963930625.1). Taxonomy (NCBI): domain Eukaryota; kingdom Metazoa; phylum Chordata; class Mammalia; order Artiodactyla; family Cervidae; genus Muntiacus; species Muntiacus reevesi. The sequence goes on from NC_089253.1 coordinate 43,973,548, forward strand.
CAGACCCTAAACTCCTTGAGGATGGGTCACCTGGCGCCCATCCCGTGGCCTCCGCCTGGCGTGTGCCCAGGCCCCGCCTGAGTGGGCGTCCCCTAAGGTGTCAGGTGGAGGTGTGAGACTTGGGCGTGTGAGCAAGGCTGTCGGTGGAGCCGGCAAGAGGGGAGTGGGGACCTCAGAGCTGAGGGGTGCAGGTCAGGGTCCCACAGAGAGAGGGCGTCCAGCCGCCGGGGCTTCAGAGTGAGGATCTGGAGGGGACTTTGGGCTGGATAGAGGGGGGATGGGAGCGTGCTTTGGAGGATTGTCCTGTGGAAGCCAGATGTCTGGGTAGGGGTGGGCATGGACGCTGTCCAGGAGGAGGGCTCGGGGGCCTTGGCTCAGCGGCTGGCTCCCGAGGAGGCCTGAGGGGTCCTGCGAAGCGGGCCTCTGTGGGCCACGTGCCCTCGGGGAGGCGCAAGGAACTGTGTCTCTGGGGGAAGTTGGGTGATTTGGGGGGACGTGTGGGGTGGGTTCATGCTGGGTGTTTCTGGGTTTGCGATTGGGATTGGGGTCCCTTCACTCCTCACACCCACGGCCCTGCTGCTGGTAGGCGCCTGTACTGAACAGCGGTAACCCGGGGAGGTTAGGAGGGAGCGCAGGGCCTGCGGCGGGCCCGGCACTGTCCCTCAGTGGGCCGAGGACGGCTCTGCGCCGGGCGGCCTGGCCGGCTCCGCGGCTCGCTGGTGGACGTGGGCACTGCTGGGGGGCCGTTCCCTTAGTTCCGGGAGGGATGTGGGCTGCGGTTTGAGGCCTGCCTTCCGCCCGGCCCCTGGTTCAGGCTGCACTCGGGACTCGGGCCCCTTTGAGGGCTGCCTCCCACCCGGCCCCTGGTTTAGGCTGCTCTCCCTGGGCAGGGCGGCACTGGCAGGGCTGTCGCTCAGCCTGATGGAGCGCCTGGCGGAGCAGCACGGGGCCAGGGCGGTGCGGATGCTGACGGTGCAGTACCGCATGCACCAGGCCATCGCGCGCTGGGCCTCGGAGGCCCTGTACCACGGTCAGCTCACCGCCCACCCTTCCGTGGCCGGGCACCTCCTGAGGTGAGTGACTCGGCTGTACCCTGCCCTGTGTCCCCGAACCACACTCCATAAAGATGTGGGTGTGAAGGTTGCCTCTGAGATCGGATTTCTGGCCAGAGCGCTGGGTCGGGCTCCTCCAGGATGAGGTCCTCCGATCACGATGACTGTGCTTCCCTCCCCCTGCTGTCCAGTGTGGGGTCAGGGCTGGGGAGGGGGCGGGAAAGGCGGCGGAGCCCTGCCCTCCACCGGGGCCCCCCGTGTCGGTGTCTGCCTGAGTGCAGGGACCTCCCGGGCGTGGCGGCCACCGAGGAGACGGGCCTGCCTCTGCTGCTGGTGGACACGGCCGGCTGCGGGCTGCTGGAGCTGGAGGAGGAGGACGAGCAGTCCAAAGGGAACCCCGGTGAGCAGGCTGGGGAGGGCCCCTCTCAGCAGCTGGCGTCAGAGAGGAGCTGCGGGAGGGCAGGGGCGGGGGCCCTGAGCCAGGCGCCCCGGGAGGTGCAGCACCGTGGGCGTGCTTGATGGGCGGGCGGGCCCGGGTCAAGGCAGAGGGGGCCCGGCAGTGAGGGGCCTCCCTCGGGGCAGGCAGGTGGGCAGGGTGCAGAGCTGCTCCTCCCCTGAAGGAGGAAGCCCCGTCCGCAGGGGGCCCTGGGCCTCGAGTGTGGGATCCGGCGTCCCCTCCCAGGAGGCCACCGCAAGCCGAGTGTGAGAGCCGTCTGTCGTCACAGCTGGAAAAGTGCTTAGAAAACCAGCTCCGGTGACGGGTGTCCGTGGAGCGTGCCCCTCGTGCTGAAGGGCTGTCCATCCCCCCAGGTGAAGTGCGCCTTGTCAGCCTGCACGTCCAGGCGCTGGTGGACGCGGGTGTCCGGGCTGCCGACATCGCCGTCATCACACCGTATAACCTGCAGGTGCGTGTCGGGGTGGCCCCCCACCAGAGGGGCCGGCGGGGCAGGGTGACCTCAGCAAGAGCCCCCGTCCGTCCGTCCGTCCCCTGGCAGTGCCTTCCCCACCCCGTCCCGGGCTTCCCTGGCTCCCTGTGCCAGCTGATTTTCGGGCCTGCCCTTGGGGGCCGGGCAACCTCGGGCTGACATCCTGCCACGCGCTCCCGGGGTGGTCTGTTTTACGGTGTACCCGTGGGAGCCTTGCCTTCGAGTCTCCAGTCCGGCTCAGGTTGGCCCATACTTGAGCTGGTGGCTGTGGCCAGTTGCCAGGTTCTTGCTCCCTCTCGAGTTGTCTCTCCAGCTCATGGAACACCGCAGGGCTGGGCGTCTCTGGAGGCTGCCCAGGGAAGGTCGGGGGTGCTGCCTGGAGAAGGGTGCGGTGATGGGCAGCAGACGCCCTAGACGTCTCCTCCCTTCTCTGGGGCTTTTTTCCCATTTCCCCTCTTAGGGCCCATATGCTCATGAAGCAAAGCCTGTCTCCTTTGGTAGGAAGAACACACCTGAGTCACAGGTCGTGAGGTCCGTGGATCAGACGCCATCCCGGTTTAGAGGCGTCAGGCCTAGGGGTGTGTGAGCCAAAGCTGTGATGGCGTGAGCGTCTGTGTTGGGGTGTGGGTCACCCCTGCCACGTTTGTGTGCCGCTTTATGGTTCATGCGCACGCCCGTGGGAAGCGAGGTGCTCAGAAACCGTCACCCCGAGGCGGCTGCGGCCCCCCGGACCGGGCGGCTGTACAGGCCAGGCCTCCGCCGGGTTGCAGGGCAGTGCATTGGGCCGCCCGACCTGAGCTGTGTGGCGAGGCCTGGCTCGGTGTTGCAGGTGGACCTGCTCAGACAGAGCCTTGCGCACAGGCACCCGGAGCTTGAGATAAGGTCCGTCGACGGCTTCCAGGGCCGGGAGAAGGAGGCTGTGATCCTGTCCTTCGTCAGATCCAACAGGAAAGGTGTGGGGCTGGGGTTTCCCGGTAGTCCAGTGGTTAGGACTCAGTGTTTCCATTGCCCAGGGCCCAGGTTTGATCCCTGGTTGTGGAACTGGGATCTCACGAGCCTCTCGAGTTGGTTGTGGAGGGGACCCCCGAGAGTCCAGAGCTCATCTCCTGGCCCCAAGGCCAGATTAGCCTCAGGGCCTGGTTTCTGCAGCCAGGGCTTGTGGATATTCCATTGGGTAAGGATTTTTTCCTCAGAAACAGTTGTTAGTGAACGGGCTCTGTCAGGTCAAAAACAGATAAGGAGGGGGTAAACTGAGGCCGGGAGGAGCGCACTAGAAGGCCCCTCGTGTGTTGGCCGCAGCCCCGGGCTGTGTCCTGGCTCTGGGCTCCCGCAGAGGACTCTGTACTACCTTGGGGACGAGCGGCAGTCATCACTGCCCGAGCCCCAGGCAGGACTAGAGAACCGTCCTAGACAGCAGCTGGGGGGAACCTGTGGACGGGACCCCACGCGCGGGGCGGACGGAGCCTGGGTGGATCTGGGGGGGCGGTGGACGGGGGAGCCTGCCTCCTGTCCCTCAGTCTCTGCTCTCCGCGCACCGGGCTTGTGTTCAGGTGAGGTGGGCTTCCTCGCCGAGGACCGGCGCATCAACGTGGCGGTCACCCGCACGCGGCGCCACGTGGCGGTGGTCTGCGACTCCCGCACCGTCAGCAACCATGCCTTCCTGAAGACCCTGGTGGACTACCTCACAGAGCATGGGGAGGTGCGCACGGCCTTTGAGTATCTCGACGACATCGTCCCCGAGAACTACTCCCACGAGGGCGCGCAGGCAGGCGGGAAGCCCCGGGGCTCTGCGGCGACGGGCAGGAGGGCCCCTGGGGGGACCGGGCCTGGCCGGAAGAAGCCCAGCGGAACGCCCTTGGGCTCCTCTGAGGCACAGCCTCAGCCCATTCTCGACGGAGGCGCCGGGAGCACAGATGGTGCAGATGACTTCAGGGCCGTGATCGCGGAATTCGTGGCGAGCGAGAAGATGCAGCTGGAGTTTCCTGCCTCCCTGAACTCGCACGACAGGCTGCGGGTCCACCAGATCGCGGAGGAGTTCGGGCTGAGGCACGACAGCTCCGGGAAGGGGAGGGAGCGCTTCCTCACGGTGAGCAAGAGGGTCCCGCCCGCCCCTGCAGCTCAGGCACCCACTGCGGGGCCCGGCGGCAGAGCCCCTCTGTGTCCCGAGACCCCCAGCTCCGAGCAGCCGGAGCCCCCCATCAGGGAGCCGAGCAGCCAGGACCAGCCGGACCTGAAGGCGCTGCACCTGGAGAGACTGCAGAGGCCGGGGGCCAGGGAGGGGCCCCGCGCCCCGGGCCCTGTGCCCCGGAAGTTACCGGAAAAGAAGAAGAAGAAAGGCGCGAGAGGTAAGCTGGTCCCTCAAGGGAGCACAGGCGTGGCGTCCCCTCCACTGGGAGTGTGAGGCCCCTGCCACCGTGAGGAAGAGGGCGCCTCCCGCGGGGCCCCTGCCTGGGTCCTGCATCTTGAGCCCCAGTCTCCCGCGGGCCACGCTGGCCTCAGCGGCCTCTGTTCCTGGCCCTCGTGCGGGGTCCCGCGGGGCCACTGGAGCTCCTCCTGCGGGGAGAGGGCTGGAGGAGCAGCCGCGGCGGGCAGGGCCCGGGGGCGCAGAGGGTCACGGTGGCCTGCACAGCCGCGGCGCTCCTTCCGTGGACTCTGGGGTCCCGAGCAGGGTCCTAAGCTCTGCCCTCAGGGCCGCGCTGGCCTCCGCCAGGCGCCCACGGGCTGTTCGCTCTTCCCGCCTCCCACCCCCATGCAGTGTCGCGCGGAGGCTGAGTCCAGGACACGGCCTGGCTCTTCTGGGCCCTTGTCACAGCCACGTCCCTCCAGGCAAGGCCGTGGGGTCGGTCCTGTTCCCCGGCCCCCGAGCCCCCGAGAGCACAGCCCAGAGCCGCCTCTCCGCCTCGGGCCTGTGTGTGCTCGCTCCGCGTCGTGAGCGGCCTCTGTGCTGGACTCTGCGCTGGGTGACAGGAGATGCTGTCCCCCCCGACGGGAGTGGACACCCCACTCCTGCCTCCACCACGCTCAGAACACGGGACTGCATGGGCGTGGCTGCGGGATGGTCCTCCCTTCGGAGGAGGGTGTGGGGCGTGGCCACCTGAGAACAGGGACCCAGGGAGACGGCCCACCTCAGTGGAGCTGACGCCCGGGGCTTCTTCAGGCCGCCAGAATTAAAGATGTCGTTTAGGAATTATAATCGTGTCTCCTTCCCCTTCTGAGCGTTTTCCTACAACTTTAAAGGATTTCCACAAAATTGTCTGCTTACAGATGTTAGGTTTCCTTACAGGACTGTGAACGAATACAGTTTCCCTGGATGGCAGGGTTAGTCCGGGGATTTGAGTTTATAGTCAGCAACGTAAAGAATGTTCTCATATTTAAATGCTCTTCTGGATTTATGCGGGTGAGCTTTGAGGAGCGTGCCCTGCCTGCCCGCCCTCTCTGCAAGCTCCCGGCTGCACCGTCCTGTGACGGTCACTGGCTGGTGAGGGACCCGCTCACACGCGGAGGCCCCGAGGGCAGGGGTCGGGCCAGGCTGCTCCACAGGCAGACGCGGGCCCCGCGGGGAGTTCGCGTCCAACTTCCTTGTCCTCGCCTGTTGGGGTGACTGCTGCCTGTCTCCCCCCAGGCCCTGCGGCCATGGAGCTGCCCGCCGAGGAGGACTTTGATGCCCTGGTCTCGGCCGCCATCAAGGCGGACAACACCTGCGGCCTCGCCAAGTGCACGGTCAGCGTCGTGACCCTGGGCCAGCTCTGCCCGCACTGTGGCCACCGCTACTGCCTCGGCCACCACCTGCCCGAGGTCTGTGCCCCCCGGGAGAGCGGCGGGCTTTGTCTCCAGAGCCTGGGCGGGTGGGCTGCAGGCAAACCATGGGCCTGTGTGTGTGTGTGAGAGGCCCGCACACAGGCTCTGGGCCTGTGTGCATGCTCACACACAACCCATGGGCCTGTGCATTTGTGTGTTGTGCGGGTATAGACTGGGCCTGTGCGTGTGTGAGTGACCCCGAGTGGATCCCGCCCTGCCAGGGAGGCGCAGGAGCCCGCCGCCCTGCACTGCCGTCTGCATGGAGGAGGGTCTGGGCTGAGCCCCATGCAGGGGGGCAGGAAGGGTTTGGGGCTCTAGCCACCAGCCCTGCCAGGGCGTGGACCCTTCCTCCCCCACCACCCCACACCAGGAGCCTGTGGGTGAGAGCGTGTGGAAAGAGCAGGGAGCCCCTCCGAGGTCAACGCTGGGGCTTCGTGGCCCCCGAGCGCTGCGTTGGCAGAACTGAGGCCTCTTCTGGCCCCACTCCCGGCCCAGCACTGCCTGTTGTGTCCCCCCAGGTCCACGGTTGTGGGGAGAGGGCTCGCGCCCATGCTCGGCAGAGGATCAGTCGGGAAGGGATCCTCTACCCCGGCAGTGGGACCAAGGACAGGTCCCTGGACCCCGCCAAGCGGGCCCAGCTGCAGAGGAAGCTGGACAAGAAGCTGGACGAGCTGACTGGCCAGAGGCGGAGCAAGAGGAAGGAGAAGGGGAAGTGAGGCGGGCGCCCTGCCGCCCCCACGGCCTCTGGGTCTGGGACCAGCGGGACCTGCAGTGCCTTTCCCTTCCTGATGGCGGCTCCTGGCGGCTGCGTGGCAGCCAGACCCACATCGACCCCCGGCTGCGGGGCGAGTGCTTGCTGAGGACCCAGCAACGAGCTGTTCTGATGAGCCAGGGCAAGGCGGAGAGGCTGGGCGACCTCAGCCCAGGCTGCTTCTCAGGGCTGCGGTCATGGGTGGGAGCCCTCGTGCCTCCCCCACCCCTGCCCCCGAGGGTCTCCTGCGGGCCCGCCATCCGGGGTGCGTCGTGGGCTGCTGCTGCCGGGGCGTGCACTCCCCTGGACTTGGACCTGCACCTGTGACCCCTTGAAGGTAATGGCCCCACGGTCCAGGGCAGCAGCTCCTGGCCCTTCCGGTCAGATGGGCACAGGGGACATCTCAGAGCCAGCACTGTTCCCAAACTTCCCCGCTCGCGGCTCGGCCCGCAGTGGGGCTGTGACCTCACTGGGGCTGGTTCCCCTCTCTCTTCCCTGGGGGCCCCAGTGACCCTGTCCTGACCCTGCGGGGCAACCGAGGTGACTCTGGCTGTTCTGGTGCCCTGGAGGTCAGAGGTCATGTCTGGGTGTGGTTTAGGAAGCTCCCTGGCTGGTGCCTGCCTGCCTGCGGCACTGTGTGTGGTGGAGGAGCGCTCTAGAGCTCTGGCCTAGCGAGCCTGCAGACCCGAAGCCCCCGGAGGGCTGCTCTAGGGCCCCTTCTTGAAGAGAACCTCAGATGGATGTTTTACTTTATTCTCAGAGCTTTATTTGTTCCAAAGGAATATAAATTATTTAAAAATTAAAGAAAACACGCACACAGCCGCAGCACGTTTGTTTTGTGTCTCTGAAGAGCGTTCTGTTTTCTCACTTTGGCCTGGTTTAGATGGGTTTACACCCCCTTTCCCAAGGTGACTGAGAGCCCGGTGAGCGTGCAGGGCCTCCGGAGGAAGTGGGGAACCCTTGTTCCAGGCACAGCTGATGCAGGAGAAACCGTTCCTGTTCTGTTGGACGTTTCTACCAACCAGGAGGGAAGTTTCAGATTGGCACGTGTAGGGGTGTAACCTGGACAGGAACACGGGGGCCCGGCTTGGAGGAAAAAGGCGAGGAGGAGGGCGGTTTGTCTGGAGCTGTGCCTGGGGGAGGAGAGGCCAGGCCGGCTTGGGGGACGCTGCCCTTGGCTCATTTTCTCCCTCCCCGCTGCTGACCACGCCTCCCCCACTGACCACGCCCTCCGCCACCCCTCACCCCAACCCCGGGCCTGGGAGCTGCGGGTGATCAAGTGTCTGTTCTGACCTCCGTCACCCTAGGAAGCCCGATTTGTTCTCTTTTTGCGCCATCAGGGCCTGGAGGCCGCTTACCCAGCACCTCCATGGATCCTGACCTCCCCCCAGGCCCACATGCTTGTCTGCCCTGCTTCTGACAGTGCTGGGCCCTGCCCCTGGCCTGGCGGCCCTCTCTGTGCCACCTCCTGTGGGGATGTGCCCCCTGCCCGGGCCAATGCCTCCCAGCACACGGCCCCTCCTCCCCCTCGCATGGATGCCCACCTGCACACGGCCCCTCCCCTCCCCCTCCCGTGGATGCCCACCTGCACACGGCCCCTCCCCTCCCCCTCCCGTGGATGCCCACCTGCACACGGCCCCTCCCCTCCCCCTCCCGTGGATGCCCACCTGCACACGGCCCCTCCCCTCCCCCTCCCGTGGATGCCCACCTGCACACGGCCCCTCCCTTCCCCCTCCCGTGGATGCCCACCTGCACACGGCCCCTCCCCTCCCCCTCCCGTGGATGCCCACTTGCACACGGCCCCTCCTCCTCCCGTGGATGCCTACCTGCACACGACCCCTCCCTCTCCCGTGAATGCCCACCTGCACACGGCCCCTCTCCCTCCCGTGGATGCCCACCTGCGCACGGCCCCTCCCCCTCCCGTGGATGCCCACCTGCACACGGCCCCTCCCCTCCCCCTCCCGTGGATGCCCACCTGCACAAGGCCCCCCCCCCCCCGTGGATGCCTTCCTTCCTTGCTCTCATCCGGTGGCTTTAGGACTTGACTTTCCGGGAAGAGGAAGGAGGGTCTCCAGGGGCCACACGTGGTCCGAGGATGATCCAGGTCAGCACAGAGAGTGCTGCTGAGTGCAGAGCCACCATTTCCGCTGCTCCAGTGCCCTGGCTGCCAGGAAGCCTGGACAGGGAGACAGGGTCACGAGGCGTCTGCGTCAGAAGCATCCTTTTGTGGTTGCTGAGGGCCCTGTGGCAGCTCTCTCCCCACAAAGGATGCTGATCCCTGCCTCTGTGTTAACCAGCCCTGATCCTCTCGCCACAGGGAGCCTCTGGGTCCTCGGCCAGATCAGAGAACACACCTGAATGGCCGCAACAGGGCCACGTTTGGCAACGGGTTAGAATCCAAGCAGGCTCCACCAGGATCTGCCCCCTGGGTCCACACACAGGTGCTAAAAGAAGGATGCTGTTTCTTCCACAGGCAGCCACCCCTCCTGCCATCTTGAGGAAGCCTGTCTGCAGGAGAGAGGGAGGCCAGCACAGAAGCAGAGTCAAACCTGGGCGTGGGGGAGTAACTGGCTCACGATGTCTGAGCACCTGGATCCAGCCATACCTGATCCCCAGCCCATTCTCAGTGTCTCAGACTAACACGTCCCCTTTTCTAGATGAGAAGATCTGCCCTGGGTTCCCATTCCTTGCAGCTAAAAGGATCTGCGCTGATCCAGTTGTGCCCGCGACTGTGTATCTTACTGGGTCTGTCCAGTCCTGGCACTGAGGTGGTGCCAAGTTAGGGCCCCTCCCCTCATTAGCGAAAGAGAAGGCCCTGCGCCTTCATCCGTGGGCTCCCCAGTGGGCCAGCCCACTAGGAAGAGCTCCAAGCAGGGGTGGTGGGAGCCCCGGGCTGCGAGCCCTGAGTATGGATCCAGCTCCGCTGGACATGGCTTCGGCACGTGGCTCCCCTTTGAGCCCGTCTGCTCCTCCGTCACAGGGACCGGGGAATGGGCCACCTTCCCAGCTGTGCTGAGATGTCCACAGAGAGGCAGTGGGCAGTGTACTGGTGAGGCCTAGGTCGCGCTACTGGGCTCCATGGCAGTAAACCCCCGGCCCCACGTCGGGCCCTCATCTCCACCACTGCCCTCCACGCAAGCCGGGTTTGATGTGTGGTTAAAATGTCATGAGTTGAAACAGCACAGAAGGTTTCCATTTCTCATCCCAGAGAGACTTCGTTAAGAAAGTATTTGTATCTTAAAAAGTGCGGTGCGGTTCCCTGGTGGCTCAGATGGTGAAGACTCTGCCTGCAAAGCAGGAGACCTGGGTTTGATCCCTGGGTCAGAATGATCCACTGGAGAAGGGAATGGCAGCCCACTCCAGTATTCTTGCCTGGAGAATCCTGTGGACAGAGGAGCCTGGCAGGCTACAGTCCATGGGGTTGCGAGGAGTCAGACAAGACTGAGTGGCTAACCCTCCACCTGGAAAGGGTAGCCCAAAAAAGGAGAGAACCACCCAAACCAGAGGAGCGTGGTCTGCCGGCACCTGAGGGTTCAGGTTTCCTGAAGGAGCAACGGGTGTTGGAGTCCCTTCTGGGTGGTCGTCTGTCTTCCCCTCCATGGGAGGCACCCATGTGGGGGCCCTGCTGTTTTCTTCTTTCTGGTGTGTGGGGTGATACAATACAGAATGGAGCCCCGGGTTTAGAGCATGTCAACCCTTGTACAGGCTGTGTGGCCGTGGGCCTCAGTTTCCTCATCTGCCAAATGGGGACATAAGAGGACACCCCACAGGGTTGCTGTGAAGCTTTCAGGCTTTACACTCCCGAGGCCCTTGACACAGTGCTTCTGTGCTCAGGAAGTGTCTGCTGTTCTTGACATCTTGTTGCAGAGCTGAGATGGCATAGGTGGCTTCTCCTCCAGATTCACCAAGTGGTATGTCCTGCGCTCGGCCAAGGCCAGGGCGCCCGGGGCCCCAGGAGCCTCCAGCCGACATTGGTGTATGTCGAGTCCCACGCCTGGATTGGGGGGCATCTTGGGCTTCCTTCCATGCAACAGCGTGCACCCTCCTCCCCTGCTGGTGGGCTGTGGACGGCAGCGGGGCCAGCCCTGCCCTGCCCCGCCCCGTGTTTACCTGGGTTTGTTTGGAGCGTTACCAGGGGATCAGAGAGGGTTGACGGGCACCCGGCTGCTTTTGGGATGATTTAGGCCTGACTTACAACCTGGCATTTAACAGGAACTGTGTTCCATGCCAGGAGCATTGCAGAAGCTGCAGCCTTATTTGGTCTGGAAACTTCTCTACTCGGAGGAGAAGTGGAGCCAGGGAGCCGATCTGGACTCACCCTGGGCGGCCAGAGCCTTAGTGATGCCAGCTTGGGTTGTCCGGTTCGTGAATTCTTCTCATCTCTCACTTCTCTCTTTGTGGTGGGCTGCCTGCCCTTTGCGGCGACGGTTCCCCCCTTTTCCACCAGAACCACTGCTCAGCTCTCTCTCCTCTGCCCACAACTGCCGATGAGTTATTTTACTGCACAGCTTTAGTGAGGTGGGATGATCGTGCCATGAAATCCACCCAATGCCAACATACAGCACAGCGAATTCTAGTAAATGCTCAGGACTCTGCCACCCTTTACGCCGCCCCCCACTCATGTTCCCTAATGCAGTGTTAGGACAGGAAGTTCCCTTCCATCCTTAATTTGCTGGGAATTTTTGTTGACTTATTTTTAAATTTTTATTAGCGGTTTTATTTTTAAATCACAAATGGTTTTGGACTTTGTCATATATTTTCCTTGCCTATGAGGATGACCACGTGGGATTCATCCTTTATACATAGCTCTCTGGTGGTTGTTTGTCCTTTAGCTGCTCAGTCGTGTCCGACTCCTTGCTCCCCCATGGACTGCAGCATGCCAGGCTTCCCTGTCCTTCACTATCTCCCGGAGTTTGCCCAAACTCATGTCCATTGAGTCGGTGATGCCATCCAACCATCTCATACGGTAGATGGCGTGAATTGAATTTTGAATGTTAAACCGACCTTGAATTCCTAGGGTAAATCCCACTGGTCACAGCATACAATGTTTTTATATGTTGTCAATGGGGTATGTGATCAGAAACATTTGGAAATCACTGTTTCAGCATCTGTTGCAAATCGGAAGCGAGTCTCTTTAGGGCAGGGTCCCCAATCTTTTTGGCACCAGGGAACAGTTTCATGGAAGACAGTTTTTCTGCATGTGGGGGTGGGGGGTGGTTTCAGGATGATTCAAGTGCCTTACATTTTTGGGCTTTTGATCTAATGGTGCCGCTGATCTAACAGGGAGGACCAGTTGGTCAGTGGTCCAGAGGCTGGGGCCCGCTGCCTTAGGGGGAAGCCGTACTTGGATGCTTTTCATGAACTGAGTTAGAGATTCCAGGACCCAGGGAGATAGACACCCAGCAGAGGGCTGCTCATGCCCGTCCTTCTCTCTCAAACATGTTCTGAGGTTGGCATGTTGCTCGTTTTAGCCTTCAGCCCCACAGATTCAGCCGTCAGAGGGGCCTGCCCTGGGGCTGGCCTGCTCACCTTCCTCGGGGGTGGATGGAAGTGGCTTTTGGGGTGAGTTGGGGGTTGAAACCCACCTGTGCCCAGCCTCACAAGTCTGGTGAAGCCAGCTGTGGCCGCTCAGAGGAAGGGCGTCCCATTGCTTTTTATTTTGGCCGTGCTGTGCCACATGTGGGATCTTAGTTCCCCGACCAGGAATTGAACCCAGGCTCTGGGCAGTGAAAGCACGGAGTCCTAACCACTAGACCATCGGGGAATTCCCTTTTTTAAAAAAATTTGCCCAGAGATGCTGCAGAGGCTGCTGGTGACCCTGGACAGAGGCTGAGTGGGCATGCGGGGCTGCCCAGGGCTGGCTCTCACAGCCAGACCAGGGCAGGGAACTTCTCGTTGATCCTCTTCAGTGAACGGAGCGTCCTGCTGTTTTTTACACCCTTTCCTGGAGTGCGAGGACAGAGGTTATGGCTTGCTGGTGAGCCTGCTCCCTGGGTTCAGCACGTGGAGCCCCAGCAAGCCCCATAGGGACTGCTGCCCCCTCTTTAAATGTCCGGGGAACACCCCTCCCTGTGGGAGCCACCAGGCCCCCGATCATCTGGGAATGAGCTTGTCTCTTGCTCTCCCAGCACAGAGGCAGCCCTCTTCCGGTCCTCGGCAAGCCTGGGGACAGTGGTCGTGCCTCTCTGTTCTTTACTCCCCCTGGGGAGACCCCACAGGGGTCCCCCGGCCCCCATCGCGAAGGGCGGGAGGTACAGAGCTCAAGTTTCTGGTCAGGACAGGTCACGAGTTGATGCTTTGGGGCAGGACCCTCACCCCTGATCCCTGACCCGACGCTCAGCAGTCCTAATAAAACGGAAAAAGGAATTCTAAACACATGGAGCCACACCCCCCCCAAAGATAAACATCCCCGTGTTCCAGAAAACAGACAGAAACTGCGCAGTCAGAGGCGGGAAGCCACGGGCCTGTTGGGCTCCTGGTCTGGTCGGGACTTTCCTGTTCGTCAGAGGCAGAAAGGCTGCTCCCGTTGCTATGGCCACATAACAAATTTACCCAAAACTCTGTGGCATAAAACCACCATTAATCCTGCTCCCTGTTCTGGGCTCAGGAATTTGGACAGAACTCGGCACGACCCAGAGAGTCGAGATGCTGGCCCGTGGCTCCAGGCGGGAGGACCCCGGTGAAACCGGCTCCCCGCATGTCAGGGTCAGGCTGGTGCCTGTCTCCAGCTAAGACCTTCTCTCTGCTCGGCTTCCCCTGAGCCCACCCTGCGTCCTCACTCTCTTGCCCTGAGCGGCCTTTCCCTGTAAGCCAGACTCCCAAGTCCTGAATCCCCCTGTGCTTCTGAGAGACGGGGCCTGAGCCACTTGGGACCTTAATGCCAATTACATGCCAATTACATGCTGATGGCTCCCGAGGGATTATCTTCTCTACAATCTTCCCTAGCTTCAAATACAAGTCTGCTCGCATCTGCCCTTGGGTATTTAGAGGCATCCCAAACTCAATGCGTCCCAATCTGAGGGCCTGATCAGCCCCTGGGCGGTGGGCTGGATGGTGGCCCCCAAAAGCTATGCCCACATCTCGATACCCAGAACCTACGAATGAGATCTTTTTGGATAAAGGGTATTTGTAGATGTAATTAAGGATCTCACAGGGGGATTGTCCTGGTGGCTCGTGGGCCCTCAAGCCAATGACAGGTGTCCTTGTAAGAGACAAAAGAGGATAGATGGGAGGGAAGAGGCGGAGGCCACGTGGAGGATGAGGCAGAGGCTGGAGGGATGTGGCCAGAATCCAGGAACACCTGGAGCCCCGGAAGCTGGGACAGGCAGGAAGGCTTCTTCCCCCCCTAGCGCCCTGGGACTGAGCGCAACCCTGCTGACCCCTTGATTTGGGACTTGCAGCCTCCGGAGCCAGGAGCAAACAAGTTTCTGTGGTTTCAAGCCGCCCCAGGACACGGACACGCCTGCTAAACCTGCAGCTGTGTCCTTGAGGTCACCCGCCTGCACCCTCACAGTCATCCTGCTCACCTCTTCTCACCCCCGCAGAGACCGGCCAGCAAGTCCGCTGCACTCTGCCTTCAGACCGCGCTGGAACCTGCCCGCATCTCCCCATCCTCTGAGGCTGCCCTGGCCCCCCCGCCGCAGCCTGTCTGCCTTGGATGCCGGCCCAGCCTCCGCCCTGTCTGCCCTGCGCTCCACCTTGGGGTCCCCACCTGTTTCACAGCGTCTTTCTCCCCCACATCCTCTTTTCTGTACTTCATTTCGTGATGCTAGGGTGATGCTCCACGAACCACATCCTTATCCTCCGGTCCTTCTGGGGCTGGGTCACTCCTGTCCTCCCAGTGCTGGGGGTGACAGCTAGCTGCTCATTTTCTCTGCACAGCTGGAGTCCTGGATGCGATCCTTTTTCCTGACCGGAATCCACTGGCACACAGGTCTCCCAGTGTCCAGGCTTGCACCCACGAGCTGGTCTCAGCAAAGCAGTTAGAGGGGGTAGTGAGGGGTGGTCCTGACATACACAGACCAGGGGGCCAGAGTTTGTTGGAAGGGAGAGGGCTCTGGGGATCCGGGTGAAGTTTCAGAGCTTAGCAAATGGAACGCAGGAGGACTTCCCTGGTGGTGCAGTGGATAAGAATCTGCCTGCCACTGCAGGGGACACGGGTTCCATCCCTGGTCCAGGAGGATTCTACACACCGAGGAGCAGCTGAGCTGCAACTACTGAGCCTGAGCCCTAGAGCCTGCGAGCTGCAGCCGTGGAAGCCTGAGGGCCCTGGAGCCTGGGCTCTGCAACAAGAGAAACGACCGCAGTGAGCAGCCCGCACACCGCACCTGGAGCGAAGCCTGCACAAAGCTACTGAGCAAAACGAAGACCCAGCTCAGCTGAAAAAAAGGAAAAGGAGAACACGCGAGGCTTTATTGTTCACACTACACTCTTACAGTATCTGCCTCCCTCCTCCAGCTAGGTTAGTGTTCTGTTTTTTCTTTTTTTAAAATGTATTATTATTTTTTTTACAGAAGGTTCTTGATGGTTATCTATTTTAAATATAGTAGTGTGTACATGCCAACCCCAACTTCCCAGTCTATCCTTAACACCCTGCTCTTCCCCACGGGTAACCATGAATCCCTTCTCTGTGTCTTTGAGTCCGTTTCTGTTTTGTAAGTTCATTTATATCATTTTTTTAAAGATCCTGCTTATAAGGGCTATCACATGTTTGTCTTCCTCTGACTTACTTCACTTCGGATGATAATCTCTGGGTCCACCCACGCTGTTGCAAACGGCGCTACTTCACTCTTTCTGATGGCTCATAGTCCATGGTTTATACAGGACGTCCCCTACACACAAACGTGTTTGGTTCCAAGATCGAGTTCCTAAGTCCAATTTACTCGTGAGTCCAACAAAGTTAGCCTCAGTACCAGCTGACGCAGTCGGCCATGTGGCACTGTACTGTGTGGTTTATGATGTGGACCATTTTCTAAAAAGTCCGTCTTGAATTTGTTACAGTTTTGTTTCTGTTTTAGGTTTTGGTTTTTCGGCCTCCAGGCATGTGGGACCTCAGCTTCCCGACCAGGGACTGAACCTGCCCCCACCCCCGGTATCAGAAGGCGAAATCTTAACCACTGGACAGCTAGGGCAGTCCTGTATGGAATAGGTTTCTAATACTTTTCACACAAATAACACATAAAGCACAAACACAGAAAATAAACATTTTTGATCTAATAGTACAGTACCTTGAAAAGTACAACACTACCAGAGGCATCACCGCTGTTTTCACGCTTGATTCCAGACACCCTGGGCTTGAAATAAAGATGTACTCTACGCAGTACTGGGCGGTACGCAAAACCACAACCACTTGCAGAGGACGCACACACGTGATGGTGTACACCAGACACGCAACTGGACATACAAACACACATTAGCATCTTTGAAAGTTCTCAACTTGAAGATTCATATGGAGGGGACTTACTGTATGTACCAAGCATTTTGCTTTTTTTTAAAAAATTAACTGTGGGCTACCCTGGTAGCTCAGTTCAGTTCAGTTTAGTCGTTCAGTTGTGTCCGTCTATTTGAGACCCCATGGACTGCAGCACACCAGGCTTCCCTGTCCATCACCAACTCCCAGAGCTTACTCAAACTCGTGTCCATTGAGTCGGTGATGCCATCCAGGCGTTTCATCCTCTTTTGTCCCTTTCGCCTCCCAACTTCAATCTTTCCCAGCACCAGGGGCATTTCTAGTGAGTCAGTTCTTTGCATCATAGCTTAAGCTGGTAAAAAAAAAAATCCGCCTGCAATGCAGGAGACACAGGTTCAACTCCTGGGTCAGGAAGATCCCCTGGAGAAGGGATAGGCTACCCACTCAAGCATTCTTGGGCTTCCCTGGTGGCTCAGATGGTAAAGAACCTGCCTACAATGTGGGAGACCTGGGTTCGATCCCTGGTTGGGAAAATCCTCTGGAGGACGGCAAGGCAACCTACTCCAGTATTCTTTTTTTTTCCCATTTATTTTTATTAGTTGGAGGCTAATTACTTTACGATATTGTAGTGGTTTTTGCCATACATTGACATGAATCAGCCATGGATTTACATGTGTTCCCCATCCTGAACCCCCCTCCCACCTCCCTCCCCATCCCATCCCTCTGGGTCATCCCAGTGCACCAGTCCCGAGCACTTGTCTCAGGCATCCAGCCTGGGCTGGTGATCTGTTTAACACTTGATAATATACATGTTTCGATGCTGTTCTCTCAGATCATCCCAGCCTCACCTTCTCCCATAGGGTCCAAAAGTCTGTTCTGTACATCTGTGTCTCTTTTGCTGTCTTGCATATAGGGTTATCATTACCGTCTTTCTAAATTTCATATATATGCATTAGTATCCTGTATTGGTCTTTATCTTTTTGGCTTACTTCACTCTGTATAATGGGCTCCAGTTTCATCCATCTCATTAGAACTGATTCAAATGAATTCTTTTTAACGGCTGAGTAATATTCCATGGTGTATATGTACCACAGCTTTCTTATCCATTCGTCTGCTGATGGGCATCTAGGTTGCTTCCATGTCCTGGCTATTATAAACAGTGCTGTGATGAACATTGGGGTGCATGTGTCTCTTTCAGATCTGGTTTCCTCGGTGTGTATGCCCAGGAGTGGGATTGCTGGGTCATAAGCAGTTCTATTTCTATTTTTTTAAGGAATCTCCACACTGTTCTCCATAATGGCTGTGCTAGTTTGCATTCCCACCAACCCGCTCCAGCATTCTTGCATGGAGAATCCCCGTGGACAGAGGAGCCTGGCAGGCTACAGTGCATGGGGTCGCAGAGTGGGACACGACTGAGCGATCCAGCTCAGCACAGCGTTAACTGCAGGCCATATCTGAATGGTGGACTGTGAAATCAGCATGGCGAGCTGTGGCCAGGGATTTTAACAAACAGTGACATGAAACAGAAAGGGCAGGATGGAGTGATCAGACTGTGACACACGCGGTCAGAGGAGACACTGTCTGATGAAACTTTGCCCAGGGCTTTGTGTGTGCGCAATTGTGATGTAAATGCATTTCTTTCTGTGAGTCTTGGTTCACGGTGTTTATAAGTTTCACGGAGGTGGGTCTGCACCCGTCTTGCCCCCGGGTCCACCTCCTGGGGCTTCTGATCATCTGTCCAGCGCATGACTAGGGCTCATCCCTCTGCAGCCGGGCAGAACTCTCTGCTGGTTCTGCACTGGGAGGTTTTCTGAGGTCATTTTGCTGTGGATTTTCTTCTCTGTGATGTCTCTTTGCCCTTTCCCTGGAGTTCCTCTCATGTGTAGGGCAAATCTGGACATATTTTCTATTTTTTTTTTAACATTTTCCATTTTCTCTCTCTTGGTCTTTTGCTTTCTTTTTATGAGCTGTTCCTCAGCCTTATTTGCCCAACCCTCCTGTTGATATTCAGGTTTTAAAAATTCATACAATCACGTTTTCACGGTTTAAGAATCCTTTCTTTTTTCTGTGGCTCTCTCCCTGTCTCTCTCCTCCTTCCTCTCTCGGGGCGCGGATAGTGACCTGCTCCCTGTGCCCCTCTTCCTGCAATGGTTTTAGTCCATATTTCTGTCGTCTGCCTTTGCCGGAGGGCTCTCCTCAGACATCTGGTCCTTGTCCACTTGGATCTGGTGAGGCCTGGATGCTCAGATGCTCACGGGCTGCTTGACGTAGAGCTCTGCCGGGGAGCCAGCTGCCGGGCCCTGGAGCCGGGGGTCGGAGGTCAGTGTCCGTCTGTCCCCTTGGACTTGTCGGACCCCCGGCGGCGCGGGGGCGGGTGGGCTCGCGGCATCTGCTGTTCGCCTCTCCTCCTCACACCCTTTCCTCTGTGTGGGATTCCTGCCCTGACTGTGCCCCTGGCCCCAGAGCAGAGGGGCCTGTCTTACCTGCGGCAGAGACCAGACCTGTGCCGACTCTTCCCCTGGAGGGGAGGGGGCTTCGCTGAGTAGCATGTCGGATCTGATAATCAGACTGTGTCTTTTAAATAATTAATTAATTAATTTTGGCTGAGCTGGATCTTCGCAGCCTTGATGGGCTTTCTCTGGTTGAGGAGAGTGGGGCTGCTCTTCGTCGCAGTCCGGGAGCTTCTCACTGCTGTGGCTTCTCTTGTTGCAGAGCACGGGCTCTAGGCATGCAGGCTCAGTAGTTGTGGTCCACGGGCTTCATTGTTCCATACCATATGGGATCTTCCAGGATCAGGGATCGAACCTGCGTCTCCTGCACTGGCAGGCGGATTCTTATCCACTGCACCCCCAGGGATGTCCTAGGTCCCTTTTCTTTTTTTAAAAAAAAATTATGGTAAGATATACATAACATAAAATGTACCATCTTAACCATTTTTGAAGGGTACAACTCAGTGGCATTGAGTAATTTCACAATATTTTACAACCATCACCACCGTCCACTTCCAGAACTTTCTCATCTCCCCGAATGGAAATCGTGCCCACTAAACAGTATTCCCTATCCCAGCCCCTGGTCACCTCTACTATACTTTCTTTTTAAAATTATTTTTTATTTTATTCTTAAATTTAAAAAAATTTAAAAATGTTTTTATCACATCCTGTGGCATGCATCCTTGACTCGGGTTCCGTGGATTGAACCCACGTCCCCTGCACTGGGGGCGGAGTCCTAACCACTGGACCACCAGGGAATTCCTACCTCTGTTCTACTTTCTGTCTCTAAAGGGATTGCTTCTCTGAAAGGCTCTCCTACCTCCTTCTTAGTTTATTGCCTTATGCACCCCACTTCCTCAGCACACAAGGCCCCCCACTTCCTGAGCTTCTGGTGATTCTGTGGAATCAGTCAATTTGACTCAGGAGTGGCCTTCAGTTGATATATGTGTTTAATCTGCCATCTGATCCCTGGGTCGGGAAGATCCCCTGGAGGAGGGCATGGCAACCCACTCCAGGATTCTTGCCTGGAGAATTCCATGGACAGAGGAGCCTGGTGGGCTATGGTCCATGGGGTTACAAAGAGTCAAACATAACTGAGTGACTAATTTTCACTTACCATTTTTTACCCTAAAGTTCCTCTATAATATTTAGGAATTCATCTTTTTGCAGATACTTTGTAGAAATCAAATGGTAGAATCATTTTATAACCACACTGTGTAACCATTTAATGTTCATGTTTAATGAGAAAAATGAGATGCAGAACTAGCTATTCAGTAGGCTCTGATTTACGTAAGGGCTTCCCACGTGGCACAGTGGTAAAGAGGTCACCTGCCAACAGGAGACATGAGTTTGATCCCCGGGTTGAGAAGATCCCCTGGGTAGGAAAAAATGGCAACCCACTCCAGTACTCTGGCCTGGAGAATTCCATGAACCGAAGACCCTGGCCAGCCACACAGTCCATGAGGTCACAAAGAGCGGGACACGACTGAGCGACTGAGCACACACGCAGTTTATGCAGAAGACACCCACGTGCAAAAAAAGATGGAAAGTCGCAAGGCCAGATTGTAAACATCTCTGACCTTTGGGATTTGGTCTCCTGCTTGCCATTTTATTAAGTTCTTGCACTTTTTCCATTTTAAAAGTTTTCCATAGCGCTGAGTGTCAGTCCCGTAATCAGCACGGAACAGATCCCTGCTGGGTCTGAGGTCTTCGTGTGCTTCTCCATCTTGGGCATCCTGTGGTCCTGGTTGGCTGGGGGCGGGCCTGGGTCTTACACAGGTGGGAGGAGGGGGAGATCCGCCCGATTTGTATTCTAGAAAAGTCCCTCTGGGGATGGCCAAGAGGAGGGGGTGTCTTAAATGAACCAGAACCGTGCAGGAAGGGGTAGGTAGCCAGAGTCTGGAGACGTGACCAGGCAGAGAAGGGTGAGGGGCATAGCTGCTGAATATTCATGGGTTAAATCATCAGAATTCGTCGTCTGGTCCCTGTGGGGTGAGGGGCTGGGAAGACGTCCATATTTCTGGCTTGGGTGAAGGGTGACTTAATGGTTCAGGAAGTCCCGCCCAAATGATCTTAATAATAATCATATTTGTCTCATTTCTAATTCACACATGTGGTCCAGAAGGTCTGTATGCCTGGCAGAGTGAGAGGGTGAGGAATTCTGGATTTTCCGGGCCTGTCAGTCAGGGCGATTGGCAGCTGCCAGCAGCATGTTCCCCTGGACCCCTGCGGCCGCGCAGGGTGGGAAGGGGAGGCGGCAGGGCAGGAAAACTGCAGCCCCCCAAGGGGAGGGGAGCTTCCAGGCAGATCTCTGTCCTCCGCGGGCAGAGGCGGCCAGCGCCCTGTGTCCGGCCCTCCTCAAGCCGGCCGGACGGGGTCCAAGCCCTCGCTCTCCCTGGCCCAGGCTCTGTCCCGTGTAGGCATCACTGCATGTGTGTCGGATGGAGGACTCGATGTTACCTATTTGTGTGCTTCTGACATCTGGGCCTGTTCTCGATGGCGCCCATCGGCTGCTGTATCCCCCTCCCCCCACTCTGGCCAGCGCCTTCTCTACTTCTTTTTTAACGTAAAATTCACACAACGTAAAATTACCCACTTTATTTCATTGTTTTGTTTTGGCCATGTGGCCATGTGGGATCTTAGTTTCCCAACCAGGGATCAAACCCACGCCCCTTGCACCGGAAGCACGGAGGTTTAACCACTGGACGGCCAGGGAATTCCTAAAATCAACCGTTTAAAAAATAATTTACTCTTGGATGTGCTGCACAGGCTTTCTCTCTGGCTGCGGCGCGAGGGATGCTCACTGCCGTGGCTTCTCTCGCTGCAGAGCGTGGGCTGTAGGGCACGCAGGCTGCAGTAGCTGCGGCTCCCAGGCCCTAGAGCACAGGCTCATTAGCTATAGCACACGGGCGTAGTTGCTCCACAGCCTATGGGCTCTTCCTGGATCTGGGACGCAATCTGTGTCTCCTCCACGGGCAGGCAGATTCTTTACCACTGAGCCCCCAAGGGAAGCCCTAAAGCCAGCCATTTTAAAGTGAGCCGTTCAGGGGGCGTTCTTAATGATGCACAGCTATCATCTCTTGTTATCGTTGTTGAGTTGCTAAGTCAGGACGGACTCTGCAACCCCACGGACTGCAGCACGCCAGACTTCCCTGTCCTTTACTGTCTCCCCGAGTTCGCTCAGATTGATGTCCCCTGAGTCAATGATGCCGTCCAACCATCTCATCCCATCTCTCACCTCTATCTGGTTCCAAAATGTTTTCATCCCTCTAGAAGGAAACCCCAGACCCACCAGCAGTCATTGCCCAGTCCCTGATTCCCAGCCCCAGGCAACCACAAACCTCCTTTCTGTCTCTTTGGATTCGCTTACTTTGGACATTTAATACAAATGGAATCATACAATATGTAGCCTTGAGTGTCTGGCTTTTTTCACTGAACCTTGTCAAGATGCATCCATGTGTCAGTGTAAATTCCTTCTTACACCTGAACACTGTTGTATGGGATGACCCGACCACATCTTGTTATCCATCGGGCTGGTGGACATTTGGACTTTCCCACTCTCTGGTTGCTGTGAAAAGCACTGCTGGGAACACTTGAGTACGAGTTTTTACCTGGATCTGTTTTCACTTCTCTTGGAGTGGAATGGGTGGAATGGGTCAGGTGGTCACCCTGTGTCCCCTGGACTTCTTGAAAAGCACATGGTGGTTTGAGCGCCTTCTGGCCTGCTGTTGAGTCAGGCTCTTTAGGATCGGCCTCTGAGCATCTGCACTCCAGAGGTGCCTCCTTCTGATGGAGGAGCTGGGTTAGCGCTGGTGAGGGCAGGGTGGGCCCATGATCTGGGCTGTTGAGGAGCAGCCTCAGAGAGCTGGCTGACCACGGAGACCCAGGGAAGAGCTGGGAGGGAGGCGCCCGTGAGGGATGGTGGCTGAGCAGGTGGGAGGAAGCCTCCACTCAGAGCTCACCATCCAGACTCACCCTCTCACTCTGCACTGCTCCTAGAAGAGGGAGCCGGGGCTCAGCAGTGCGTGACAACCAGAACTGGGTTCCAACCCC
This sequence comes from Muntiacus reevesi, assembly GCF_963930625.1. Classification (NCBI taxonomy): domain Eukaryota; kingdom Metazoa; phylum Chordata; class Mammalia; order Artiodactyla; family Cervidae; genus Muntiacus; species Muntiacus reevesi. Next base: position 43,996,026 of record NC_089253.1, read on the forward strand.
CAATATAGCCCAGAGTTATGATCTCGACCTCTGGCTATGCTGCCTCCCCCAACCTCTGAAATTTCACTTTACCATGAAACACCCTGAGCCAAGAATTATACGGAGCCCTCTTGAAAAAAAAAAATTGGAAAGACGAATGATTAAACTATCTTACTCTGCTTACCCAGCTGGGCCTTTTTAATAGTTTGCAGATTACCCTCCATATGTTTGCACATTTTTACGTGGTTACCACCCGGCTGTTCATACCCTTGTGTGTTCAGCTATTTTCCACTTGATGTGTCATAAACATTTTCCCATGTTTTAAAAATATTTGTCACAATTGTCATTCAAAACCGCTTCATCGTATTACATCATGGAGCTCTCCCAAAATTCAGTAAACCATTTTCCCGATGCTATTTGGATCAGGGGTTGTCCAACAGCTGCCCTCAGACCAAATCTGGGCCCCTGCCCCTTTCTTTGGGAGCAGCCCACAAGCTAAGAGTGACTTTTACATTTAGTAGTGATTGAAAAAACTCAGAAGACTGTTTTGTGACATACGAGACTGGTATAAAATGCAAGCATCAGTGAATTAATGAAGCTTATTTTATTTTTCTGCGTTTGTGTTTGGCTGCCCTGGGTCTTGGTTGCGTGCAAGGGCTTTTCTGTAGTTGGGGCTTCTCTGGCTGCAGAGCTCAGGCTTCTCACCGCAGGGGCTTCTCTGCACGGCTCGTGAGGCTCTGCGGCACGTGAGCTTCGGTAGTGGTGGTGCTCGGGCTTAGTTACCCCTTGGCATGTGGGATCTTCCCAGACCGGGGATCGAACCTGTGTCTTCTGCATTGGCAGGTGGATTCTTAACCATTGGACCACCAAGGAAGTCTGAAATATTTTGCTGTAGTGATTCCATTCCACTTTCACTTTTAGCAAATGTAAACATGTTACCCAGTTTAAAATACTGAAGATCTGATTCTGATACAACTAAGAGAGAAACATGGAAGATAGGACCCTAAGTCCGTGCGGAAATGTTATTGGCTGAAAAGGTTGGGAAGTGAAGCATCTGCCATGACTCAGCTAATCAGTCTCCTCTGGGTCAATGAATGCTTTTTCTGCCAGAAGCACCCTGTAGCATCGTACGTCAGTGATCTTTCAGGCAGCAACAGGCTAAAGTATCCCTACAAGGAGCTGCTTTTTCCTAATTAAAAAAAAAAAAAATAGCTCCAAGTCCACTCAGAGAAATTAGTCCGAATTTGTTCTGTTTTAAGATGCTAAGTTTGTGGTTATTTATTACATAAGCTACAGGAAATAAGCATGCCTAGTAAAGACTCCTCCAGCCTCTGCCCAGGGAGCTGGGCAGGGGGGTGTCCCTGAGCTGTGTGTGTGTGCGAGTGTGTGTGTGTGCGCGCGCGCGTGTGTGTGCGTGTGCGTGTGTGTGCGCGCACTTAGTGCTGTTTGACTGCAAACCCATGGACTGTAGCCTGCCAAGCTCGTCTATCCGTGGGATTTTCTAGGCAAGAATATTGGAGTGGGTTGCCATGCCCTCCTCTAGGGGATCTTCCCGATCTGGGGATCAAACCTGCATCTCTTGCATCTCCTGCATCAGCAGGCGGGTTCTTTACCGCTAACACCACCTGGGAAACCCAGGGCGTGTATCTTCACCTTTTCTCCAATTTTCAGAACGAGCTTCACCTCTGCTCTGTCTTGTCTGGAGTCACCGCATCCAACCCTGAGGCTGGTTTGTTTTAGGATGGAGGATACTAAGCATTCATCCATTTTTCTGTTTACTCTTAACTTGCAACTTCGTGCCAGGCTCCGGATTTGCTGAAAAGTATGGTGCTCAGACAGTAAAGAACCCACTTGCCAATGCAGGAACCCCAGGTTTGATCCCCGGGCTAGAAAGATCCCCTGGAGAAGGCCATAGCAACCCACTCCAGTATTCCTGCCTGGAGGATCCCAAGGACAGAGGAGCCTGGCGGGCTGCAGTCCCTGGGGTCACAGAGAGTCTGGCACGACTGAGTGACTGAAATGCAACAAGCAGTTGCCACGTTCTGTTTTTGGGCGAAATGGCTCTGCTCTGTTTCTGGGCTCTGTTCTGTTTCTGGGCTCTGCATTTCGTTTCCCTCTTCTGCATCCTCCTGGCTCTCAGCCAGGCAGATCGCAGGGAGCCAGGTCTGGAAGGGCAAACGTCCCCTTGGCAAAGGGGGCTGAGAGGAGCCTCTGGGGGCACGGGGCTGGGCAGCAGAATGGACGGGAGCGCACCAAAGTGGAGCTGTCTGACCAGGGTGGAGTCATCCTGGCCGCCCCCTGCCGTCCCGGCCTCCCCGGCCACCCTGGCTCTCCTGGTCATGCCCACCTGGGTCCCCCCATCCAGCCCCCTTGGTCAGCCTCGCTGCCCTGTTTACGACCCTGGCCTGCGTGTGCCCTGGGCTCTGTGAGTCCAAAGCGGAGCTCCCGAGTCAATGACGTGCACAACTTTGCCCCGGAAATGAGGCCTAGGCAATGAAAGAGCCACATCTGTCCCGGCCTTACCTGGGATGAAAGCGCCTCCTCTGAGATCCCACGAGTCTCTGTGCGGGCTGATGTTTTTTACCTGACCCTTGGTGGATACAGGGACAGGATGGAGGGGGCCTGCGGTAGCTCAGGCGAGGCTGGGCTATGCTTACCCAGCTCTGACGCACCTCGGGTCCCCTCCCCAGAAGGCCCAGGGACGACACTTCTCAGCACTCGCTGATAGATGGAGGCCAGACCAGCACACAGCAGCCTGGCGGGGTCAGGGAGGAGGTGGCTGTCTCCACTTTACAGAAGACAAGACAGCTCCGCGGGGACAGAAGGCACTCAGGGAGGTGATGGCGGAGCTGGGCTCAAAGCCAGAGCCAGTCCTTTGCCCGCCCCAGATTGCTGTGGTCCCTCAGTGAGGGAGGAGCCTTCCCACCTGCTCATCCCACTTTGCCATCACCCAGGACTGACTCCTGCATGGAAGGTGGGACTCAGGAATCACAAGCCCACTCACTGCAGCGGTGGGTTTAATTCTCAAAGTTACAACTCCATCCAATTCTGAATTGTTTACAAGTAATACATCTTACCAGATAAGGATACAGAAAGTTTGAAAGTCACAGAAAGAGAAGATGCATCATGCAAACAGCAAGACAAGAAAGCTGATGGAACTGTGATAATATCAGACAGACAGACTGTAAGGAAGTAACACTACTCGGATTCACGAAGGCAGCTGCATATTTTACCACCAAAGCTCCAATTCCCCAGGACAGAACATCCCTAAACTTGTACACTCCTAATAACACAGCCTCAAAACAGATAAAGCAAAGAAGCAGCTCATGCGCAGGCTTGCGTGTTCATTCTGGAAGTCAGATCTTGGTGATGAACGGCAGCCTTTGCCATCAGCCTTTGGCAAGATTGTAAAGAATCAGGCCTTCCTCTTAGGGAGTCTGCCCTACAGAGGGGAGGAAAAAAATGTCACAGATGCATGAAACAGCTGAAGGCCAGCAGTCAGCACCGGGTAAGGATGGTGTGGGTTATGCACTGTGGACTTGCCACATAGATGGACATCAACAGGCAGACACACCCATCACACACTTTTGTTCACTTGTGTCTACATGAACACCCATGCTCCCATCTGGGCATGGGGGAGGGTCCTCGTGGGGTGTGTCATTTGAGGGGGCCCTCTTAGAGATGAGTATGGACTGGCGCCCCCTGGGTTACCACCCCACCCCACGATCGTGGCTGCTGTTCCCTGGGCCCCCAGGCCTGCCTGCGCAGCAGGACATTCCACAAACACGTCCTGGGCCCTTCTCTGTGCCGGACATTGTCCTGGGCATTGTCCCGGGTGTGGAGCAAGCTGTGACCCGAGTGGGCACAGCCCTGCTCTTGGTGAGCCTGCAGCACTCAGCAGTGAGCCCACGGGGCAAGTGGAGCAGGGTGGGAGGGCCAGGGGGTGCGTGTGCTGTGTTAGTTTATGTAAGGGGTCAGGAAAGGGCTCTCTGAAGAGGCGACACTTGAGCGGTGACCTGAAGGCGGTGAGGGAGAGAGCTCTGTGCGCAGCTGGGGGAGGAGCATTCTGGGCAGAGAGAACAGCAGGTGCAAAGGCCCTGAGGCCAACTGGAGCTGGTGGGCGGGGTTGTAGGAGGGGCGGTCAGAGGATGACTGGAGCTGGTGGGCGGGGTTATCAGAGGGGCGGGCAGAGGATGGACTGGAGCGGGGTGGGTGGGGTTGTAGGAGGGGCGGTCAGAGGATGACTGGAGCTGGTGGGCGGGGTTATAGGAGGGGCGGGCAGAGGGCGGACTGGAGCTGGTGGGTGGGGTTATAGGAGGGGCGGTCAGAGGATGGGCTGGAGCTGGTGGGAGGAGTTGTAGGAGGGGCGGGCAGAGGGCGGACTGGAGTTGGTGGGCGGGGCTATAGGAGAGGCGGGCAGAGGACGAACTGGAGCTGGTGGGCGGAGTTGTAGGAGGGGCGGGCAGAGGGAGGACTGGAGTTGGTGGGCGGGGTTGTGGGAGGGGCAGTCAGAGGGTAGTGGAGCGGGGTTGGGGGGACCGTTGCTGCCCAGGGGTCCATGCAGAGGAGGCAGAAGAGCCCCAAAGGAGGCGGGGGATGAAGCCAGGTGCACCTGTGAGCAGCCCTTGAGCACTGGCACTCCACCAAACAGCTGCTGTTAAATGCCTGTTTAAATGTTAAACACCGCCTGTTAAATGCCTGCTGTATGCATGGCCCACGCAGGGTGCCCACCGCTGTGGAGCGTGGCTGAGCAGAAACCGCCTGCCCTTGGGTCTCCTGGTGGGCACGGACCCAGCAGGGTGGCAGTCCCACCCCAGGCCTCTGTCCCGGCCTGTAGGCCTCTGGGTGAGCAGGGCGCCACAGAGACCCGCGGCCTTGAGGGATCACGAGGCTCCCAGGGCCCCGCCCCTCGCAGCCACCCCCGCACCCTGGCCGGGTCTAGGACCCTGGGAATCCCCGTGTGTCTCCCAGGTACGCTCCTCTGTCCACTCTGGACCACCCGCCCCGACGCTGTCTTCATGCACGCCTTCTCTTGCCAACAGCCCACGGCCGTCAGCGCTATCTGTGCTGCTCTTGTGGTGCCTGCGGGCTGCCCCAGCATCCGTCACCCGCGCTGGCACTCAGCTGCTGCGTGTCCAATGAAGATACAAAACCACCGGGACTTCCCTGGCCGTCTGGTGGCTAAGGCTCTGCACTTGCCCTGCAGGGGGCCCAGGTTTGATCCCTGGTCAGGGAACTGGATCCCACATGCTGCAACTAAAAAACCCCACCGCATGCTGCAGTGAAGATGCACGCGGTGACAAAGGTTCTGCAACGGAGACTCGGGGCAGCCAAGTAAATCAGTGTTAAAAATAATACAGACCCATCTAGATGCGATGGACCACTGGCGCTCACCCTGAGCCCCCTGACCACCACCCTCCGGCCACCATTGCCCCAGTTGCCCCGCCTCTCCCAGGACTTCTCTGATGATCCAACCACTGAAAGGTTGGCACCTGGTGGTGGGGGGCATCCGCCAAGGCTGTGGGGTGGCTAAGAGCTCCATGCGGCTCGCCTGACTGCTGTTAAGAGTTTCTATGTCCCTGGGCCCAGGACCTCAGCTCCCTTCTGACTGCCCCGCAGGCTCACTCCCCGGGACCTGGCGCACAGCAGCTGTTTGCCTCTGGAGTGACCACTGGACGCTGGGCTCGGGAAAGGGAGGGAGCAGGGCAGGAGCCATGGGGCAGGGCTCACAGGGCTGGCATACGGTGGGCGGCTCCAGGTGGCTCTCAGACCCTCACCTCGTTGCTGGGGTTGGTGGAGGGCGTCTCCCCCTCCTCCAGCTCGGGCTCCTCCTGCAGCACCCTGCTGAGCATGGCTCCCAGGGGCTCCCGCAGGCTCAAGCGGCCCCTGCTGCTCACCAGGAAGTAGATCATCGGTTTGGTGCTGCTGCTGACGGACAGAGAGAGGCAGGTGAGCCGGCCGAAGATAGTCTTTGCGTGCTGGGACAGGTCCAGCCAGTAGAGCAGGAACCAGGAGATGCCGAGGGGCAGGGCGCAGGCAAGGAACACAAAGACGCAGAGCAGGATGGCCAGGTAGAGCCGCGCGAGCGGCCGCTGCCACGGGCGTGAGCTCCTCTGCACCTGGATGCAGAGGGCCATGCTGGACAGGGCCATGACGGGCGTGGAGCTGATCAGGGTGACGAAGTGCAAGATGGTCTCCGCCCTGGATCCCGGCCATGAGTGGGGACGCTCGGCCTCGTTGTGGAAGTACCAGGCCGGCACGATCAGCAGGACGGCCAGCAGCCAGAGTGTGGCGCACACCGCAGCCGACAGGCGCAGATGCCAGTGGCCCCGGTACCAGGTGGGGAAGAGGCCGGGGAGGCAGGACTGGGCGCTGGCGGCCGTCAGCAGGCTCAGGCTCACCGTGTAGGCCAGGTACCCGGCGCTCCTCACCGCCCGGAGGCCCAGGTGGTGCACGCGGGCCCCCCAGGAGCTGGCGCTCAGGATGGTCAGCGCGGCCAAGCAGAGGAGGAAGAGGAGGTCGGCCACGGCCAGGTGGAGCAGGTAGATGCCCAGCGGGCCCCTCCGCCGCCGGGAGCCCAGCAGCCAGACCACCAGGCCGTTGCCCATGATGCCGCCCACGCAGGTGAACATGACCAGCGCGTCCAGCACCTCCTGCACTGTGTGGGGGGACCCTGGGGTGGGGTCCACAGTGCCCGGACTGCTGCTCCTGGAGCCGCTGCTGTTGAGAGTGTTCTCCATCCCTGCCAACAGCGGGGAGAGAGCTGAGGGCCGCAGAGCTGGGGCCCCTGTGGCTCAGGCACCCCCCCATCCCCAGGGACAAGGCCAGGGCGGGAGACCTCCACTCAGCCAGGCGGTGACTGGACGCCCTCTAGTTATACCACCTGCCACTCTTTGGAGCTGTCGCTGGCCACACCAGGCCACCTTCCCTCATGCCTAATTCAGGTTACATGCTCCCGGCTCTGGGGCAGGCTGGGGTCCGTTCTGTTGCTGGACGTGAGGGTGGCCAAGCTCGGGGCAAGGCTCAGGGCACTGGCCATCCGTGCTCAGTGCTGGCCTGGCCTCCGCCCTGCTGGGGGCGGGTCCCTCGGAGCCTCTGCGTGGCCAGCTCCCGGGCCTGCAGCAGTCAGCGTGGGTGGGCAGAGTGGTCGTGTGTGGCTGGTCATTGTGATGTGCCCCCCAGGAGAGGTGGTGGGCACTGCTCCTCCCTGGGATCAGGGGTCCCTGGGCCTGGCACCTTGCACCCCATCGTGGTGGGCGGACCAAGTGGGCCACACAGCACGCTCGGTGAGCTCCTTGACCCCTGACCTTCCCAGGTGCCAGAGAGCGCCCTGGGGTCAGCACGGCCCTCCGCAGTTACTGCGGGGCTTGCCTCCTGCCAGACCCCAGAGCTCGTCGCTGTGAGCACCGTGCTGGGCCCGGGGCACCCCAGCCCTGACGTTTGTCCACACTCTGACGGGCCTGCGCATCCCTCCACCTGGGGCTGCCTTTCACTTCCATTGTCCACTGCCTGCCTGGTCTGACCCCCTCGCCCTCCACCCAGGCACGCGGGGCTCAGAGACCCAGGGTGGCAAAGCTCAGTGTCCTTGGGGCCTGGCTGGGACCCGGGACGGACTCCACAGCCTGGGACTGGAAGCACCACGTGCCCTTGCTCTCCCGGCCTGCAGCGCCCACCAGGGTCACGGTCCTTACACCCACCCACAGGGCTCAGCTGCCTCCTCGGAGCCCAGGCATGGAGGCAGGGTCCCCCGGGAACCCAGCTTGTTACACATCAAGGCTCTGGGTGCCGAATCAGGGAATCGGTCCCCAGGGCAGCTGCTATTTCATTTTACAAAGGTTGTTTTTTTCTCCTGAACTAATGGTGTAATGGATTGTATCGCTTCTAACCAAAATTCATGCATGCTCAGGCATATCTGACTCTTTGCGACCCCATGGACTGTAGCCCGTGAGTCTCCTCTGTCCGTGGAGATTCTCCAGGCAAGAATGCTGGAGTGGGTTGCCATGTCCTCCTCCAGGGCATCTTCCCGACCCAGGGATGGAACCCGCATCTCTTATCGTCTCCTACATTAGCAGATGGGTTTTTTACCTCTAGCGCCACCTGGGAAGCCGCAGTGATATTCATATTATGGGTCATGTTTATTCTCGAAGTGGTTGCCGAGGCCTCCTTTGTGCCCCGCCTGGGTGAGGGTGGGGGATGGGACCTGAACGACACCCCTTCCTGGTCCCCAGGGACCCACACCCCCTCCCACCTCCCCACAGAGTCAGGGCCGAGAGATGCTGCTTGAGGCTGAAGGGGCTGCTGGGGGAGGGGGCGGCAGCCGTGGCCCCAGGCCGCGTGCCCTTAATTTCTCCTTATAAAGGACCTTGAGTCCGCCACCTGATTGTCCTCCTGTAGATGTGCGTGGAGGACTGCGTGGGGTCTGACCGCTGAAGGCTTCGGAGGGATCAGGAACTGTGGTATGCCGCATTCTACCGGGCGAGTCCTCCCGCCCCTGCGCTGCCTCAGGGCCCCCTCCTGCCCTGCTGGGCCCCCCACCTTTGGCTCAGACACCAGCACATGTACCCCCGACTGTCCAGTGCCCACCCTGGAGTCGTGACCCTCCTCCAGCCCCCTGGAGACCCCTCCCCGTCTGCTGAGACGGCCATGCAGGTCCTTTGGGCCATGGTCATCGGGTGGGGCAGGGATATCAGGGGACTGGGGGGGCCGGCTGGCCTCAGTCCCCCGACAGCGATTCTCGGCTTGGACGCCCGCCCCTGGATGGCAGAGCCGGGCGCTTGGCAGGCTGGGGTCTCCCATAGTCGTCTGTCCGACGAGAGGAGGCGTCTGGGCCATGAGAGTCCCTCCCGTCCCCGGCATGCTCAGTGAGGACGGTCTGTGTTCGCCTTGACCTGGAGGGCACCTGCTGGGGGCCGGACAGACGACACCCAGGCACCCAGGGCGGGGCTGTTCCCACGCGGGGCTCATGGCACCGCTGGCCCTGGGGCCAGGAGGAACTCAGCAGACCTAAGGGCCACTCTCCCCCCCGTCTCTCCCACAAGAGAGGAGACTTAGGACCGTCCAGGCCTCGGGCCTGCCTGACCCCTGGCCCCAGAAGGAGCGGCCTTGCTCAGGGTGCACGTGCCGTGCGGGGGGCAAGGTCTGACCTCGGACTTGAAGCATCGGCCTCTCACTTGGCCCGCCCGCGCCGTCCGCTCCTGGAGGAGGACCTGGCTCCCGGAGGCCTGGGCGGCTTCCTGGGGCCCGGCCCTTCGGCTTCTCTGGCCGCAGGTCCGGCTGCAGGCTCGCGGAGTCCGACGGGCTGGTCCCCGGGATCCACCCCAGGCTCTGCCTCCTCTGAGGAGGAGAGACGCCCAATCTGTCTGCGGGAAGCAGGGCCCTTGGGGGACCAGCTGCATTAGGCCTCTCCCTGCAGAAGCCCGAGGCTGCGGGCTAATGGGCCGCCCGGGAGGCCCCACAGGAGGGCGGGGCACGGAGGAGCACCGATAGCCGGCCCCTCACCCAGCCCGGCCTCCGCAGGGAAAGTTCGGGGCACCAGGCTTTGGGAGGGTCTCCGGCTGGGGGCTCCGGGGTCCGCTGAGAGGCCGGTGCCTCTGGGAGCCAGGAGACCACGACGCTTGTCCTGCAGGGTCGGGGCCGGCGGAGCACCTGCATGGAAACTTCTGGATCTCTGAAGCTCCTCCCTGCAGGAGGCAGAAAGACAGACCCTTGATAGGGAACCCCCAAGAAGGTTTAAGGCCCAGTTCAACCCCGGCTGTCACGTGGCTCTGGGTGACTTCTGGCCCCTCGGCCTGTTCCTCCATGTGTAACAGGAAGTTTCCACAGAGGCTTCAAGGGAGGGTGTGGCAGCGATGCGGGCCAGGGGGGAGGTGGCCAGTTTGCTGGGGGGAGGAGGACAAGAGAATTTCTTTGGGGCAAACCTCTGACGGGCAGCGACCCCAGCCCTGGCCAGGGGCCCTGCCTCTCGCCGGGGATGCACAGAAGCCCGCCCTGTTCCAGAAGGGGGTCCTGTGTGTTGGGATGGGGGTGCCTGTCAGCACAGCACGTGGCAGGCCCCTCCAGGGTGAGGGAGGCAGTCAGGAGCCAGCCCCACCCCCAGCTCGACACGCACCCTAGGGTGTACCTTGGCAAGCTATTCTCTGTGACGAAGTTCCCTCACGGTGGCACGCGTCCACCTCCTAGAACAGTCGGCGCCTGCACGTTGCTGGCGATGCAGCGTCTGCCAAGCAGATGGACCACTTGCCATGGTTCCCAGCTGCTGTTCAGTTGCCCAGTCTTGTCTGATTCTGCGGCCCATGGACTGCAGCACGCCAGGCTCCCCTGTCCTTCACTATCTCCCAGAATTTGCTCAAATTCAAGTCCACGAGTCAGTGATGCCATCCAACCCTCTCATCCTCTGCTGCCCCCTTCTCATTTTGCCTTCAATCTTTCCCAGCATCACGGGCTTTTCCAATGAGTCGGTTCTTGGAATCAGGTGGCCAAAGTACTGGAGCTTCAGCTTCAGCATCAGTCCTTCCAATGAATATTCAGGACTGATTTCTTTTAGGATTGACTTGTTTGATTGCCTTGCAGTCCAAAGGACTCTCAGGAGTCTTTTCCAATACCACAGTTCAAAAGCATCAATTCTTCAGTGTTCAGCCTTCGTTATGGTCCAACTCTCACATCCGTACATGATTACTGGAAAAAACGCAGCTTTGACGATATGGACCTTTGTCAGCAAAGTGACGTCTCTGCATTTTAATCTGCTGTCTAGGTTTGTCATAGCTTTCCTTCCAAGAAGCAAGCAGCAGCCTTTGAGGAACAGATGAGTGTTCTGCAGAGAAGGGGTTGGCTGTGAACCCTCATCGGGCCCAGAGAGGGTGGATCCACCCACGATGGTGCACATCCAGTCAGAACTTTTCAGAAGTCCCTTCCTCCCACTGCTCTGAAGTGAGAATTGCCACTAAGGAGGAGGCAGGAGGAGGAGAGGCCGGAGGGGAGACGCCCACCGTCTAAGAGGAGGTCACCGCCCACCAGGTCTGTGACAGCAGACTTGCCGTCTCGTTTCTGAAACCGGACTTTGGTGTTTGTTCAGGGAAGTCGGGGTTTGGCCAAGTTTTCCTCCAAAGCTGGGGAAGAACTGACCCCTCTAAGTAAACCTTGAAGAGTCAGAGGAGAAACAAGAAGGTGGTCTTTCTCATCACACCCCATGGATTCCGCTTGTCACCAATCAGATGGGGCCAAGGTCCCCCTGGGGACACCCTTAACCTTAAAACTGCATGGACAGGAGAGAGGAGTTTGACCCCATTTGACTTGTAATAAGGGTGTTGAAAAATCTTCCTCTTAGGAAGTGGGAGTCCTGAATGGAACCAAGTCTTCTCTAGATGACGAGGTATTCCTTGGGACTTCCCAGGCAGTCCAGTGGTTAGGACTTGGAACGTTCACTGCTGAGGGCCCAGGTTTGATCCCAGGTCGGGGAACTAAGATCCCACAAGCCTCATAGTGGGAAAAAAAAAAAAACAAAACCCCTTCAATGTGAATCAGTATTGACCATATCACATATCACATACTGAATATCAATATGTTCAATGTTCACTCATTCATTCATCAACGTGCATTTATGAGGTGCCAGCTGGGCTCCAGGGATCGAGCCCAGTGCTGAGAATCCAGCCTTGAAGCCGCTCCAGGCAGCAGATGAGCAAAGAAACAAGAAGATGCTGCCTGCCGCAGGTGGTACAGCGGCGCTCAGGGCGGTACTCCTCTAGAGTGTACTGCGGAAGCCCTCCCCCCACGGGGGTCCGTGCTGAGATCTTAATGGTGCCAGCGAGCCAGTTATACCGAACTCTGGGCGGGAAGTGAGTTCCACGCCAAGAAAACCGCAGATGAAAAGCTCTGGGTCAGAAGAGCTCTGGATGTGTTTGAGCAGCAGGATGATGCAAGGCGGGAGGGGAAGACAGAGGTGTGATAAAGGCCGGGATGGGTCAGGCAGCTCTCAGCCGGCTCCAACCGGGTTGCTTTACGGGTAAGGGGGCGGGGCCTCGCTCCAGTGACACCCCCACCCCCACCCACCAGCAGCAGGGTGGGCTTCCTGGGCACCTATTCACATGGGCTTGTTTCTGTAAAAACAGCTCTCATTCACATACCATAAAATTCACCCCTAAAAGCATGACAGTTCAGTAGTTTTTAGTCAATTCACAGAGTTGTGCAAACACACCATACAATTTCAGAATATTTCATCACCCCCCAAAAACCCCATATCCAATAACAACACCCCCGCACCGCCCCTTTGTCTTAGAGGAAGTGCCTGTACTGGACATTTCATGCACTCAGAGTCATATGCTATGTGGCCCTCTGTGTCTGGCCTCGTGCCCTGAAAATGCTGACTTCCAGGGCCATCTACCTTGTCGCTTGTGTCAGAGGGTCATTCCCTTTTTTTGGGGGGCTCTGAGCTGGGTCTTCACTGCTATGTGGGCTTTTCTCTAGCTGTGGCGAGCAGGGACTACTCTCTAGTTGCAGTGCCTGGGCTTCTCACTGCCGTGGCTCCCCTGGCCGTGGAACATGAGTTCTGTGGAACAGTGGCGCCTCCCGAGTTCTAGAGCACAGGCTCAATAGTTGGGGTGCTCTGGCGTAGTTGCTCTGTGGCGTGAGGGATCTTCAGAGATCAGGGATTGAACCCGTGTCTCCTGCATTGGCAGCTGGATTCTTTGCCACTGAGCCGCCAGGGAAGCCCCAGGCTTCCACAGTGTGGATGGACCACAGTGTATCCATAATCTACTGACGGACATTGGTTACAATGAACATGTGTTACGGATTTATGAATTACACATACGTAGTGTGGCTCTTACGAAGCTTGCCGCTATGAATATCCATGCATGAGTTTTTGTGTGGATGTGTTTTCAGTTCTCTCTGATGGAAGGTGAATCTTGAGCTGAATTTGACTCATCCTTCCCCCATTTTATCTCCCCTCTGCTGTCCGTGGAATCCATAGAGAACCTTCGCTTGCCTTACTCTGAGGAGTGGGAAGGGCGGTTCCTTGTGAATAAGGGAATGGTGCCTGCTCTACCCACTGGGAGGCCTCCCAGGGCATGGGTAACCCAGGGCTATTCGGTCTGCCTGCCGCGTCCCTCCTGGGCACCATGATGGGGGGTCGGCAGACTCGGAGGCGCAGGGGAGTGGGCTGGGGGACAATGAATGGCTTTACCCTGAAGCTCTCCCTGGAGACCTGAGTTCTCAGTGCACAGGAGCCATCCTCCCTGGGAGCGTCCAGAGGAGATGGCTGTGCCCCCCTCAGAGGGCACCCGGATGGGCTGTGGGTGCTGCCCAGCCCTTAGGTGGCTTCTGGGCTGGGGCTGGCATTGCCCCTCGGCTACACGCTCTCGTCTCTGCCTGTCCTCCCACCCTCCAGGCTTTGGATGCTCACTTTCGTCCATCCAGGCCACTCCCTGGACCTCCAACTATTATTCTGTTTCTTTTCTCATGTTACATTTTTATGATGGAATTTTAAAGCCATATGCAATACAGAGATGAGTGTGGCAAGCCCTCAAGTTCCCGTCTCCCAGGTTCAACAGTTGTCACTATCCTGCTGTTCTTGTTTAATCAGTCCCAGCACCCCCCTTTATGTCTTCTCTTTTGGAATGTTTTAAAGTAAATCCCAGGTATCGTATCGTTTCACTCCTGAATACGAAGATTCTTTTATGCACCTCTCAGTGCAGCGTATAGCCAGCGGGAGGAATGCCACTTCCTTCCCAGCATCCAACCCCCTGCTTCTCTGCCTGGTCCCGCTGCCCTCGGGGATGGAGCTGGGAGCCCCGCAAGGCCCAGCCTCCCCTTTGCCTGCCAGCTGCTCTCACTCTGCTCTTCTCCAAGTGGCTTCCACCCCCTCCGAGCACCCTTGCCTGGGCCCATTATTTCATTAGGAGCTGCAGATGGATGGTGTCTTAATCTGGTCACTCTGAAGCTCTGCTTCCTATTAAACAAGAACTCCGTGCATCGCCTAAAATCCTTACACTCTGTTGGTAGAAAGTGAAGAGGAACTAAAGAGCCTTTTGATGAGGGTGAAAGAGGAGAATGAAAAAGCCGGCTTGAAACTCACCTTTCAAACACTAAGATCATGGCATCCAGTCCCATCACTTTCTGACAGATAAACGGGGAGAAAGTGGAAACAGTGACAGATTTTCTTTTCTTGGAAAGAAAATCACTGCAGATAGAGACTGCAGCCATGAAACTTAAAAGGTCCTTCCTCCTTGGAAGGAAAGCTATGACAAACCTAAACAGTGTATTAAAAAGCAGAGACATTGCTTTGATCACACCAGTCAATCCTAAAGGAAATCAACCCTGAATACTCATTGGAAGGACCGAAACTAAAGCTGAATCAGCTTTGAGTACAAAGCTGATACTTTGGCCACCTGATGGAAAGAGCCGACTCATTGGAAAAAATCCTGATGTTGGGAAAGATTTAGGGCAGGAGGAGAAGAGGGTGGCAGAGGATAAGATGGTTAGATGGCATCACCGACTCAATGGACATGAATCTGAGCAAACTCTGGGAGATAGTGGAGGACGGAGGAGCCTGGTGTGTTGCAGTTCACGGGGTCACAAAGAGTTGGACGCAACTTAGTAACTGAACAACAACAACAACAACAACAGAAAAGCTGGTTTCAATGCTCACTCTTTCCATTCCCTCATCAGTTTTCAGATAAATGAGTTGTCATACCAACCTCCAGATGTGACCAGGGAAGCATATGGCGGGGTTTTCGTAAGAGACTCAGGAATTCACCCATTTCTGATGTGCTTCATCTGATCCTTGGACTGGCCAGTAGGAACCTCCCAGATATTCCTAACATCTCATGTATGGCATAAACTTTTGGGGCTGAATTTTGGGGACTTACATTTTTTTAATCCAAAAGATCCCTACTTTGCAAATTGAAAGCTTGGGTATCATGTTTGCTACAAGAGTTGACTTCAAGACGGAATTGTGGTCCTTGCTTTGGACCCCTCCCATGAGGACAGAGCTCCAGGCTGGGGCCCTGAGGGGGACTGAGATGAGCAGGGGAGACCTTTCAAACCGCCAGGTGTCCATGGCCTGTCATCTTCTTGGGCCTCATGGTGACAGGTGATGAGCCCTCTGTGGGCCCCGGTGTCAGACCCTCCTGGAGCTGAAGTCCTGAGGCTGGTCCTGATGTTGGTCATCACAGGTGAGGATGGGCCCGCACGGACCTGCAGAGGACGGGATGTGCCAGCCTGGAGGGTGGGAGGAGCCCCGCTGGGTGAGCGCCCAGAGTCCCCACGAACTGCCACGTTACCTGGCCCTGAACTCAGAGAGGGCAGAGAATGACGGGGACCTCGGGGACGTGGGCATCCAGCCTTGTTTCTTACCCCCATGGGAAGACCACAAAGCCCCTCCCGCCTCAGTTTCCTCATCTATAACATGGACAATACAACTTCTCACCCTGGAAGCCGAGGATTCGGCTGCCAACCAAGCTCAAGGTTGGAGCCCAGTCACAGCCCACACGGCGTTGGCCGTCAGGGACAATGATCACCTGTTGGTGATCTAGAAAAAGTTGTAACTAGAGTCTTTGCAGATGTAACCAAGTGAAGATGAGATCATCAGGGTGGGCCCTAATCCAGCACGCCTGCTGTCTCAATGTCACTCATGCCGGGGGGCCCAGAGTGACGGTGGCCTGGGTGTGACTCACGCTGGGGAACTTAGCATGCCAGAAGAAGACTTTGGCCATCATCCTTGGGAGGCTCCCACAAGGGGGCAAGTGTCTCCTGTGCCCAGATGTGGTCGTGGGAGGGGAGGCGGCCAGCATGAGGTCACCTTGGTTCCATCCAGCCGGGCTGTTTGGCAGAGGGAGGCTGGGGGTGAAGGAGGGGTCTCGGACACAGTGTTGTCCACCCAGGAAGGTCTCGGGGGCACAGAATCTGTGTTCATTGTTCCCAGGCCTGTTGAGAAGGGAGAAGGGCCAGCCTTGGAGTTCAAAGCCTGGGTCTGGGCCGAGCCAGCCACGACGGCCTGCTGCGATAACCAGCACCAGGCCCAGGCAGCTTCAGGCTCCCCCAGGGTCCTGCTCGGTGTTAAACCCGCCTCAGGGAAGCCCACCGGGTAGAAAGGATTCTGTGTCCCTCGTCTGCACTAGGGAAGTCTCTGTGTGTGCGCTCAGTCAACTCCCTGCGATCCCATGGACGGTAGCCCGCCAGGCACCTCTGTCCATGGGATTCTCCAGGCAAGAATGCTGGGAATCTTCTGGACCAGGAATCGAACCCACGTCTCTTATGTCTCCTCCATTGGCAGGTGGGTTCTTCACCACTAGCGTCACCTGGGAAAAGTGTCCATTGCTCAGTTGTGTCCGACTCTTTTCGACTCCATGGACTGTAGTCTGTCAGGTTCCTCCGTCCATGAGATTCTCCAGGCAAGAATACTGGAGTGGATTGCCATTTCTTCCTCCAAGGAATCTTCCCGAGCCAGGGATTGAAACCATGCCTCCTGCGGCTCCTCCATTGCAGGCAAATTCTTCTGCCTCTGGGCTACCATAGCAAGGTCTAAAAGGAGAACAAAAATTGCCCCAAATCAGCTTTTATTTTCATTTTTCACAAAGCAGTTTTTTCCCACCTGCTTTTTTTCCCCATTAAAGTGGATGAATGAAAAATGTACTTTTTCCACTTTGCATTTTTCCCTTTGACTAGAAGTTTATTGCATCCTCAGGATGGAAACAAACAGGTGGGGGAGGGATCCAGGCTGGCACGTCCCACACATGGGCGCCCTATATGGGACAGCTCGTCCTCAGGGATGTGGTGAGTGGCTGGTTGTCCCCATGGGCAGAAGAGATGCCAACAGAGGTCAGGGGAGCAGGCTGGGGTCACCCAGGGGGAAGTGGTTTGTCCAGCCTTGGAGCTGGGACTGTGGCGCCCCCTGCGAGTCCTCTCGCCTGCTGCCGGCTGCAGCATCCTGTTCTTTGCGGGAGGGGGCCCAACCCACCCATGAGCTGGAACCTGGGGCCTCAGCTGCTGTTCTTGGCCTGGGACCCCCGGGCAGGGCCAGCCTGGGGGTGGTCTCCTGATGCTCCTGGAAGTCCTATCGCTAGGATCAGAATCCGTGTCCTCCGAGAGGCAGGAAGAAGACCTCAAGTACAATGCGGAGCTGAGAGGCAGAGGGAGGCGGGCTGTCCTGGGCCACAGCCTCACCAGCTCCTGTCCAGGGGAGGCCAGGATTTACGAGCAGGGGTCCCTGTGTCCAAGACAGCCGGCCACCAAGCCCTCAAGAACATCACAAGCTGAAGCCTGGGGCGTGTGGCTGGGCTGGCAGAGGCCAAGGGCTCCTGATTGTGGATATTTCCAGTTCTCGAAATCCCTTCGAAAACCTGGTGAAAGCCGGGTCCCGGAGTGCAGAGACCAGAACTGGAGTTGGAGCCCTGGGACCACGTACCAGTTCTGCCCGTGCTCTAACCTTGGTTGGCGACCTTTCCTCGTCTTCCCCTGGGTCTGAGCATCACTCCCGTGGTTCTGTCACCTCCCATGAGAATAGGCGTTTGAGGCTGTACTGTGAAGCGCATTGGGAGGTGCTGGTCTGCTCAACGTGCCTGGTCCTTCTCCTGCCTTAAATGCTGGCCGGTCCTTGGGGGTGGAGCTGGAGGAGGCAGAACCATGGCCCCCAAAAGTTCTATGTCTGTTATGGAATGAATTGTGTCCTCCCAAAGAAGGCCTAGTGGAGTCCTAACCCCAAGACCTCAGAATGTGACCTTATTTGGACTAGAGCCTTTGCAGATGCAACCAAGTGAAGATGAGATCATCAGGTGGTCCTAATCCAACACGACTGGTATCTCTATAAGAAGGGATAGTTTGGACACATGTACACAGGAGGAAGACGATGGGGAGGCAGAGGATTCATGTGATGGGGCTGCGACCATGGAATACCGAAGTCCGCAGGGACCACTGCAGGCCGAGGGGACACTGTCCCAGCACCTGCAGAGCGAGCGCGGCCTCGGCAACGCCTGATCTCGGACTGCTGGCCTCTGGAGAGCTGTGAGATGGCTCACGTCTCCTTTTTTTAAGCACCCCAGTTTGTGGTGCTTTGTTACGGCAGCCTGAGGAAACGAATACAGAGTCCTGATTCCCAGGCCCGGGGATGTTACCTTGCTCGGCAAAAGGGACTCTGGGTGTTGTGGAGTCCTGCCCCCAGGCCACAGGTGCGAGGCCTGACACCAAGGCCACAGAGGCGGAGCCTAGAGCCAAGGTCACCTTCGAAGCCGACCAAGCCCCTTTGTAACCGTCGCTGAAAGCCCTCCACCCCGATCACCACTAGCAGGCATCCTGACCCCATATTGGCAAAAATGCCCACTCAGTAGTCTCCTTACAGTGCCCTAGAAAGTGAATGTGGAAAGTGTTAGTCACTCCGTCATGTCCAGCTCTTTTGTGACCCCACGGAGTGTAGCCCACCAGGCTCCTCTATTCATGGGATTTCCCAGACTAGAATGGTGGAGTTGGTTGCCGTTTCCTTCTCCAGGGGATCCTCCTGACTTAGGGATCGAACCTGAGTCAGGTTCGATCTGACTTCGATCTGATTTCAGCGTCTAGAACCTGGAATATGCAAGGCAGTGGACATCCCCCTGCCTCCTGCATCTCAGGCAGATTCTTTACTGTCTAAGCCACCTCCCTGATCCTTATAGCACCCTAACCAATCACTTAGTGCCAACCTTTCAGCAGGAATTTTCTTTCTCTTGAGATCATAAAAATTGGCTACTAACCCATGAAAATTGTTGACTCTCCTTGGTCTGTCAGGAGGTCGGCGGGCTGCATTCGCAGTTCCTTCATGATCTCTGCACCTTGCTCTTAGTAAACTTACTCCCTTCTGAAATAGGCAGTGTCTAGGAATCACTTCGCAACCCGAGTTCTGACTGCCACAACAGGTGTGATTAAGTGTTGTGAGAAACTTCCTTAGGGGTCCAGTGGCTAAGACTCTTGAGTTCCCAATGCAGGGGGCTCAGGTTCAATTCCTGGCCAGGGAACTAGATCCAACTTGCTGCAACTAGAGATCCTGCATGCTGAGACTAAGACCCGGCACAACCAAATAAATCAATATTGGAAAAAATTAAGAGTCATGAGATGGAGATATCAGGAAGGGCCTCAAATGCGACCAGGGCTTCCCTGGTGGCTCAGATGGTAAAGAATCTATCTGCAATGCGGTCAACCTGGATTCGATCCCTGGGTCAGGAAGATTCCCCTGGAGAAGGGAATGGCAACCCACTCCAGTATTTTTGCCTGTGGAATCACATGGACAGAGGAGCCTGGCGGGCTGCAGTCCATGGGGTCGCAAAGAGTTGGACATGATTGAGCGACTAACACTTTCACTTTCAAATGTAACCACAAGGGTCCTGAAAAGAAGGAAGCCAGAGGGTCAGAGTCAGAGGACACGTGACATCAGAAGCAGAGGATGATGGGATGGTGCTGGGCCACAGGCCAGACGTCTAGAAGCTGGAATATGCAAGGCAGTGGATATCCCCCTGGGGCCTCTAGAGGGAACACAGATGTTGAATTTAGCCCTGAAGACCCCTTTCAGACATCTGACGTCCAGAATCATAAGATGATAAGTCTGAGTTGTTTTAAGCCACGAAGTTTGTGGTTACTTGTTACAGCAGCCACAGGAAACCGGAGTGTTCAATCTCCTGGTATCGCTGGCTGGTGGGTGATTGAGCACCCTGTGTGAGTTCTCCTGGCTGTGGTCCCTGGCTGGAGAAGCGGCAAGCCTGGGAGGGTGGGAAGCACGCTGACACTCGGTGGTGGTAAAAGTAAGGGTGCTGGGCACCGATGAGGGGTGCAGAGAAGGAAGAGCTGGGGCTTCTGATGATGCGGTTCCAGTAATGGGGCTCCTCGGAGACTAAGGGGCTCCCATCAGCTCCAGTCACTGTAGGGAAATCAGTCAATCTTTCCTGCTCAGGGCTAATTGCTTCTTCCTCTGAGAAGACCACCTAGGTTTACCCTAACCTCTGTGTTTCAGGGGGGTTCACATGTTGACATGTGTCCCGGGCCAGGCACAGCCCATTGTACCTCCTGCCCAAGCCTGTGGTTTCAGGAGTTGGCATTGACTCAAGCTAGCCCAGGTCCCCGTTTTCCTGGGGCATTAGGTCCTCAGGAGGAAGAAGATAGAGACTAGAAGTGTTGGTGGCAGGCTCACCCACACAGCTGGAGTCGGCCTAAAAACAAATCCATAAAAGAAGTCAAAGGTGAAGGAGATCATGCCTAGATCCAGCCATGCCTGAAGCAAACTCACCCTGCACATTTTGATTGGGAGTGCCCGTGAGCCTCTGGAAGAAGTGGATTTGACCTAGTTTACACGGGTCCTACCACTGGGAAAGGAAAGATTCCTAGGTGATGCAGAAACCACGCCCCAGCATTGCAATGCTCCATACGGCCAGCCTGACATATGGGGTTGGTGGGGTCTGTGTGGACCATGGGCAAGGAGCGTCTCCTAATGCCTGGTGGACAGCAGCAATCTTTGATACCAGGCGGCAAGGGGTTGTGAAAACTTTTTTCGTCTCACTCTGTGTGTTCTGCTCACACTGTACACGGACTGGGGATGGCCCCTGTGTGGGTTTGCCTGGGCGGCTGTAACAATAGGAAATTACTGTCTCCCAGTCTTGGAGACCAGAAGCCCGAGATCAGGGTGCCAGTGGGGCTGGATCCCTCCTGAAGCCTCTCTTCTGGGCGTGCAGATGGTCGTCTCCTCCCCGTGTCCTCACAGGGTCGTCCCTCTGTGTCTGTGTCCTGACCGCCTCTTCTTATAAGGCCACTGATCCTATGGAGTTAGAGCCCCACCCCTAATATCCTCGCTTCACCTTAATTTCCTCTTAGGAGACCCTAACCCCAAATACAGTTTTGTCTCGAACTGTTCAGGGTCAGGGCTTTGACACACGGATTGTGCGGGGCACACATTTCAGCTCATCACAGAGCCTTGGAAGAATGGGTAGAAAAGGTCCGGATTTCAGAAGCTCCTGGGGCTCTGGAGTAAAGTGTCAGACGAGTGAAACCAGGATCCTGGAAGCTGAATTATCTGAAAACGGGAATCATACAGCTGTGCAGAGAGAGGTCCTTTCTGCCAGGGGTTAGCATCAGGGCGTCCGAGAGTCATGTGAGCAAATCCCGCAGGGAGCACTGACTCCTGTTCCAGGGGTGTGTGTGTATGTGTGTGTGGGTGTGCACGCACACTCACATACTCAATCTCTCAGTCACGTCCAACTCTTTGCAACCCCAGGTTCCTCTGTCCATGGGATTTCCATGGGGTTCCTCTGCAACCCCAAGTTCCTCTGTCCATGGGACTTTCCAGGCAAGAATCCCAGAGTGGGTTGCCTTTCTCTTCTCCAGGAGATCTTCCTGACCCAGGGATCAAACCCGTGTCTCCCACATCTGCACTGGCAGGCAGAATCTTTATTGCTGTGTCACCCGGAAAGCCCATTTCAGGCCTGGGTTCCAGCACAGGCTGGGGTCCTGCCAGTTGACCAGGGAAATCCCACCGGAGAAGCTGGACGCTGTCTGAACCGTAAGAGTCTTCTGTCCCATCAGCTCTGACCTGGGGGACAGGCCAGGTGGCCAGGTGAGCCCTGTTAGGGAAACAGCTGTCAATGTCCCAGAGGAGCTCACCAACTCACAAATGCAGAATTGGTGCGTCTGGTTATTCAGCAACCGCCACGTCATGCAGACGGCGGGGAGGTGGCCCCGTGTCGTGGATTTCCAGCTCCGTGTTCCCGGGGCGAACGCTCCGGCTGCTGTGCGTTGTTTTACGTGAGTGGACAGACGCACTTGTGTCTTAGTTGCAGTGAACTTACAGGATGGACCCAATTTTCATGATTCTTTCTCCGTCCCTCCTGCGGTTGCCTGGGCAGCACATCCATGGTGGTTTGGATGGTTTATCGCATTCCTCGGCACTCCCAGGAAGGTCAGGCTCAGTTCAGTCTCCCGCTGTGTCCCACCCCAGAATGTCACACGGTGGGGTGGAATGTCGCAGGGATTCGGCCAGGAAGCTGAGGGCTGGGGGGCTGGAGGGCATCACTGCCTGCGGTGTCATTGGAAGGACCACAGTTTGGCTTTGATTGATTGGAACGCGGAGATGCTGGAATCCATGTGCTGCGTGGGACAACTGTGCATCTCAGGGAGCTGGCGGCCGGCCCAACCCCGAGCCAGGCCAACCAGCATCTGTGAGCTCTCGCTCCCAAAGATGAGCCCCGGGGGTTTCAGGGGGAATTCCAACCTCACATCTGGCTCCCCATGAGTGTAATATCCTTCAGATTCAGAGAGTCAGCGGATTCCATCCCCTTGGCGACGTGATTAGTTTGGGAAAAGGTGCATGAAAGACTATCCAATTTATCAAACAGGAGTCCGTTCCAGGAGTTTTATGGGAAACACTGAAGAAAAGGCGCTCTCCCCGCGGGGTGATGAGCAGATGGGATGGAAGTCTGCGAGGCTGGGGCCCACTGTGCCGGCATCAGGGAGACCCTACCCCAGGGTTCACAGCAGGTATCAGAGCCGATTAGAGAAACAAGTTCTCAGCGACCCCTGGATCCACCCACACCTGAAGTCATAACATTTTGGGGGCGTGTTTAGTTACAAGAGCCAACAAATTCCTTTTCCCTTTTATCCAGTTTAACCTCAGTTTCATTTACTCGCTGCCTAAAGCATCTTCACTTATGCTGTTACCTGAATGACAATGATACACATTTGTTCAGATTGTTCGGTTAGGACGGTCATCATCAACCTTGTCTGACTTAAGGGGAAAAGAGAAAAAAGAAAGACAGGTTAGGGAGTACCAAGGAATTGACTGGTGCCCAGAGATGGGGCTGGAAGGATATAAGAGCTGCTCCAGGGTCAGAAGTGGCCAAGCTGGGGACAGCTCTCTGACTTGTATGTGGAATCTAGAAAAACTGCACTCACAGAAGCAGAGAGTAGGGGACTTCCTTGGTGGTCCAGTGGTTAAGACTCTGAGCTTCCCATGCACGGGGAGTGGGTTCGATCGCTGGTTGGGGAACTAAGATCCTACATGCTGTGGCCAAAAAAATAAATAAAAATTAAAAAAAGAAAGAAAAGAAGCATAGAGTAGAATGGTGGTTGCCAGGGTCTGGGGATGGGGAAGTGGGGGGGAAACTTTCTGTCACAGATGAGTAAGTTCTGGGGATCTGCTGCCCAGCGCGGGGGCCGGCGTTAACGAAATCACTCTGCACAAGGGTAGATATCACGTATTGCCACCACACACACCATGCAATCAGGATGTGAGGGTGTAAGCTCATTGCAGTAATCATTCCACCGAGTGTGCTGGTGTTAAATAAATCACCACGTTGTACATCTTAAAAAAAAAAAAATCACATTGTTCAACCCGAAGGAAAAAAAATCCTGGGAGGCCGCTCCTACACAGGAGTCCTGGTTGAGTAGAAAGGGGACGGGGTGAGGGGCCACCCCGCAGAGCAAGCTCGTGGGCACACACCTTCTCCTGAGCCACTCGCTCCCTTCACGCCCAGCATCTTGGAATGTCCGGGCGCTGCCTTCTCCCCGGGTGTCTCACGTCCTTCTGGGTCCTCTCTGGGGCCGTGGCGGGGGCAGGGTGGGACTCCCACACCAGCTTTCCTCCTGCTTTCTGCGGTCTTCGGGTCCCTCCGTCCACATTAACCCGAGGACTCTGACATCCCAGCCTGGGTGAGCTTCAGATTCAAGTTAACGGTCCTCAGACTCCCGGGATCACATCCCGCCTTGTGAGGTTTCTGTAAACACTCGCTTATCGACCCGTTCCGCTTGGGCTCAAGTAACTTTGTGCCCTGGACCCTTATGCACGCCCCAAACCCATTCCCACAAAAGTCACCCAGATGTTTTCTCATTTGGGGTATGGAATTCCTGCTTTTCTCTCCACCCGCCCTGGCTCGGGTGGGACCTGGTTCAAGGTAAGGAGCACTAGGGGGGCGAGGCAGGAGAGGGTTGAAAGGAGTTTCCTTAGCAGAGCTCCCTGGGGTCGTGAGCAGCTCCTCAAGGAAGGGTGGGGTGGCCTCAGACAGAAGAAGAGGGGACCTTCTAGGAAGGGAAGGTGTGGATGGTTCTGGGGAGCTTGGCTCTTCAGGGTCGGGATATGCCCTGTGTCTTCTGGAACCTTCTCAATATCTCTTTTTCCATGGCCAGATATGTAGCCTCTTAGAAGCAACGCCTGGCTCACGGTAAATGGTCATAAATGTTTGTTGAACGGATAACAGACCTGTGAAGTTGTGAACTCAACAGATGTTTTAATTCAGCAAATCGCAGAAGCACATTGTGAGTTCTGTTTGGTTTGTTTGTTTTCCAAATCTGTCTCAGCCTCCAGGCTACTAAAATTTTTTTAAATTTTTTAGCATTGGCATGGAAAGGGCCTGAGTTTCAGTCCAGATTTCAAAACATAGAATTAGGGATTTGAGTCGACTTAAGGTGCCCAGTGCTGTTAGAAGCAGCCTCCCAGCACCCCCAGCTCCCAGAACCCTAGCGGCAGTCCAAGGGCCCGTCCCACTCTTCAAGAGTCTCCTCCCACTTTGCGTGGCTCCTCCCACTCTTCAAAAGGCCCCTCCCACTTTGTGGGGCTCCTCCCACTCTTCTCTCGGGGCTCCTCTTACTGTTCGTGCCTATTCATGGCAATAGTTCTGTGGTCAGCCCTCAGGCTGTCCTATGTGGACCAGGGATCCTGCTGACCATCCCAGAAACTGAATGGGAATTCCTCTGCCTTCTATCCAGGGGCAAATTCTGTGGGGCCCAAGGTTTATCAACAAAAAGGGGCACTCTTTAAGAAAGAACTACAAAGTTATAACAGCAAAATTAGATTCAAGGAGCATTTGTTTAGGAGAAAACAAATCACAGCCAATCACCGATTTTTAAAAGCGGACAAGTACCACATATAATACCAAACAGAGGAAAACATCCACAATGTTTTTTTCCTTCCTTTTTTGGCTGCACACTCTTTGATAGCCTTTTCATACATCAATAGTTTTGATTATTTTCCATAGAGAGAGCTGAAAGATAATTCAACCTTTTTTTTTTTTTTTAGCATGGTTGATCAACATTTGTTTTGTAATATTAATAGTTTGAAAATGTTTCTTAGGACTTCCCTGGTGGTCCAGTGGTTAAGAATCCACTTTCCAATTCAGGGGATGTGGGTTTGATCCCTGGCCTGGGAGTTCAGATCCCACATGCTGTAGGGGATACTGAGCCTGCACGCCGAAACTATGACCTGATGCAGCCAAACAACTAAATATTTTTACAGTGTTTCTTAGCCTTGCAATTCATTATTGGTAATGTCCTGTAATCCTGATAACACTTTCAGGATTGTTATCAAATCTGGGAAAATCTCTATCAAGTTTTTTTCCATACACCAGAGAGAAGATTTCAAGGGCCTTTCAAGTTTTCTCGCACGGCGATGGGTCTGAGAGTCTTTGAAATGATGACACTTGCGAGCTGCTTTGTTTTCAGTGTCCTTGCTGTAGTGACTTAGGAGTGTGAGCGGCCTTCAATGATGCCAAACCAGCATGAAAGTTAGCTGCTTCCCAACGTGTTCTTATTGTAAAATTATTTTATTTTATTGGTGTATAGATGCTTGGCTTTCCTGGCGGCTCAGATGGTAACGAATCTGCCCTCCGTGCAGGAGACCTGGGTTCGATCCCTGGGTTGGGCAGATTCCCTGGAAAAGGGAATGGCAACCCACTCCAATATTCTTGCCTGGAAAGTTCCATAGACAGCGGAGCTCGGCGGGCTACAGTCCACGGGGCTGCAAAGAGTTGGACAGGACTGAGCGCCTTTCACTTTCACTTCACTGTTGCTTGGCAATGTGGTCTTAGCTTCTGCCGCACAGCGATGTGAATCAGCTTCCGACGTGCATTTCCTTCCCGCGTGGGTCACCGCGGAGCGCTGAGCCGAGCCGCTGTGCTGCACCGCACGTCCTCACTAGCTGTCTGTTTTATACGTCAGTTCAGTTCAGTTCAGTCGCTCAGTCGTGTCCGACTCTTTGCGACCCCATGAACTGCAGCACGCCAGGCCTCCCTGTCCATCACCAGCTCCCGGAGTTTACTCACACTCATGTCCATCGAGTCGGCGATGCCATCCAGCCATCTCACCCTCTGTCGTCCCCTTCTCCTGCCCCCGATCCCTCCCAGCATCAGGGTCTGTACATAGTAGTGTATATTTATGTCACCCCAATCTCCCTGTCCATCCCATGCACACCTTCCCTCCCTAGAGTCCATAGGTTTGTTCTCTGCATCTGTGTCTCTATTGCTGCTCCCAGTGGGTTTTTAAGGCACATTTCCTCTTCATCAACCAGGTTATCAAAATCTAAGAGCTTTTCATGTCTTCCATTCTAAAATGATTTCTTCCCCTTAGTGAATTACTTTTAGTTATAATTCAGCTATCAATTTCAAACTAACTTATATCCACTTCACTATTTATCTTTATCCTTTGTTCCATAGTTTATTACTTTTGGGGCTTCCCTGGTCTCTCACAGTAAGAAATCTGCCTGCAATGCAGGAGACCTGTGTTTGATCCCTGGGTTGGGAAGATCCCCTGGAGAAGGGAATGAGTACCCACTCCGGTATGCCTGCCTGGAGAATTCCGTGGACAAAGGAACCTGGTAGGCTACACCCCCTGGGATGCTAAAGAGTCAGACACAACTGAGCAACTAACACTTTCACTACTTTTCATTGCTTTTAATATGAACTTAAAGGAGGTCCCTTTCATATCTATCTAAGCCATGGGTTTATAATTTTTCAGTCTTTTTTTGCATGGGGGTGCAAATATTCCACATTTGAACAATCTTTTTTTTTTTTTTTGTCATTTACCATTTGTTTTTTTCTTCCTTGTCCAGTCTTCAAAAATACATTTTGGAGTCTTGAAAATGTCACCATCCCATGACGTCAGGCTTGAACAGCTTTGTGATGGGAGCTCATCTTGGTATGGTGGCTCTTTAAGAGAAAAAGCCAGGCCGGGTCTGTGTTAAAATATTCCATTTACAGGGTGAACTCGGAAAGAACACCTATAACCACTGGAAATACTGCAGAAGTCAGCAGCTGCGTGGGCCAACTTTTCAACTCTGATGGGATCTAGAAGGCTTGATAGCTGTTTGCCACGTTTCAGCATCCCTGAGAACAGAGTCTTCCACTTAAAATGCTATGGATCTGATAATTAAGAGTCTCCCATTGCCTGCCTTCTAGCTGTGCATTTCTCCTCCATCACCCAGACCGTTCATGTCCTGACCCCGGTAAACCCATTAATCGGACTCAGGAAACATCATTACATAGAAGTGACCGTGAACTAGGCAAATGTGCGTGCTTGTATGCTGAGTTGCTTCAGTCGTGTCCGACTCTTTGCGACCCCATGGACTGTAGCTCATCAGGCTCCTCTGTCCATGGGATTTCTCCAGGCAAGAAGACTGGAGTGGATAGTGATTCCCTTCTCTAGGGGATCTTCCCGACCTAAGGATTGAACCCGGTTCTCCTGCATTGCAGGCAGATTCTTTACCATCCGAGGCACCAGTTTCCCTAAACGTCCATCAGTGGCCACTCCAATGCCACCGCCATGAAGGGGAGAGAGACAAGGAAAGGTGGCAGCAGGGGCAATCAGATCTGGTTAAAATACACCACCCTGTAAATTCCGTGAACTATGAGCTCCTGGACATAGAGTGGGGCTGCCTCCGGGGACTTACGTGGAGCCCGCGGGTGGGGAGTTTTGGGCTCAGGCTTTGTCAGCCTCACCCCCTCATCCAGGTCTCGGTTCTCAGTGTCCTGAGTTATCCACCGGAGGATCTGCTGCCTCTGACAGGAGTTCTCGGGTAAGTTAGTGTTCCTTGGTGCAGGCGACAAAAACCTCTTGTGGCCAGCCAATAGGGGAAATTAACTGGAAGATCAGAGAGCTCGCAGAATCAACTCCCAGACTGGAGAACTGGCTTGAAAACAGGGCAGGCAGGGGTCAAGATCTAAGTTAAATGTCAGGTTGCCGCTGTGGGAATGGATGGCTTGCAAATGCCTCTCCTGCCCCCGTCGCGATGCCGTGCCCTGGGACTGAGGGCCCTGGCCAGTGTAGGTGCTGGAAGCAGCCTTCAGAGGCTCTGGGATGGTGAGGACTTAACAGGAGGAGACTCAGGGAACTCCTGTGTTCTCCGGAGTGGAGATCTCCTTGATTAACCAAGGCGTCCTGCCAAGAGGGACAGTAGGAAATTGCAGGGTCCTAAGAACCAGACTCGGAGAAGGCAGTGGCACCCCCCTCCAGCACTCTCTCGCCTGGAAAATCCCATGGACGGAGGAGCCTGGTGGGCTGCAGTCCATGGGGTCGCTAAGAGTGGGACACAACTGAGCGACTTCACTTTCACTTTTCACTTTCATGCACTGGAGAAGGAAATGGCAACCCACTCCAGTATTCTTGCCTGGAGAATCCCAGGGATGGGGGAGCCTGGTGGGCTGCCATCTATGGGGTCGCACAGAGTCAGACACGACTGAAATGACTCAGCAGAAGAACCAGACTGGAGGCTGGGTGCACCCCTTCACGATCGTCCAAAATATCCGGCACATGAAAACAGTGACTGAGTCCTCCTCGCTGCGGGTCACATACAGCTGAACAGGGCACAGTCATCTCAGTGAACCCTCTTGAACCCGTGAGACAGGCATTAGTATTGTCTCCACTTCAAGGACGTCAACAGGGAGAATTAGAGTGACTTCATGATTTGACTGGGCTTCCCTGATGGCTCAGACGGTGAAGAATCCGACTGCAGTACGGGAGACCTGGGTTCGATCCCTGGGTTGGGAAGATCCCCTGGAGGGGGAAATGGCAACCCACTCCAGTATTCTTGCCTGGAGAATCCCCATGGACAGGGGAGCCTGGTGGGCTACAGTCCATGAGGTCATAAAGAGTCGGACATGACTGAGCGACTAAGCCCATGATTCAACCAGCGTGCACAGCTCATGTGTGATGGGGGCCGGTTCATCCCCCACCCTGCCCGTGTGACCCCGAGTTCTTGTTCTGGACCTTCTGTAACATTTTCTGTAGGGAAAATAGAAAGAGAACTTGGGTTTTCCTCAAGATCAGATTTATTTTATAGTATCGATAGCTGGGATGCACACCACATGCAGCTTCACATAGACATTTTGGCAGTGTGTACTTTTGCTCCATAATTGTATCTGCAAAGACAGGATGCCTCAGAAATTCCTTTAGCATGTCTCCTCTAGAGATAAATGTATAGCATATTTTACAATGATACGTGCTGCAATTTCAAGCAGATTTCTTGATGAGGGTTGACCAGGCGTTCATGAGAACAGAACCTCCCCATAGACTAGCTTCTGGCTATGTGTATTTCAAACCTATTTCTTCACCACCAGCCACTACCCACTCACTTCCGGCGACGTTCAGATGTCCTTACAACTCTGGGCCTGCATTTTTCTCCATGAAACCAGCCAAGCTGGCACAGAGGGTAGTGGCAATACCCCTGAAAGGCATTCCTTTTCTGAGACGGCTTGGATTGACCCAACTATACGTAGAAGTGGGGACTGTGAACCTCACAAATTCTCATGAAGCCCACACTGCAGGTGTCACCAGCCCAACCTTCCCTTAGGCAGGTCCCCTGATACCTGTAGCCGTGCCAACATCATGTGGCCTGAAATGGCAAGTGATGGAGGAAGAGTTGGCATAGAGAGAGCCTGTGGTCTTAACCGGTGTAGAGTAGAGTAAATTTTATGGAAATATAATGGTGTGAGCAATTTCTAGGGCTCCTCTTCTTCCGTATGAAGCTGAGGGGCCCGTGGTGGCCACTTACCCTGAGCGGTGAGGTCCCCTTCATCACCAACCATCTGCTCTGGACGGCCCACTTGCTTCCTGTCCAAGTCAGAGGAGGCGTGCATGGAGCATGTGGTTTGGGTCAAAAGATCAGGGTTGAATCATAGCCTTTCTTCCTTCCTTTTCTTTTTTTTTTGGCTTCATGGTATATGGGATCTTAGTTTCCTGACCAGGGACTGACCCCATGCCCCCTGAAGTGGAAGTGTGGAGTCTTAACCACTGGACTACCAGGGAAGTCCTGAGTCATAGTCGTTCTTTTCACTGGCTGTGTGACTCTGGGTAAAACAGCCCCACTGCTATGCAGCACTACACAGGCGTTGGTTATTCTCATGAGCCAAATGAGAGCTTACTAAGTGCTTACGGCATGCGAGGCCAGTACTGGTGCTGGGCGCTCCGTAAGATGCCTGGGATGACTGCTGAAGAGCTTCCCACCCCTCATGCTCCCCTGGGACACACAGACCTGGGGATCCGAGCTGAGATGGGAAAGCAGGTGACCTAGGAATCAGAAGACATGGAGCGCACACCTGCCTCCGGGGGCTGTCCACCCCTGGCTCCTTCAGTGAGCTCCAGGGGGAGGCTGGGATGGGGCGGGGGGCAGGGAGGCCAGGATGGGATGGGGAATCCGAGGGAGGCCGGGACGGGTGGGGGCCCAGGATGGGATGGGGGATCCAGGGGAGGCCGGGATGGGGGGCGGCCCAGGGAGGCCAGGACGGGATGGGGGATCCGGGGGAGGCCAGGATGGGGGTTGCCCAGGGAGGCCAGGACGGGATGGGGGATCCAGGGGAGGCTGGGATGGGGGGTGGCCCAGGGAGGCCAGGATGGGATGGGGGATCCGGGGGAGGCTGGGATGGGGGGTGGCCCAGGGAGGCCAGGATGGGATGAGGGGCCCATGGGGGGACCAAGATAGGGTGGGGTGCTCACAGGGCGGGCCAGGACCGGGTGGGGGACCCAAGGGGAGGCCAGGATAAGTTGAGGGATTTATGGGGAGGCCAGGATGGGGTGGGGGACCCACGGGGAGGCCAGGACGGGGGGGGCGGCCCACAGGGGGGCCAGGATGATGGGCCCCAGGCTCGTGCACACTGGGGTCTTAGTTTGCGGGACTCCCAGCTGTAACAACTGGGGGGTTTGGTGCCACACTGTGCTTTTTATAGATGATCAACGAGCCTTTCTCTTCCTTTCTGAGGATCTGACCATCGTGCCAGCTGGCTCAAAGCCTCCATCTTTCAGGAGGAGCTTGGGAACGGCTTCGTAAGGAGGCCAAGAGAAACAACGAGGTGTTCTTCCACTTCTGATGCACAGAATAGGCAGAGCCGGGGTCCTGGGAGCCGGCCTTTCCACTTCCTGTCCAGGAATCCTGGATACTGGAGTAGCAGAGGGTGCAATGTGTGCAAAGTAAGAGAGGCATCCACTCTGGCCCTGGACCCAGGAGACGGTGGAAAGAAAGAGGGAAGTGGGGAGAAGGGCACTGCCCCCCCCCCCCCCGGTTTTCCCTCTTGGTGCTTTGGGCCCAGAAAGGGGGAAGTGTTTGGGGCAAGTTGAGGGGTGCAATCAGGGTACAGACGTTCCTTCTACTGGACACATGGGGCTCCAGCTGCCTCCCCGCTCCTGGGGCACAGTCCCCTCAACAACTGTTCCCTCAGTTCCCGTGAGGCTGGGCAGGGGCTCTCCAGCTCCAGTGTGGCCTCATGGAGGAAAGCGATCAGACCCGCCGAGGGGGCAAGGTGACCGGAAGACAAAGGCCAGCAGTCAGGTACTGGCCACATGGAGGACAGAGCCACTTCGTGATCGGCGGTCAGCAGTGGCAACTCAGTTGATGGGCTGCAGCCTGCTGGAATGGAGGGGGTCAGCGGGACACCCGGCGGGAAGTGGACCAGGGGCATCACCCTGGGGCCACCCGCACATGCCCAAGGACCAGCGAGGGGTCGCGAAGTCACACGAATTACATCCGACTTCCTTACCAAGATGCCGTCTTGGAGGGAGGAGGCTGGGAGAACGGACGGTCTCACCCAATGGGATGCATGCTACCTACCTGTAGAGGCTATTTAGATAAATAGCATCAGACAGACCAGGGCTGAAAGCTCCCACCTGCCTTCTGATCAGAAGATCCTCCCTGAACAACAACAACAAAATTACTTCCTCTTCTCAACTGAGTCGCATGGTGAGGTCTTGGACATGACAGTCAGTGGGGAGCCTTGGAGGGAGGGGAAGAGACCCCCACAGGATGAGATGCAAAAAGCCCTCTGAGCTCCCAACTGCGCAGGCAGGTGTCCAGGGTGCGGAGTTCTCAGGCCCCCGGGTGGGGTGGGGGTGGTGGTGGTGGTGGTGGTGGTGGAGGGCGTCTCCCTCCCCTCCAGCTCCGGCTCCTCCCTCAGCGCCCTGCGCAGCATGGCTCCCAGGGGCTCCCGTAGACCCCTCCTCTTACGCCTGCCCACCAGGAAGTAGATGACCGGGTTAGCGCTGCTGCTCAAGGTTGAGAAGAGGCGAGCAAGTAGGCCGGAGAGAGTCTTCGTTCGCTCAGGCAGGTCCAGCCAGTGGATGAAGAACCAATGGATGCCGAGGGGCAGGGCGAAGACGAGGAACACCAAGACGCAGGCCAGGATGGTCGCGTACAGCCGTGTGGGCCGCCGGCGGGTCTCCGTGGAGCTCCTCTGCACCCGCATGCAGAGGATGAGGCTGGACCCGGCCATCAGGGGTGTGAAGACCCCCATGAGGAGTATGCTGATGACCAAGTCAATCGTGAAGCAGCGCTGCTTGTCCCAGCCCCAGAATTCACTGCAGAAGAAGGCTGCCAGCGTGTTGAGCAGGAGGGAGAGCGCCCAGAGCAGGGCGCACACCATGGTCGACAGGTGCTGGGGCCGGTGACACTTGTACCAGATGGGGAAGAGGACGGAGAGGCAGCGCTGCATGCTGATGGCCGTCAGCAGGCTCAGGCCGGCCGTGTAGGTGAAGTACTTCCCCCGGCTCACCATCTCCAGGGCCATGTGGCCTGTGGCACCCAGCCGGAAGCAATTCAGGATGACCTTGGAGGCCATGCAGAGGAGGAAGAGGAGGTCCGCCACGCCCAGGTGGAGGACATAGACACTAAAGGGGCTCCTCTGCCCCTGGGAGCCCAGCAGCCAGACCACCAGGCCATTGCCCACAACGCCGCCCGCGCAGATGAACAGGATCATCGCGCTCAGCACCCAGCGGGCGGCGCCCAGCTCCTTCCCCTCGGGGCTGCTCTCTCTGTGGTCGGCCTGGCCCGGGCCCAGGGCCCAGAACCACCCCGGGGCCCAGAGCAGAGTTTCGTTCATCCTGTGGAAGGGAGATGGACCAGTGTGAGATTCTGCTTTGCTTGGAGCCCCGTACCCCAATTTTCTTTTTGCAATAGACAACAGTTGCCCCCAGTGGCTCCCACCCTGCCTGGATCTGACGGCTAGTCCACCATTGCAGACTCAGAGTTGTTCGAGACGCCTTTTGTCAAGCTAAAAGGGTCTCTTCTATCTTGAGTTTAGGTTCTTTCTCATCATGAAGAGATAAATTGACTTTTATCAAAGGCTTTTCTACATCTATTGATAGTGTCAATTTTTTTCACACATAACCTTCAAATTCTGTGAATTAAAATTTTTTAAACTGGACCTCCAGGTACAAAGAATAGTTTAATTATATGCTGACTTTATGGCACACCAGGATCATCCAGCCATTGAGAAACAAATACAATCCTTTATTTATTTCTGTTTCCCCCTTCATTCCACCCTCCCCTCCCCTCCCCCAACTCACATCTGTCCTAACCTGTTTAATCTACATCCTTGGACATCTGACTATCTTTGGGAACAGCTGGCTTCCCATAAGTATTTTTAATTTACACAAATGCTGTGATTTAGAATCTGTGCTGTTTTTTTTTTTTTTTTCCACTCAGCAGTATGTTTTTAGGATATCCCTATTTACCAGTGGGGCTGTTTTTGAGCTCTCCATTCTCTATCATTGGTTTGTCTGTCTCTACAACATTAACACACTGTTACTGTTTTTGAAGTGTACAGGGCTAGAGTCTCTTCGCTATTTACCTGAAACTACCACAGGAATGTTAATCAGTTATGTCCCAATACAAAATACAAAGTTTAAAGTTTGGGAAAAAATAAATACTGCTTTTGATAGAGAAAAACAACAACAACAACAAAAACTAAAGAATACTTGGCTTTGTGTGATCCCTGAGAGTTTCACCTGATAGCTGCCAGGTTCATGGGGCTTCATCCTACTCTCCCCAGTCAAGTTTTTAGCTAAGGACTCAAGGGGATTTTTGGAGTTCTTTCTCTGAGTAGCTGGTTTTCTTCTCTCTGGTACTCCATCTCACAAATTGCAGCCGCTTCCATCTCCCCAAAGTCTGACTTCTGTATCTTTAACTCAGGGAGACCACCACGCTCTGTCTGGTTTTCCCCATGTCCTACACCACTTTCCAGAGAGGAGCTCCAGGCAGAAAACTGGGCTGATACTAATTTTTTATTAGTCATACAAATGACCTCATTTAGTTCATCATACTTATCACTTGGTTGAATATTTTGATTGTCTATGCATCTCTCCTCATACCGCTAATTTCTTTTTCTTGTCTTATAGCATAGCCCAGACCCCTAGTATTATGTTTAACAAAGACTGGAATCAGGCACACTTCGCTTCTTCCTAATCTTAAAGATAATGTGTCTAAAGTTTCTCCATTAGATACGATGTTTGTTCTACGTTTTTGGTACTGTCTTTTTCCAAGGTGAGAAAGTTCTCCTCTAGTTGTTAAAAAGTTGTTTTTTTTTTTTTATAAATGAGTGATGGAATTTACCACAATTTTTTCTGTGATATGTACTTAATAATTTTCTCTTTTTTCTCCTTTAGTCTATTTATGTGGTGAATATGTATTGATACATTTTCTGGTGTTCACTCATCCTTATGTTTCTAGGATAAACTGTTTCTACTTTGCTCTGTTTTTTAAATTTTTTTTTCCCTTCTTGGTGCTCTGATTTTACTTAGAAAATATTCGCCCATGTTCATAAGTAAAATTGGCCCGTAATTTTCCCTTCTGGTACTACTATCCTTGTCTGTTTTTTATTTCAAAGATGTAAGATTATACAGGCTTCATAAAATGACTTGGAGAAAGAACTCTTTTTCTCTACCCTCTAGAACAATTTGTATCATGTAAGGATTATCCTTCTTTGAAGACTTGGCAGAAGGTAAAACCATCTGGTCTGGTGATTTTTATATGAGTGTTAGTGGATACACATGGCTTTAGGAAAAAAAAACCTACAACTACAATTTATTTAATGTTTTAGGTTTATTTAGATTTTTAAGCTCTTCTTGAGTTAGGGTAAGTTATGTTATTTTTCTAGAAAATTGTTCATAGTTTCTGGTTCCACATTTATTGGTATAATACTTTTCACAGTAATCTTTTAGTATTTTTAAAAACCTTGATTCTATTCGCCATTTAAAATTAGTGACTTGTTCTTTTTTTCTTTATCAGTTTGCCAGAGGTCTGTTTTTGGGAACTACTTAAAAACAAATTAACTCTGTCGTTTCTTTTCTTCCTATTCCCTTAGTTTATCCTTTTATTTCTTCCACTTTCTTTGGATTTACCTTGTGATTTTTTTCAGCTTCTTGCGTTGAATTCTTTGGTTATTAATTTTCAAATATTATTCTTTTTCTAACAGATATCCAGGGTTATAAACATGCTAGTGAGTATGTCCTTAGATGTTTCATGACTTATGTAGTGTTTTCATTGTTGTTAATGTCTAAATATTTTGCAATTTAAAACATTTAAAATTTAAGATTCCATGAATTATTTAGAAATACATTTTACAATGCATACTCTGACTATCTTTTGATATTAATTTCTAATATCATGGTCAGATAATGTGGGCAGTTATTTGATATTTGTTGAGACTCATTTGGTAGCATGGCCAGTTTTGTTTACTCATTTAGTTTAGTACTTTATATGCTCATTTGATAAAGCTTTCAAAATTGCATTGTTTAAATGATCTGTACCCCAATTAATTTATCTTCTACAAATATTTACCAATTATGATTGTAGTTTTGTCGTTTGTCTCTTTTCTTCACCTGTTTTGAAATGTTAAGTGTATGTAAATCCAAGATTATTATATTATCCTGGTGAATTGTACCTTTTATGTAATGACCCTCTGCATCCTTATTACCTTTTTAGTCTTAAAGTCTATTTGATCCGATATCATTTTTTAATGAACGTTTCCTGATCTCTCTATTCGTCCCACATGTGCTTTGTAATTACAGATTTTATTCTACAGGTATACTGTGACTTCTCACGGGAGACCCCCTGAGTTGCCAAACTTTTGCTGCCCAGATGTTTGGCGTTGGCTTTTGTTGGGCTTACAAAGGATTTCTCTGGTCCAAGATTGGTTTTTGTTGGATTTCTTGGCTTGGAGATTTGGTGTAAATTCAGATTCTATGCCTGTAAATGGTAACAATTTGGGGCTTGGTTACTCAAATTGGTGCCCAGCTCTACTCACTGCCTGCCCCCTGCTGAACCTTAGGCAGCAAGAAGGTGCTAACCGCATCTGGGTAAACTTTGCTTTTGTTAAGCAGCAGTGTCCTCCCAGGTTCTGGCCTCATGGAGGTCCCCTGATCAAGTTGTTTCTCTACTTATGCAGCTCCAAGACTAACCTTCCACCCCTCTCCCCTTCCTTGCCCCAGCCACACCTAACCTCTGCCCCCAGAGCCTCTATCCATCGAATGTATCGTGGGCATCGGCTCTAGTTGCAAGTCTCCTGGGGCACCTGGAGATTTCCCTTCCTGTCCTCCATCTTTCAGCTCTGTATATCATTTGGGCGAGAGGGAGGGAATTATGTTTTCTCCCAGGTTTCTTTGTATCCAGGGTAAGCAGATGGTACCACATCACATAGACACCAGCTTCCACAGATTCCCTGTGGCTACAGTCAGAAGTCTTTCCTTTAGGTTCAACAGAAGTTTAAATAACTTTTATCAAATTTATACTGTGTACTGCACATATACAATAGCATATATACGTGTATATGCACACAAAACCTATGCCTACATCTAACACACACAGTTTATATATATATGACATATGTGTGTGTGCGCTTAGTCACTGAGTCGTGTCTGACTCTTGCGACCCCATAGACTGCATGTCACCTGCCAGGCTCCTCTGTCCATGGACTTCTTCAGGCAAGAATACTGGAGTGGGTCGCCATTCCCTTCTCCAGGGGATCTTCCTGATCCAGAGATCCAGGATGCAGGTCTTCTGCGTTGTAGGCAGATTCTTTACCATCTGAGCCTCCAGGGAAGCCCAATATAGCACATATATAGGCACATATATATATGTAATAGCATATGTACATATAGACAGAGTAAAGATACAGAGGTAAACGTGGACACATACACAGCACATGTGCATCTACACACACGCACACACGTGTATTTAAGTGTACACAAGTGCACAAGCGGAGTCCATCTACAGCAGTGACTGACAGACAGAGCCCATCCTCACAGAACTCACAGTCGATTGGCAGAGGGGAAAACACTCAGTCAGACAATTGCCCCCGCCCGCCGGGCGTGGGGGTGGAACAGGGGTGGGGGTGACTAACAAGATGTGGGCTCGGAGCGTGGGTGGGGCTGGGAGGTTCTGAGGTCCAAGGGGCGGCCGGGAGAGGCCTGGTGAAGAGGGCTCAGATCCCACCAGCCCGGCCCCTCCCCAGTCGGCGGGACCCCTCCTCCATGCCGCCCGCCTAGGGGGCTCCGTGAACGCACTTTCATTCAAGCCGCACTGCATGAGCTGGGTTGGGCTGCTCTCCCAGGACCACATCCTCCCCGCTGCTGAGCGGGGAGGTGGGGGGGAAATGCACACAGAGGGCAGACCCCCACCCCACTTCCCCTGCCTGATCCGGGTCAGGGGCCCTCAGAGCACCTGCTCCTTCCTAACAAACTCTGCGAACGCTGATGGAGAGCAGACGGGGCAAGCTGCTGGGGTGCAGGGACAAGAAGACAGACAGGCGCTGCCCTCCTGGGAGGCGGCTCTGAGGGCAACTGGTGGGTCAGCAAGGAGAACGCAGCTCCCAGTGGGCTGGCTGTCCCCGAGCCGGTGGCAGCGGTGACCCGGGAGCTTAGAACTCCCAGCTAACAGAGCAGCAGGAACGGCTGGAATGGGCAGGGGTGGGAGGGGCTGCTGCCCCCAGAAGACCCCTCCCCGGGGGCAACACTCAGCCCCAGAGACCCCCAGGTGCACTGGGGGGCTGGCTGTGGGTCCAGGGAGTGTGAGTGGCCTTCTGAAGGAGTTTGTCCTATTGGGTGAGGGGGTGGGGAGAAGGCGGAGAAATGAGATCTAGAGGCAGAGGTTGTATTTATTTTAAAAGAAAGATATCGCTGCTTGGTAGTATGTGGATGGGAGTGATTCAGCAGGCAGGGGACAGCGGCAGGGGGGCGCTGATGGCCAGGAAAGCTGCAGGAGGGCCCCTGGGGGCTGAGAGGCCACGGGACCGGGCTCTGCCCAGGGGCTGGCCTGGCCCGTCTGGGAGCGGGGGCGTCAGCTCAGAGAGAAGCAGAGACTCCAGCCACGGGCAGGACACGAATGGGAAGACGCCGTTGCTCTTTTTCAGGCATCTTCTTTTTCAGTGAAAATGGTGGAGGTGGTGGTTTAGTTACTAAGTGGTGGCCGACTCTTTAGTGACCCTACGGACTGTAGCCTGCCAGGCCCCTCTGTCCATGGGATTTCCCAGCCGAGAATACCGGAGTGGATTGCCACTTCCATCTCCAGGGGATCTTCTGAATCCGGGGATCCAACCCAGGTCTCCTGCACTGCCCTGGCCTCAGCCACCTTTACCCACTGAGCCAGCTGGGAAGCCCCTTAGTGAAACTGGAAGGGAGGTCAAATACTGAGAGTGAGGGAAAGCAGAGGGATTTGGAGAGAGGAGGGGCCCTTATTCCCACTGATTACGGATGGAGTTGTGTCTCCCTCAAACTCATCTGTTGAAACCCTATCCCCAGCGTGACTGTGTTTGGAGCTGGGCCTTTAACGAGGTAATTAAGGTGAAAGGAGACCTCGATCCAATACGGCTGGTGTCCTTTTTAACAAAAGATCGATTTTATTTTTTGGTTGCACTACTTGGCATTTGGGATCTTAGTCCCCAGACCAAGAACTGAATCTGCTCCCCTGTGTTGGGAGCACAGAATCTTAACCGCTACCACTTAACTAAGGAAGTCCCATGACTCATGTCCTCTTAAGAAGCGATGCCAGAGTTCTCTCTCCCTCCCTCGCCCCCTGCCCTCCTGTCTCTCTCTCTCTCTCTCTCTCTCCCGCTCCCCCACGCCATGTAGGACACGCAGCAGCGTGCCTTTTGGCAAGTCAGGAGGAGAGCTCTCACCAAGCACCCAACTGGCTGGCGTCTTGATCTCAGACTTCCAGCCTCCAGAACGGTTAGAAAGTAGAGCTGTTCCTTCATGCCCTCTGCTTGAGGGACTTGGTTACGGCAGACAAGCAGACTCATGCCCCAGTGAAAGGAAGTACTGAACTGTGACTACTTCCTAATAAAAGGAAACAACACACACACACGGCTCGAAAATGGGCCGCGCGGTGCCCACGCCTGGCTTCTCCGCAGTGAGGTTCCCAGTACAGCGGGGGGAGGTTTGGCCACCCCTGAGTCAGATCCCGGCACGCAGTGTGAGCTCAGTAAGTGTGAGCCTCACACACTAGGTCAGCAGGTGTATCTGCTCCCCCAGGCTCGCCTTGGTCTGACTGGTCCCTCTCCACAGCCTCCTGGTCCCCAACACAATGCCTGCGGGACCAAATGCTCACTCGCGGCTTGTTGATGGATGATGGTTTAAACTATAGAACGGGACCACCCAGGCGGTCCCGTGGTTAAGACTCTGAGCTTCCACTGCAAGGGGCATGGGTTCCATCCCTGACCAGCAAACTATGACCCTGCATGGCATGCAGCAAGACCAAAAATTAAATAAAATAAAGCACAAAATCTACCGAGCTAGCTGTGGTCTTCCTGTTCTTGAAAGCCTTGTTTGATTTTTTGTCTCTTCCATGAAAGCCTTACGGAAATATATTATTTCCCACAACTGTCATGGCATTGTCTATTTCTCACTGCACTTTAAACATTTTTTAAAAAAATTACATAGATTAGATACCAAAGCAGTCTTACTTTTAAAAGATTCACATGGTAAAGAAAAAATAAGGTGTTGCCCCGTCCTTACCCCGGGTAATACCGTTTGCTGTGTGATTGTATCCTTGAAGGTTTCTTTCCAGTGCCTAATACACTACCAGGTGGTTTCATAAGCTGATTCTTCAAAAATCAATTGTATGTTTTCTCTTTAAGTTGGGTTTCCCCAGCATCGGCTGGTCTCACCTTTGTCCTGATCTTGCCATTACTATTGACGGGGCATCCCGGAGGGTGACAAGAACCCGTCACCTGTTTAAATATTTTGAAGGGAGGCTTCACGAGGTCATTTTGTTTAGAAGATGAGGGCTCAGAGGGGCAGCCTGTCCTTCTGCCTCCACCCAGAGAGGAGAAACCAGGGGCCTCTCACCTGCTCCCCGTCGTGGTGCTCAGTCCTCTGGGGAAGGCGGTGGCCCCCTCCTCGCTCCGCAGGTGCTTGGAGTCTCAGCAGTCCCCCTTGGGCCCAGCCCCCAGGGTTCGCCTGCCCCCATCCTGGCTCAGCGGGGATGCTCTGAACCGTCCGCTGCTCCCCACCCTGGCCTCAGAGGCGCCTGGCCCCTGGAGCCCCAGGAGAACCTTCTCCCGGCTCCCTCCAACGAGCAGGAAGGGGAGCTTGAGGCATAAATGCAGAAAGGGTGCTGCCCCACCCAGTGGGTGGCCTGCAGAAGAGCTGTCTGGGGGCTAATGGGCCTGGCTGGGCGTGGCTGCCCTGGCTCCCTGTCTGGGGGAAATGGAACACAAATCTGGGGGCCCACAAAGACTGATGGGGGCGTCACCCCTCTCCTCCACCGTCCCAGCCATGTTCCCCTTCCTGGAGGCTTTTTGGGACAGCCACGATGATCTCAGGGTATCAGCCAGACACTTGGGGGGGCGGTTAGGGCGGGGCTGTGGAAGGAAGAGGGCCCTTGTGGGCTGAGAGCATGGAGAGAGCCCATTACGTCCGCGTGGAGATGCTCTGGTTGATGGGCTCGCCCAGCGCTCTCTGTGTGGAGGGCGGGGTGGGGGAGAAGGTGTGCGGGGCCTGGGCTCCAGGACCTTGTTTTCAAGTCTGAGTTCTACCGCCTGTCAGCTGGAGATGTGTGCGGTTTTAGGGGACCTCTCTGGGCGTCCTGGGGGTTGACCATGAGGGAGCCCCATGCTCTGTCCTGGGAGGCAGGTCAGCTCTGCTCCCCAGGGCTCTGAGGTCTCACGGAGGCCACTCAACTGAGGCCAGAGGGCTGGCTGGGCCTCCGGACGGTGCCCGAGGGCTAGAGCATTGTGGACCTGGGTTTGGATTCAAGGAGCATGATTCAACTCAGAAGAATCTGCTTCTGGTTTCCAGCTCATGGAACTGACCAAGAGCAAAGAAACCAAACACCCTGAGGGTGTTCAGAGGGCAACCTCGACCAAACCAGGCAGCACTGGCTTGTCCTGGGGGCCATCCGGAAGTGGTCTCTGGAAGTGTCTCATCTGAAGGCTCAGTTGGGGAATGACCGACTTCCAAACTGCCACAGGTGTTGGTGGGACTGAGTTCCTTGCAAACCGCTGGACTGTTGCTGACCGTTAGCCAGAAGCTGCCCACAGCTCCTCACCATCGAGGTCTCCCCAGCATGGCAGCTCCCAACATAGCAGCTTGCGTCCTCAAAGCTAGCAAGGGGGAGAGTCTGCTGGCAAGGTGGGAATCACCAGCTCATGCCCTCCACTCCATTTTGTTGGTCAGAACTGAGTTACCTGGTCCAGCCCACACTCAGGGGATGGGATCACACAAGCGTGTGGATACCAGAGGTGGGCTGCCAGGGGCACCTTGGATTCTGGTGGCCATGCTTATTGGCTGACCAAGAACCTCTTCCGTTGCCAGTCCTTAATACTTCCTGTCCAGTGCAGAATATGCTATGGACCAGGACCATTGTGTGTTGTTTCTGTTTCCTCCTTTCCAGTTCAGTTCAGTCGCTCAGTCGTGTCCGACTCTTTGCAACCCCATGGACTGCAGCACGCCAGGCCTCCCTGTCCATCACCAACTCCCGGAGATTACTCAAACTCATGTCCATTGAGTTGGTGATGCCATCCAACCATCTCATCCTCTGTCGTCCCCTTCTCCTTTCCAAATGGGATTTAAAAAAAAAAAATCATAGTCATTCCCTTTGTCCTGTCCACCGTGAGTTGTGTGTCTTTTTTTCATATATTTACAAACACATATTTATTTGGCTGCATTGGGTCTTAGTTGCATCATGTAGGCTTAGCTGTCCTGAGGCATATGGGATCTTAGTTCTTTGACCAGGGATTGAACCTTTGTCATCTACATTGCAAGGCGGATTCTTAACCACTGGACAACCAGGGAAGTCCCTGAATTGTGTGTCTTGAGAGTGGTCACCATCATTTGGACGGGATGCATGGTACCCATCACTAGGTCTGGGTACCAGTCCTAGAGGAAGTGCCTCTGGACCTAATGGAGAGAGATGCAGAGGGTCTCTCTCCCAGATCCTGGGCTTGGTGCCGGGCAGGCGTCTCTGGGATTGACTTTAGATTGTCTCTCCTCTGGAGGGGGGAGGGGAGTGCACTTTCTGCTATGAATAATAGAGGTAGAGACCTGTGATAGGAACATTATAAAACCTTATGTGGGAGAGAAGTGGGTGTGTGGGTGGTGGGATGCGGTCTGCCTTTGGCAGCTTACCTGCTGGCATCTCCTGTCCATGCTTTCTGTTTGAGCTCACCTTTTCCCCGGGCTTCCCTTGTGGCTCAGCTGGTAAAGAACACGCCTGAAAAAAAAAAAAAAAGAACACGCCTGTAGTTCGGGAGACCTGGGTTCGATCCTTGGGTTGGGAAGATCCCCTGGAGAAGGGAAAGGTCCCCCACTAAAGTATTCTAGCCTGGAGAAGTC
The DNA here is from genome assembly GCF_963930625.1 of Muntiacus reevesi. Classification (NCBI taxonomy): domain Eukaryota; kingdom Metazoa; phylum Chordata; class Mammalia; order Artiodactyla; family Cervidae; genus Muntiacus; species Muntiacus reevesi. The sequence goes on from NC_089253.1 coordinate 44,038,803, forward strand.
CATGGACTATACACAAAGAGTCGCAAAGAGTCGGACACAACTGAGCGACTTTCACTCACCTCTTCCCCACTCTCAGTCTGTTGGGTTTCAGCGAGTAGGTAGGCACCCCCTTACTCCCCAGGGCCTCCCACCCAAGGGGAGGACACGCGAACGGGGCCTGCCCGGGGAGCACGAGGGTCGGGATTTCATCAGAATTACCAGCAAAGGGATGCTCTCTTTCTGCTGAGATTGCTGAACTTGTCAAATGTTAACTCCGAACCTCTAGTTACTGGCCGTTTCGTTGATTCATTGAGGACAAAGGCCACATAGACCAAAGCAAAGGTGAGAAGCAGAGGAGAAGGGAAGTAACCTCAGGAACATCATTTAAGGCCCGGATCCAGCTATGTCTGAATTGAAAATCACTGTGGACCTTTGCTGGTATGTGAGTCAGTGAGTTCCTTTAACACAAGCACATGCCCCACCTATACCACCCACCCTCCCCCTCAGCTGATTAAACTGGGGGGTTTCTGGTGCATGCGTTCTCAGCTGCCAAGTCGTGTCCGACTCTTTGTGACCCCATGGACTGTAGCCCGCCAGGCTCCTCTGTCCATGGGATTTCCCAGGCAAGAATACCGGAGCAGGTTGCTATTTTCTTCTCCAGGGATCTTTCCAGTCCAGGGATTGAACCCACATCTCCTCTATTGGAAGGTGGATTCTTTACCACTGAGATACCTGGGAAGCCGGGGTTCCTATTACCTGTCACCGAAAGTTCTGGCTGATAAAAATTCTACTTATGAAACTAGTCATAATCTAGAACCTACAGCTGCATAAGGCAGAGATGAGTGGTTGCCTCAGGATTGGGGCAGAGGCCGGGGATGATGGGCTGGGTGCCCTAGGTAAATTTGAGGGGCTGGTGATGGAAATGTTCTTTTGGGGGGATGGAAACATTCTGTATATTGATTTGGTGATGACGTGAGCATACACACATGTGTCAAAGATTACTGAACTCTACATTAAATGGATGCAACTTATTGTATTAATGCATCCATTAGACTGCCATTAAATAATTATGAAGATAAAAAAAAAATCTGCCTGAGTAGGGAAGCCTTCTCCTGCATTGCCAGGAAACTTCGAGCTGGCATTCTGACTCACTGAAGCAGAGTTTTCCATGAGTTTTAGTTTTGTGGACTGTGTCCTGTTGTTTTCACCAAACCCCTACTGGCTACTCTCCAGCCCCAACTGGCTGAGAATGTGATATTTTTGTACTCATGTTCTCGATTGTCTTGGTTCTGGAAGATTCTGCAATAGGTTTGCAGAGCTGCCTGACCTTGTAGCCAGGCCACTGAGGGATAGGCTTCCTTGGGCCGGGGCTTCTTCCCAAACATTGAGAGGCTGGATCCTGAATGGACTCATATCTCCATCTTGCCTTCTAAAGGGAGCTCTTGGTTCTCAGGACAGAGGAATCCTCTTGGCTGAGACTTCTGAACCAAGCTTTGCAGAAAAGCTCTTGGGCTTCAGAAAATTCTGGCATAAAATACAAACCCCAAATTATCTCAAAACCACACTGGCAGGAGATAGGGGAAAGCTGGGCGGATGCTAGAGAGGCATTCCATTTCCTCTTCTTAGGATGGAAGATGAGACAGAGGAGATGTTAGCTTCCAGGCCGTTCACTGCCCCATCTGCTAAACACGCACGCCTTCGCATCCCCCACTTCATTCCGAACATCTGCAGCCTGAAATTGAGCTGAAATCCCCGCCTTTGGTAACTAGTGACCGTGGAATCCAAAAAAGCTGGTCCGGGTGTCCTTGGGTTGCGATGGGCTTGCTATGTCTTGCCATCACCCCTAAACCTCAACTCCCAGTGCTTGGCTGATGGAAAACACAGAGGTTCAGAGGTCTGAGCTTCCAGGGAAACAAGAAAGCCACTGTGCCGGACAGTTACTGGGGCTCCAGACAGGCTATCCAGCTGGCAGGACGGACCTTCAACAGGTGACCCCGTTTCTGAGCCCCGGCGTCTACAATGGCTGCGAATAGTCTATGCCGCGGAGTCCTGTCCTGAAGACTGATGGCGACTGATTCATGGAGCTCTCAGCCCAGGGCCAGCTGCACACAGTAGGTCCTCAATAAATGGTGGGATACGATGAGGGGTGGGAAGGAGCCTCAAGAGGGAGGGGATATAGGTGTACTTATAGCTGATTCACACTGACGTACAGCAGAAATTAATACATCACTGTGAAGTAGTTATCCTCCAATTAGAACTATAAAGAAATAAACAGCAGTCATCGCCCTGACCAGCAGGGCTGGGATTGGCTGTTCCCACGAATGTCCCTCCTTCAGTGGCCGCTGCCCTCCCCTCTGAAGTCCGTCAGTAATGCGGGGAAACCAGGGCACCACCCACCGAGGTCCAGCGGTTCGTGGAGGCGGCCCCCTGCTCATGTGTGTAGAGACAGCGGCGACAGGCAGTACGGAAAAGTGGAGAGGTCTGTCCTGCCCTAGGCCACTCCTCCCCCTCCCTTACGGGGTGGGGGGCTTGCGGGGGTGGGCGCAGAGAGACAAGGGTTCTTGCTTTGTCCTGCCACCAAGAGGCTGCCTAGTGGGTATGGAGACCGCACTCCCCAATTCTATGACTCTGTTGACAGCAGTTGTCAGGGGAGACCCAGCAGACCTCTTGCCCCAGGCAGTTTCAGGGTGGAAATCTGTGATGCTGGGTGGACCCTCGGCTTCCTGCCTTTATGGGACACCCAGAAAGGAGGAGGCTTGGGAGGGGACTGCTGGGGGCTGGGTTGGGCTGTTTCGGGGATGAGGATGGCTGAGGCATATCGCCCCACTGATGCAGTGGACTCTGGAGGCCCCTTTAATAATTAAACACCAAAGGAGGTAGGAGGAGCGTGGTCCAGGGCTGAGGCGTCTGCTAGAGGGCGTCCGTGCCTTTACCCACCATTAGCACAGACCCATTAGCACAGAAGCGAGGTGGTCGGGGTGTGGGCAGGTTATGCACGAAAGCTTTCCAGGGTGGGGTGGCAGGGGGCTGGGGCGGCAGCGGGGCAGAGAGGCCTGGGTCCTTGGCAAGATTGTGGGGAGAAGGGGCTAGGGGCTGGGAGAGGCCTCAGTTCTGGAATTTGCACCCCACCCCCCGCACTTTTTGGCTTAGCAGCTGCTAAGGGCACATGTGTGTTCAAATATATAGTTGCAGCCCTGCCCTGACCTCCAGGCCCTGCTGTGGGCCAAGGTCACCTACCCACCCACCAGGCCTGGGTTCTGAACCGAGGCAGCCGGCAGGGAGGCCCCGGTTGAGCTCCTGGGTGGGTTGCGGACAGCTTCCTACGGGGGACTCAGGGCTGGAGGCCTGGGGTGGGGGCTCCTGAGAAGAGGTGAACTCCAGGGATGCACTGCGCCCTGAGGAGCCAGTCCTGGTCGGCCTCCTTGGGCACCTGTAGGCCTGGAGGCCTTCCTGCCGTGTGGGGGCCTGAGCTTTCCAAGTGAAGGGTCCAAGTCCCGGCCCCGGTCCCCCAGTGCGTGTTGTCAGGACCCCGTCTGGTTTCTCCGGGTCCCCAGGAATGTCAGTGGCGCTGGTCCCCAGCTCTGCTCTCCGGGGGTTCCGTCTGGTGTGTGGAGGGGGTGCTGGGAAGGGTGCACCCCCGGGGCTGGGGCAGGGGATGCGGGCACCGGCCCCAACACCAGAGCTCCCGGAACCCTGGCCTCTGGGCCACACGGAGCAGGGGCCTTGCTGGAGAGGCAGCCGGGGCGGTGAGAACAGGGAGGTCAGGAGTGGGGGCCTGAGGGGGCCTGTCCTCGGGGCCATGCACTTGAGGGTCAGCCGGCCTGAGGGGGTGTTGCGGCCTGAGCTCCGGGATCGCCCGGGTGAGGCAGGAGGGCATCCAGGGTCTCCGGACAGAAGGCCAGCCGCCGGGCGGAACCACTCCCTTGGAGGGCAGTTCCCTCCATCGGCCGCCCTGCCCACCCCCACCCCCGTCTCCACAGAAGGGGGCGCTCTGCTCCAAGGGCCCCCGATGCCTCTGCCCTAGGTCTCTCCCTGGGGCCTGTGCGGTCAGCGGTTTCCTCAGATCTTCCCACAAAGGGGCGGGGGTCTCAGGTTGGATCCACGGGCTGTCAGGGGCGAGGGGCGGTCAGGGAGTCGGCCGGCCCGGCCCGAGTGGAGGCCGTCCCCTGGGAGGGGCTCGAGGCTCTGGTTGGGAAGTCGGGAGGTGCCGGGCACAGGGTCGCCAGCCCGCCCCAGAGACCTCAGGACAGAGAGTTCTGGAAGGCGGGAGGGGCACACAGCAGGAGATGCAGCGGCCCCCGGGGGCGGGGGTTGTGGGGGACCCCACGTGGACACGCTGTGTTCTTCCCGGGCTGGACTGTATCAGCCAGCACAGAGCCCGGAACTCAGGAGGTGTGATGAAAGCTAAGTTTCCAGAGGGAGCCGGGGGCCGCGGGTGGGTGGGAAGGGCACGGGGGTTAGCCAACAGAGGGTAGCGTGGGGATCACGCTCCCCCGGGCAGAGCAGTGGACACCGTCCCTGGAGAGGGAGCAATTGGGGTGTAGACAGGCCCGCCAGGAGCCGGAGCATGAGACCTGGGGTACGGAGCAGGCTGTGCGGGGAAGGGAGCGCGGAAGGGCAGCCCACCTGGGCCTCGGATGCCCGTGGGGTCCTCAGCGTGGGCACAAGCCCCCGGACAGGACAGAGGGCAGGAAGTCCTCCTCAGTGCAAGATAGAAAACGTTTATTGATACACATTTACTGTCTTTCATAAAACCTCCGATGACCAAGCTGGGCCCCGTGCCTGCAGGTGGGCTGGGGTGGCCAGGGAGAGCCCGTGCCCGCTCTCAGACGGCCCCCCGGAGCCCCGTGACGGCCTGGATGGCCCCCTAGAGCCCCGCGGGCCAGGCAGACGGCGGCTCGGATGCACCAGCCGGCACGGAGTCAGAAAAGACAGCGAGTCACTCAAGCCGGCCGCGGCTCCTTTCTGCGTCCAGCTACTCGGCAGGACAGAAGGCCCGCCATTTGGGCTGTCCAAGGGCTCCCCAGAGGCGGGAACGTCATCTGCAGAAAGACGGGACCCCGAGGTGCTTAAGGGCAGCTCTCGCCGGCAGCGCCCTTTCGTGGCCATCTGCTCGCAGGGTCACCTTAAGAGGACGAACGGAGCCAGGAGGTGTCTTCACGGCAGGAGGAAGCTGCTGGCCCGACGGGCGATGGTGCGGGCCGAGTCCTTCTCGGGGAGGGCTGCCTCACCATGGGGCAGAAGGTGGACAGGGCTGGGTGACGCCCTCTTCTCCCTTCCTGACCACCCTGGGGCCAGAAGGAGCCCCATACCCGGCTCGCGACGTGGGGGCGACTTTTGTACCGCGGCTCAGGGGAGGAGGGGGTGGCCGGGGGAGCCTGGAAGGGTCACAGGGGGCTGTCTGTCTCGCTCCCCCCTCCCCAGGGGAGCCTGTGGCCTGGGAGAAGGCGGCTCGCAGGCAGAAGCAGCTTTCTCTCCCTGCGCTTGGGCCCCAGGGCTGCTGCCAGCTCGCGTCCCTCTGTCAAGGGTCTATGGAGGCCACGTGGGCCCGGCCTCGCCTGCAGGCGCCCGGCCTCTCAGGAGGCGTTCCCCGAGGGACACTGCATCTCCAGGGTGACCGTGTTGGGCGTGCCGCCTCCTGCCTCCCCCGGCTCGGCCCCGTCCCGCAGGGCCCGCTGGAAGACCACCCTGAGAGGCTCCCACAGGCGCTGCGACTTGTCCCTGCCGGCCAGGAAGTAGACCACGGGCTTGGCGCAGCTGTTGATGCAGAGGCACAGGTCGGTGACGTACTCGGGGAAGGGCGCCGGGATCCGGAAGACCCAGAAGAGGAACCAGTCGATGCCCAGGTAGATGGAGGACACGAGAAACACCGAGACCACGGCCAGGATGACGTGGTTGAGCTTGGCCGAGCGCTGGCGCCGCCGGGCCCGGCACTCCACATGCAGGATGAGCGCTAGGCAGGGCAGCACCATGAGCGGGCAGAAGACCAGGAAGAGCAGGATGCCCAGGAAGGCGTCCATGTGCCCGCAGCCCGCCCCGGACGCCTGGCGGCCCAGGAACACGCAGAAGTAGTTGTGGACGCAGGTGACCAGCAGCGACAGGGCCCAGAGCAGGGAGCATGCCACGGCCGACAGGCGCTTGGGCCTCCGGCGCCAGTACCAGGCGGGAAAGATGACCGACAGGCAGCGCTCCGAGCTGATGGCTGGCAGGAGGCTCACGCCGGTGAGGACCATGCAGAGCGCCACGATCCGGGACACGGCGCGGACGTAGTCGGCAAAGGGGCCCAGGAAGCCCCCCGTGTTCAGAATGGAGAACACGGCCTTGCTAAAGAGGTAGCCAACGTCCGCGCTGGCCAGGTGCAGAAAGTAGACGGAGAAGGGGCTCCTCTTGATGGAGAAGCCGAAAAACCAGAGGACCAGCCCGTTGCCCACCAGGCCGCACAGACAGAGGAGCAGGAAGATGTAGTTCATGACGGCCGGCGGCGGCAGCATGGTGATCTGCTCGATGGTCAGGAAGCCGCGGCTGTAGAGCTCGGGGGCCTCGCTCACGCCGGGACACATCTGCGCAGGAGCAGAGGGGGAGGCGCAGTGAGGGGGCTGGTCTCCACTGGCTTCCAGGTGGGCTAGGTTCCACCCCCAGGGCGTCCCGCTGGCTCGGAATCTGCCTTTAATGCAGGAGACCCAGGTTCGATCTCTGGGTGGGGTAGAGAAGGAAATGGCAACCCACTCCAGTATTCTTGCCTGGGAAGTCCCATGGACAGATGTGTTGGTGGGCTATAGTCCATGGGGTAGCAAAGAGTCAGACAGGAGTGAGCGACTAAGCATGTATGCAGGCTCCACCCCCAAACCCGCGCCTGCCTCCAGCTGAGCTAGGCTCCACCCCCAAACCAGCACCTGCCTCCAGCTGAGCTAGGCTCCACCCCCAAACCCGCACCTGCCTCCAGGTCTATTGGTCCTGATGACAGACTTGGCTTTGGAGCAACGAATTGGCTCCAACTGGAGCAGAAGACACCCCTGATCTACCACTCTGTGCCTGAGTCTGGAGCTGGCAGCCTACCAGAGTGATGGTGAAAACAGTGAAAATGATCAGTCCCTCATCAAGGGACCTGACATCCCACGGCCCGGAAAATGTCCACATGGTGCAAGAAAACTGAGGAGCCTTTCTACACGGAAGAAAACTAAAGGGGCATGACCAATCATGGCAGGGCTGTAAGCCTGGATTGTACTGTGGGTCTATCCATCGCTGCGGAGGCTATTACGGGAATGACTGGGGAAGTGGGAATACAAACCATGTCTAGATAACGGTACTGGACCCATGTTGCGCTTTCTGAACAGCAGTGCACTGAAGATGCACTGGAGCTGCATGGGAGGGTCCTTGATCTTAAGAAGATACAGGCTGTTTGGGGGCAAAGTGCATTGGAGTTTGTAACTTACTTTCTTTTTAAAAACTTTTAAAATATTTATTTGGCTGTGCTGAGTCTTAGTTGTGGCGCATAGGATCTTCACTCTTCCTTGTGGCAAACGACGTCTTTAATTGTGACAGATGATCTCTTAAATGCAGCATGTGGGATCTAGTTCCCTGACCAGGGATCGAACCTGGGCCCCCTGCATTGAGAGCTTGGAGTCTTAGCCACTGGATCACCAGGGAAGTCCCTGTAACTTACTTTCAAATAGCTTTAGGAAAGAAAGTATCTTCAATGCACTTTTAAGACTCACAGACTTCCAGAACGAACTAGTGGTTGCTGGAAGAGAAGGGATAGTTAGGGAGTTTGGCATGGACATGTACACACTGCTACATTTAAAATGTATAACCAATGACATAGCACATGGAACTCTGCTCAATGTTATGCAGCAGCCTGGATGAGAGGGGAGTTCGGGGGAGAATAGATACTTGTACGTGTATATGTATATGTAAGGCTGACTCCTCTCCGGTGTTCACCTGAAACTATCACATTAGTTTGTGGCTATACCCCCATACAAAATAAAAAGTTTAAAAAAAAGATACTAGATAGAAAGTACAAGTGACGACAGGCTAACAGAGTCAAGGTTTAGGCAAATTTACAAAACTTGCAATGCTTCATACTAAAACATGAAAACATTTATTTAGAAGAGCAAACATCACTTGCAAGTTACCAAAACAAAAGTGAACCGTGACCCACAGTGGGATCAGAGAGACCTGGGGAATCAGGGTGGTCCCCTGCTGGGTCTGGGAGACCCTTTGGCTTTCTGGATCATGAGGGAACTGGGTCTGGCCAGGGGGTCCCTGGAGGGGGAGATGCTGGAGGCAGCGGCTATTTATAGAGCTGTGGGGGAGCGCTTCGGTGGTTTGACACTTGGTCTGGCTGTGTGAGTCCATCTGGCTAAATGTCAGTCTTGGCTGCAGGGTCTGGGCTGGCGGAGAAATGCATGAAGGTGGGCCAGGTGCCAGAAACCAGCGAGTGGGGGGACGATGGCACACTAGAGGGCACCTCTCCTGAGCAAGTGGGCAGCCGCTCTGCTCCAGCCGGGGGCTCCAGTGGGGACTGGTGGACTGTGACGGATCATCTTTCCCCCACTCTGCGGAGAAGGCAGAACTCGAGGCTGTAAGCTCTGTATGTGCGTGCTCACTCAGTCATGTTCGACTCTGCAACCCCATGGACTCCAGCCTCCCAGGCTCCTCTGTCCATGGGATTCTCCAGGCAAGAATGCTGGAGTGGGTTGCCATGTCCTTCTCCAGGGGCTCTTCCCAACCCAGGGATCCAGCCCGCATCTGTTGTGTCTTCTACATCAGCAGGTGGATTCTTTACCACTGAGCCATCTAGGAAGCCTTAATGTAAACTACCCCGATCTTTAAACATTCACATCTAAAAAAAACACTGTTTGGGCCAAGCACAACACGTCTTTAGAAGCTGATTCTGTTCTCAGGCTATCGATTTTGACCTCTCGTCCCAAGTGGCTGAGGCTGCCCAGAACACTGTCACTCCCCTGCCACACCCCGGCAGACATCACTCATCCTTCCCAGAGCTCTTTCCCACAGAGCCTGAACCTCACCTCCCTCTAAACGCCTGCAGGGTATCAGTTCCCACTGCTCATGACTCTCCCTCCAAAACAAAAGCAAAACAAACAAACACACAAACAAAACCCAGAAGGTTGTCAGATCAAGCCCACTCTGCTGCCTTCCAGATGGCCCCCCAGCTCTGGCAGAAAGCTGGGTCCTGAAAGATGGCTTTCTGGGTCTGACACCCCATAATAAAGGGAGAGCACTTTTGGCCTGGCTTTGGTCAAGGGGCATCTGCAAGCAGGGACTGGAGGGTGCTGGTAAACTTTGGGTTGACCCCGTGAGCTCAGGGCATGGGGTCCTAGCCACTGCCCAGCATTCTCTAAATACATCTACTGATGACTCCACATCTGTCTGTCTGTCAGCTCTCAAACCCTTCGTGCTGTGTGTGTGTGCGGTCGTGTCTGACTCTTGCGACCCCAGGGACTGCAGCCCGTCATGTCTCCTCTGTCTATGAGGTTTTCCATGCAAGAATACTGGAGTGGGTTGCCATTTCCTCCTCCAAGGGATCTTCCTGACCCAGGGATCGAACCTGCATCTCCTGTATTGGCCAGCAGATTATTTACCACTGCACCACATGGGAAGCCCATCAAACGCCTTAGCTTGCTCTAATCTCAGCCTTTCCTGTTGGTGGTTCTGACTACTCCAGGCCACAGAGTGGCCTCCTAAGAACCTCCTCTTAGCTGGGGAAGAGAGGCATAATCTACAAGACCACTGACTGAAGGAATCGGTGGAGGACCAGCTCTGCGCCCAAGGGAACGGGGCAGCAGGGGCTGCAGCTGACAGACCAGATCACTCAGAGCCTCTCGCAGGCTGGAAAAAATCTGCAATCCTCTCCGCAGAGTCAGAGCGGGAGGGCCGGTGAGTCACTGGGTGTGAGCTGCCACCCCGGCCACATACCACCTTGTAAAATGCCTGCCTGGAGCCTGGTCCCCTCCCTGGGCTCTGCCTCTTCTCCGGGGGTTTCTGGAGACTCTGGAGCTGGTCCCATCTCTGCTTCCCGTGGTGGCCACCCCACAGCGGTCACCATCAGAAGCAGGAAGGGGCTGCAGGCGTGGCGGGGAGGTGCCTGGAGCTATGGCTCAGGTCCTGGGCAGGAGTCCGGGCTCTGCTGGGCCTCTGGACTCACCCCCGTTGAGTCACTACACTGGCGTGAGCCTCGGTTTCCTCAAACATTGTACCCGTTAAACTCAAGAGGCCCTTCCAACTTGAGAGGGTTTTGCCCAGGATTCAGAAAAGAACTCCAGAGTTTCCAAGGGTCTCAGAGAAGTAGGGACCAGAGGGGCAAGGGCAGAAGGGGTGGGTCAGCCTGATGGACTGTCAGTCTCAGCTGCAGGATGGTGCCTGCGGGGGGAGGTAAGCCGTGGCGGCCGGACCCTGGGTGACACTGGTGGGGTGGGCCAGAGCCCCACGGAGCATGTGACTTCAGGGCCCCTTTGGAGCCAGTTTTGCAGGGCCTCCCGGCAGGGCCTAGCCATGAGAAATAGCTGACCACCCCATCCCCACAGGGAAGAGAGAAGACCTCTGGAGGTTGGTAACACAGGACAGGATTTGAGGGTGTCCAGGATGAAGGTACTGGGGATCCGAGGGACCTGGTAAGCAGCGCCAGGCCACACAGCCCAGGGGGCCCTGTCTGTCCCGAACTAGAGGATGGGTTCTGGGAGGCAGAGTGTGTGTGAGCAGGACATACCGGGGCGGCGTGCCCCTCCCATCACACCCATCCCGCAGGCCCCGGCGGAGGAGCCCCCTCTGTGCGGAGCTGATGGAGGCACTTGCCTTGTTCCAGTTGGTGGGGTGGGCCTCCCAGGAGCAGTTTCCGGCCATCTCCAGGCCTGGCCAGTCCACGTTCCTCAGGGCTCCGCTCACAGCTCACCGGCCTGCACAACCCACTGTGTGCGGCAGAAAGGGTCGCATCAGGGGGGTGGTGTCCTCCATGCCCGGGCAGACCCCTCCCCAGGCCCATAGGGCTGTCCCCTTGGAGGGCAGGTTCATGAGCCATTCCCTGGTTCCCCAGAGGCAAGGCCTTGTGGGAGGCATGGGGCTTCCTGCTGAGTCCAGAGTGGGTGGCATCCGTGTGCACTGCCCCCTCCTTCCCCGGGGAGGGGGTCCTCATTCACCCTGCTGCTGATACCTTAGTGACACCTCCTGGGGAAGAAGTCCTTCTCCTACCCAGCTCTGTCTGACATTCTGGAGCCAGATGGTGTCTGGGGATACGTTTGCACACATTTCTTGGGCACCACCTTTGTGTCCAGCCAGGGGTGGGACAGGGGTTCCGGGCAATTAGTTCCAGGAGGGAGCGTGGGAGAGAAAAGATCATTTCTGGCAGGAAGACTTCCTGGAGGAGGAGGCTTTCCCCTGGGCCTTGTGTTTGTATGGCATCACCAACTCGATGGACATGAGTTTGGGTAAACTCCAGGAGTTGGTGACGGACAGGGAGGCCTGGCGTGCTGCAATTCATGGGGTTGCAAAGAGTCGGACACGACTGAGCGACTGAACTGAACTGACTGGTCTTGCCCGTACACGTGCCTGGAAGGCAGGGCAGCATCAGCATTGCTGTCATCACCCACCATCAACCCCGGGTCAGTGAGAGCCTGCTCGCGGACAACCATCCTCCCGTCTGGTCCTGGGTTCCAGCGAGGAGGCAGGTGTAGTCACGCCCCTGTGATGAGGGCAGGGAGGTGAGGTCACCTCCCTGCGGGAGCTGGGGTGGGGGGCACTACGGCTTTGCAGATTTGTGTCTGCAGAGCCTAGACGGGCTGAAGAGGCAGGGAGGCTGGAGAGGCCAGCCCTAAAGTCGCTATGGTGGCCCTAGCTCCAGGCCGGAGGAGGAGTAGCTGGACTCGGCCGTGACTTCAGGTCCGGGTTGGGGGTGGGGGGCGGCTGGGAGGAGCGAGGGGTGGCCTGAGACTTGTCCATCTTGGCCCGGCAGAGCTCATCGGTGGACTTGCCACGAGTTTACTCGAATTGACCGCGGTCCCCAACTTGATCTCAGCCCCAACTTGGCAAGCACCCATCCCTTCCACCATACAGGTGGGAAACTGAGGCTGTGAGTGGAGGAGGGGCTTTGCGGGGGGGCCCCTCCTCCTCCTCCTGACTCCCCCGGAATTCCAACCCGGCTGCAGCCAGTCGAGGCCGCCCTCCATGCGCCCCTCCGCCCCGGGCCGGGAGGGTGGGCCCGGGCGGGCGCCGGTCATTGGCTGCGCGGAGAGGCGGTTCTTGAGAGCCGCCCGCCCTCTTTAACCACCGGCCTCCCGGAGCCCCCGGCGCGGGGTCGCCTGGAGGGGCCACCGGCGGGGCCGGCGCGGACGGCGGGACTTGCAGCCGCTGGCTGCGCGCGGGGTGGGAGCCCTTTTGCGTGATCCAGCTCGCGAGGCTTGAGCGGTGTGGGTCTGCAGATAGCGAAGGAGCGGGGCAGGGAATGGGTCGCAGGCATGCACATAACTGTGCCCCCCACCCCCGCCCCCGTGGCGGTCTTGACTCTCGTTGGACCCCTGTCCCCGTTGCCATGGACAGATCTCAACCTCCTTCACACGCTGGGACTTGTTGAAACTCTCCGGGTGCCTGCAGCCCTCAAACTGCCCGCCTCAGCCCATCTTCCGGGGAGTAGCTGCCCTTCCACCCTCTTCTTCCTCCACGGACCCTACTCTTCTGTTCATCCTTCCAGACCCACACCACCCCGAGGCCTGGGCCCCAGGCTCGGGCCCCAGGCTCGATGTCCTGACTTGGAGGGCCTCCACTGTCCCCCTCCCGCCAAGCTAGACGCCCCCCCCCCCCAGCACACAGATGCCCCCCAGGATCGCTGGCTGGGACCTGCCCGCAATGGGGCTGGGCACGCAGTGTTGACTCGAGGGGTGGCTGTCACTGTGTGTGTCTGAGCCCTTGCTGCCCTGCCACGGGCCATCGGAAAAGCTGTTACACTCACATGGAGGGACCTGAGAGCCGAGTTGAACCCCACGTGGGCCGTGGAAGGACATGTGTGTGACATGTGTGAGGGATGGATGCGCCTGAGTGCATGTGCTCCTCACACTGGGATCCGGCCTATGATAGGGCTAGCTTGCACTAACGCAGACAAAAGAAAATCTGCCAGCTCAGCTCACCGTGGACCCTCCCCTCAAAGCAGGAGCCCAGGGATGGGCCTCCAGCCACCTGCCTGCCTCCCAGGGCCCCAGGAAGCCCCGCATCTCTCACTTCCACCCACCATGCCCGGGGCTCCGAGCCCGGCCCAGCTGGCTATGCAGGGCTTTGCTCCAGGAGGCCTGGCTTGGAGGGAGCCAGCAGTTTCCAGTTTTGCCGTCTTCCCGGCCCCTTGTTTCCTTGGCTGGGGGGCTGCCGCCTGGGCTGGGTCTGAGACAGCTGGCTGTGGGGTGGGCTTGCGGCTGTCCCTCCCCACTGGACACAGGGGAGACCTTTTGGAATGCCTCAGGAACAGACAGCTTCGCCCAGCGCCAACACCCCACCAGGCACCGCCCGCCTGGGAGAAGGTGGGACGCAGCCGCCCAGCCTCCGTGGCTGAAGAGCCTCCTTCGCGGCTTATTCCTCGCTGTCTACCCCAGGGCCGGCCCCGAGCTGCCGGAAGCACAGTCTGCTTGCGTGACAGCAATGGGATGCTGCCTGCTGGGTGTTCCCCTTCCTGCCCTTCCAGAAAACTCACTTGGACGGCTGGAGGCTGGCAAGAGTAGGGGAGGCAGGGAGGGGGAGCCCCCACCCCCCGGAGGACAGAGCAGGAGCTGGAAGCCCAGGACAGATGGCTTGGGGGTCGGAGTGCCAGGGCCTGCTGCACAAGACGGGGGCTCTCAAGTGGCCCCGTGTCCTCGGGACTCCTGGGGCCTCGGATGCTGACAGCACTGCTCTGGGGGTCTCTGGGGGGGCTCCTGCTTGGAGCCATGTGATTTCCATGGGCTGCCAGCCTCGAAGGTGCCCACCTCTCTCCCCTTCCCTGCCCAGGCCTTCACCCTGCAGCCCCGGCTGCCGAGATGCCCTCCCCTGGACCCCGGGCGTGTGGCACTACCTGCAGCTGCGGGCCTGATCCTCGGAGGCCTCCCCTTGGCGGAGGGCTCCTCCCGCGATGCCCACCTCTGGTCCCGAACCACCGGGGCGGGCAGACCAGCCCGGGGCACTGCCTGGAGGCTCAGGAAAGGCAAGCTCGGAGTGCAGGAGAGCCTCGCCTGCCTGCCTGCCTGCCTGCCTGCTGGAGGAGATGGCTTTGGAAGTGTAACCCGCCCCAAACCCAATTCCAGGCCCGGCAGGAGGGGCGGGGTCGGGGAGGAGCAGGAGGGGCCGAGCCGGGATGAGGCTTTGGGAAGGAATGCCCCGCTCCGGACCCCCCCCCCCCAACCCCACTCCCACCCCGAGCCCCACTGGGAACTCAGCTCGCAGCCTGGTGACGTCACGTTGGCCCGAGCACTGCGGCCCGAGTCCAGCTGTGAATCTGCAGCTCCGAGGGGCTGCCCGCGGCACGCGGAGAGGGAGCGCCAGGCTCTCCGCTTGCCCGGTGCCTTCTCTTGGCCCCTCCCTGGGCATCTCTGGGTGTGCAGGCCTGGGGTGGAGGTGGGGGGTGGAGTGAGCCCCTACCGGTACCCAGGCACTGATAACGGAGCAGCCAAGGAGGCAGAGGGCGAGGGTTCCGGGGTGGGGCGGCGCTCGGACTTCGGAGAGGCCCACCAGGTGACTGCACAGCAGGGCCACCCAGGCGGCACCCCACAGCCCCTTCCACCCCGGACCCTGCCCAGGGCCCCCCTGCGGGCTTCTGGAGCCAGGAATTCCCTTTCCCCAGCCCTAATAGCAATCAGATGGCGCAAGTGGAAAATCACAGCGCTCGCCGGGGGCCGGACCGAGCAGGCAAACGGGCGGGGCTGCGGTGCCTGGTGCGTGCGCTGCTCGGCGGGAGGATGAGTCCGCCTCCCCCCAGCCGGGCGAGACCCCGCGGGGTCCTGGGGCACCGAGCCAAAGCCTGGGGGTGGGGGCGGCAGCGCAGGGGCCAGAGGGGGGTGGCCTTGAGGACGCGGAGGGTGAGGAGCGGCTTTCCCAGGCAGCCACCAGGGAGGGCTCTGCTGCCCTGGACCGACTTTCTCATGGCCCCGCGGAGCCCGGGGGAATTCTGAGCACAGCCTCTGCGGAACACACGGTGCCCACGCTGGGGGTTGCCTCGGCGGGCCTCGACTCGGCGACAGAACCCAGACACGGAGCTCTCCTGCACCTGCCCCGCGCCTGCAGCACCTCCGCGCCCAGAGGAGCACGATGTCCCTGCCGCCTGTGAACCTCCTAGGGGGCGCGGATTTTTCCCTACCGGGTCCGGCAGGCCAGGGGTGGGGGCGCCTTTTAGGGCGGGGTGGGGGGAGGAGTCGAGAATGCTGCAGTTCACGGCCACGCCCGAGGAGGAGGGGGAGGAGAGGCTGGGGACCCTCCCCTCCTCTCCCAGGCCGGCCAGCTGGGGCCCAGCTGGGCCGCTTGTTTACACGCGGAGGCCAGGGGGTGGGGGTGGGGGGCCCATCTCGGCCAGTTCCAAGTGTAATTGCGCTTGGACTCTTAAAAGGAATTGTGTGAAGTGGGCAGCGGCTCTGAAGTCCACCGCCTTATTTGGTATGGAAATCTGTTTCCCTCAAAACTAAGAGAGGTGCTTGTAAATGGGAAAGCCATCCTTTGCCTGGGTGCTGCGTCCCACTGCCACCCAGCGTCCTCCGGCCTGGAGGCCGGGCTCCCGCGGGGACTTGGAGGGAACCCCGGCCGCACGTGGGGCTCCCCTGGCTGCCTCCAGTCTTGGGTGACCCTGGGCCTCCTGGAGTTGCAGTGAGGAGGGAATCAGGGTGCTGGTGACCCCAGAAACATGTGTCCTTCATCCCCCTCCCCCTTCAGCGAGGCCCCTCCCCCTTCAGCGAAGCTTAGGGCGACCTGGAGGTGACTGGCCCAGTGCTGGGCACCTGGAGGCTGAGACACGGTCCCGACACTTCCCACCCTCCTCTTCTGTCCTCACTCCGAACAAGCCACCACCCTGCCAGCCAATGTTCTCTGCCCCTCCCGGGAGAACAGGACTTAGTTTCAGTGGTCGTGTGCTGTGGGCCTCAGGTGTCACACCTGCCCTAGCCCCCTGCAAGGGTGCAGGCAGGACCTCCTCTGCTAAGCCGTCCTGTGGTCCCTCACTGCCTGATGCTCCCTGGATGGGAGATCGGCCCCTCCGCGACCACGGGGAAGGTGCAGAGACCCCAGGCAGGCCCCCACACCCACCAGGGCGCCTGCCGGGCACCAGGCACTGTGCTGTGAGCTGATGAGCTGGCAGGAGCTGCCGTCGAGCTGGGAGGCAGACCAGAATTAGAGGACCCAGACCCGTGTAAAACCACCCCTGGACAGAAGGCCCTGGGGCTGGGCATGCCAGCGAAATTAGGATGGCTTCTTGGAGGAGGTGATGATGGAGCCCATGGAGAAAGTTGGGAAGGAGTGACTCAGGTGAGGAGGGGAGGAAGGCATCTCCAGCAGAGGAAACTGCATGAGCAAAAGCCCTGGGGCAGGGATGCGAGCTGCACGAGTGACCAGGGGCTGGGTGAGGCCGGGGGAGGAAGGGAGGGCAGAGGCGTGGATGAGGCCCCCAGGCCGGGCCGCTCTGAATGGCCCTTCCTGGCCCGGGATCGCACCCTCTGTGTCCTGTTCTCACCTTTCTGCTGCCCTTTGTCCCATCTGCTCAGGGGACAAAGGCAGTGGCGATGATGACAGTTGCAGCTGGTCCTCTCAGCCAGGTGGAATGACTTCATCCTCACAGCACGCCCTTTCAACATGCTTGGGCAACACACATTTACTGAGCACCTACTATGTGCCTGGACTGTTCTGAAACCTGGGAATCCACTGAGGAAGGAACAGATAAAGACCCCTGTGTACAAGGTGTCCAGATTCCGGAAATGAGGAAACTCAGACCCAGCGAGCATCTCTGTGTAGCTACTGGAGCCCCCCCCCCCCCCACCCCGCGCCCCATCCAATGGCAGGACTCGAGCTGGGGCGCTGGGAGCTCTCTGTATCTACAGCTCTAGCACTGGGCACGGAGGTGTCCAGGTGGGAGGGGAGCTCCAGAAGCCCACGTTCTGGTCCTGCCCTGCCTCTGATGAGCCAAGAGAAACTGAGCCTCTTTCCCAGTGATATTGCGGAGGAAGGTGGTGGGGTTTGAGACGCCCTGTCCCCACTTTCTGTTCCAGCTCTGATAGGTTAGCGCTTCTCTTTTCTCAACAGGTCTTTTGAGATACACTTCACACACCAAACGATGTTGTTCAGTCACTCAGTCGTGTCTGGCTCTTTGTGACCCCACGGACTGCAGCACGCCAGGCTCCTCTGTCCTCCACTATTTCCCAGGGTTTGCTCAAATTCATGTTCATTGAGTCGGCAAGGCCATCCAACCATCTCATCTTCTGTCCTCTTCTCCTTTTTCCCTTAATCTTTCCTAGCATCAGGGTCTTTTCCAATGAGTCAGCTCTTGGCATCAGGTGGCCCAAGTATTGGAGCTTCAGCTTCAGCATCAGTCCTTCCAATGAATATTCAGGGTTGATTTCCTTTTAAGATTGACTGGGTTGATCTCCTTGCAGGCCAAGGGACTCTCCAGAGTCTTCTCCAACACCACAATTTGAAAGCATAATTCTTCGTCAGTCGGCCTTCCTTATGGTCCACCTCTTACATCCATACGTGACTACTGGAAAAACCAAAGCTTTGACTATATGGACCTTTGTTGAACAAGTGATTTCTCTGCCTTTTAATACGCTGTTTAGGTTTGTCATAACTTTCCTTCCAGGGAGCAAGCGTCTTTTAACTTTATGGCTGCAGTCATCAGACAATTCACATCTTTAAAGTCTATGATTCAGTGGTTTCACTGGATTCACAAAGTTATGAACCGTGACCGCAGTCTAATTACAGAACATTGTTGTCAATGTTCAGAAGAACAGAAGAACCTCATACTTGTTAGCCATCTTTCCAGCCGCCCACACCCCAGGCCCAGGTCACCACTCATCTAATCTCTGTAAATTTACCCATTCTGGACATGTTGTAGAAATAGAATCACACAGGCCTTTCGTGTCTCGATTCTTTCATGAAGTGTAAAGTTCTCGAGGTTTTTACATGTTGTGGATTCACGTATCAGTGCTACATGCGTCTTGGTGGTGACAGGCTGGCTTTTCAGGGTCCAGGCCCCCCCTTCTCTTGACTAAGCTCCTCTAGGAGATGACGCAAATGTGTGCATGGTCTGGGTCTCCCAGGTTAGTTCCTGAGGCCCTTTGGTTTCAACCCTTGAGATTGAAAAAGTCTCTCCAAGATCTAGCTGGTTTTCCTAACAGGAAGAGAGAGGAGGACACTTCCTCCCTCCTCTCACCCCTTCTCCAGCTGGAGCATCTGAGATGGAATGTGCATGTGGGGAATCTCTAGAAACCTGCATTCTCCTGTGTTCTACATGTGGAAGACTAATCATTTGTTCATTCATGCATTCATCATCCTATCTGTTCATCCATCCATCATCCATCAACCACCCATCCATCATCCATCAACCACCCATCCATCATCCATCTTACATCCACCCATCACTCATTCCATCCATCACCCATCCATCCATCATCCATTTATCCATACATGCATCCACCATCCATCCATCCATCCATTATCCATCCACCCATCCATGCATACATGCATACATCATCTATCCATCCATTATCCATCCATCCATTCTTATCTTCATTCAACACATATTGAATGAACACCAACAATGTTGGCATTGGGGAAACAACTGTGGACAAATCAGACATGAAGGGAGAGAAGAACAGGTGATAAACAGAAACACGTGAACTCAAGAATTCCAACTGGAACCAGTGCAGGTAGGATAATGAACAGGTGTGGTGATAGAAAATGATGTGGTAGGAGAAGAGAAGGTGTGATGTAGTCTGGATAATGCCCCCCTAAAGATGCTGACATATGTCCTAATCCCCAGATCCTGAGACTAGAGGAACTTACATGGCAAAAGAGACTTTGCAGATATGATGAAGCTAAGGATATTGAGATGGGGAGCTTACTCAGGGTCATCTGGGTGGGCCCTGTATAATCTCAAGGGTCCTCATGAGAGGGAGACAGGAGGGTCAGCATGAGATGTGATGACAGGAGCCAGTCAGGAGATCAGGCAGGAGATGTGATGAGCAAAGAAAAGAGGTTGGAGGGATATGAGAAAGGGGCCATGGGCAAGGATGCATTATCCTCTAGAAGCTGAAAGAGGCAGGAAATGGATTGTCCCCTAGGGTCTCCAGCTCTGCCCACACTTTTATTTTAGGCTTCTGGTCTCTAGAACTACAAGAGAACAAATGTGTGGAGACGTCCTTGGTACTCTCACTGCAGTGGGTTCAATCCCGCAGGAAAGAGAGAGAAAATAAGTGTGTGTTGTCTTAAGGCACCCAGTTTGTGGTTACAGACACCCACTGGTTACAACAGCTATAGGAAGCTGGGGCAGAATGGTAGAAAGGTCTTTCCATCAAGGCCAGGCTGGAAGCTCTTTCTGCTCAAGCCAAGGCCGGAGGAGGGGAGGGAGAGGAGCTAGTTACTCACTGGAGTTCACAGGAACAGTCTGGGATCAAGAACAGCAGGTGCAAAGGCCCTGAGGCTGGAAGAAGTTTGCTGTTGTGGAAGAATGGAAAGAGCGGTAGAAGGGCAGGAGGGGGAGGGGCGTATGATGAGGCTGGGGAGGTGGCTGGGCCCTCCAGACCCCCTGCAAGCCCAGCGCGGAACCCCTCCCTGAGATCTGAGATAGGGTGTCCCGGGAGTGGGGCCTTGGCTGTCTCCCGTCCTCCTAGCTTGAGGCTCTCTGCCCAGTTCCTCACTTTCCTGCTGCCCAGACATTTCCTACCTGTGTCCGCTTCTCTCCCTCTGCATGGCCACTGCCCCGGGGCAGGCCCGTGGTGTGTCCCACTCGGACTCCTTGCTGGTACCACAGCCTCCCACCATCACAGTGTGCGTTCTGCCCATTCATCAGACTCCTTAATGTGGGCTAGCCCTGGGGACCCTCAGCATCGTCACGCTTGCCTGCCTCAAACTCCTCGGCCAGTCTCGACTCCAGCTCTGGTCCCCCTCTGCTCATCTATACCCCTGTTCCCCTCCCTCCGCACCTGTATCCTGGGAGCAAACCCCAGTCATCGCATCATTTGATCTGTGGCCATTTCAGCACGGGGTTGAAAAATAAGGAAACCTTTAAAAGACCACATTGTCATTTTAAAAGTCTACCACGATCATTTCTAAAAGTCATGGAGGATAATTCCTTAAAAGCAACAAATATCCAGTGTCCACATTTATTGATTTATTGACAGGATTGTGTGTGTGAATCAGAATCCAACTAGATGCACGGGTTGATCTGCTTCTTTTTCCTGTTTTAAGTTATAGGTTCCGTTGCTGTGCGACTTTCCTGTTGGTGCAGTGGTAAAGAATCCACCTGCCAATGCAGGAAACGTGAGTTCGATCCCTGGATCAGGAAGATCCCCCAGAGAAGGAAATAGCAATCCACTCCATTATGCTTGCCTGGGAAATTCCATGGACTGAGGAGCCTGGCGGGCTGCAGTCCATGGGGTCGCAAAGAGTCAGACATGAGTGAGCAACTGAACAGCAGTCCCCTGCAGCATTTCTCTCTCTGTTTCTCTGTCTCTGAGCTAGATCAGGAAACAAACACATCACATGATCAGGGAAATAATCAGGGGTTTCATACAGGAAAGTGGGTGGGGCTGGACCATGGACATCTCGAAGGCTGGGACCACAGGATGTGAGAAGCAGTCACTGCCCGTCTGGACCCCAGTCACTCACCCACCGGTGTGGGTGCAGATGCTGGGGAAGCGCTTGATCCAGTGTCACCTAGGGAGGATGCATTGGGATGGGTCAGACGGCCCAGTACAGCCCACCCCACCCCTTTAACTATGCTTAACTTCTTGGGGGAGCCGCAAGTAGTTTGTGTGAGAGGTGGTCCCAGGAAACACTACCCAGAGATGGGGAAGTGAGACAGAAAGGAAAAGACTCTTGAGAATTCGCTTCGGCCTGGCTTTGAGCCATCTGGTCCTCAGCTCGCCAGCCCCCAGCCTCCATCCGTGGGTTACCATGACAATAGCAAGATGTTTGCAGGTGCCCCAGAGAGGGTGACCTGAGGGGGTGGGGACAGGCTGGCAGTCAGGGTGTGGGAGGGTTGGTGTAAACCTTTTGGCTTGGAGAGGGGGGCAGGAGGGAGGCAGGCGAGGAATGATGTTGCACCAAGTACTGGGGTCACTTCCTGCGTTTCCGCTGGGCCCGCTATTGGTGCAAGTGGGACACACAAGACAAAAATATGCCTTGATCCCCACATGGAATTAGTCACAGTTTTCCATGGGTCTAGTGCAGAATTGGGGAGTTGTTCTCCAGTCTGAGTGCTCCGTTGTCTCCTCTTTGTGGGAGTCCATGTTTCTGAAACTTTCTGGCAGAAGTAGCTGTTTTCCAGATAACACTCAGAATTGTTTAGCTCCTCGTAGAGTTGTTCGATCTGGAATTTCCCCCCCCGAGGCCTGAGCCAGCTGAACAGATTATGCTGATTGGTATGTGTGTGTATTTCAAGTCATTAAAAATTAAAGAAATAAAATTCCAGTATCTTTTTAAATAAATGATGGTAAAATGCATCTAACAGAAAACTTGACGTTTTAATTGTGGCTTGTTTTTTTTAATACATTTTTAAAGTTTTGCTGTTCTGGGTCTTTGTTGCTTTGAGTGGGCTTTCTCCAGTTGTGGTGTGCAGGCTTTGCATTGCGGTGGCTTCTCTCGTCGCTGCCGAGCAGGGGCTTTAGGCGCGCGGGCTTCAGCAGTTGCAGCACGTGGGCTTGGTGGTTGTGGTGCGTGGACTTAGTTGCTCTGCGGCACGTGGAATCCTCCCGGGCCTGGGATCGAACCTGCCCATGTGCCCTGCATTGGCAGGTAGATTCTTACCCACTGGGCCACCAGGGAAGTCCCCATTTTAACCACTTTTAAGCGTACAGCTCTGTGGCCTTAAGTACATTCAGCGGTGCTGGGCAGCCATCTCCTCCATCATCTCCCAAACTCTTAATCTAGTAAAACTGGAACTCTGTCCCCATTAAACACGAACTCCCCGCCCCCTTCCCCAGTCCCTGGCCCCCACCATCTTGTTTTCTGTCCCCATGAATGTGACGACTCTAGGGACCTCATATGAGTGGAGTCATGCAGCTTTCGTCCTTTCAGAACGTCCTTCCTCTTTAAGGCAGAACGACATTCCACTGTACGGATGGACCATATTTTGTTTATCCATTCATCTGTCGATGGACACTTGGATTGTTTCCATGTTTGGGTTGCAAATACCTGTTTGAGAGCTTGCTTTCCATTCTCTTGGGGAAATACCCTGAATCAGAGTTGCTGGATCATGTGATCATTTTATTTCTAATTTTTTGGGGGGACCATTTCGCTCCCCATCTTACGTTCCCACCAACACTGCACAAAGCTTCCAATTATTCCACAGCCTCACCAACACCGGTTATTTTCTATGCTTTTTTCCACAGTAACCATTCTAATGGGTGTGAGGGGATCTCTTAATTTAACTTTTGAATACAGAAAATAATATCTTTCTACCTAACAGAACCCCATTGTCCCCTGTACAATCAAAGACACACTAATTCTCCATCCGAAGAAGGAGATGCAAAGGTCCACCTCTGGGCAGTGTTTTCTAGCTGAGCTGCAATCCCCTTCTATATCTTGTCACTTAAAATACTAGATATTGGTTGAACCAGTGTATTTTTTATTATTTAAAAAAAAATTTTTTTTAATTAAAAGAATTTATTTAATTATTCAGTTGTTCCGGATCTTACCTGCTGTACCCAGGATCCTCAGGTTTGACATGTAGGATTTAGTTCCCTGACCAGGGACTGAACCTGGACCCCCTGGTTCAGGGGGTGCAGCATCTCAGCCACTGGACCACCACGGAAGTCCCTTGAGCTGCTATTAACCTACTTTATAGTCGTTGGACTATCAACTGGATCTGGGGAGAAAACACAGACAGCTTTAGCCCTGTCATTCCAGCTGGGTGGACACATCTTCTTTTTCCTCTATTCATTCTATACCCAGTCCCTTTGCCCCATCTCAGCTCATCCTGGTTCTTTGCCTGGTGGGGTGCCCAACTCTTCATTCCTGAAGGATCTATGCCCTTCACGGGTCATTTAGGCTTCCCCTAGGTTTGTACTGCAGGACACAGAGTTCTCAGGGATGCCCCAGAGAATCTTCTGGACTCCAGGCATAGGCTCTCTGTGGCGTCCCCCCTTGGAACCAGGACCAGTCATACCTACTGGTACAGTAACCCCCTACGTCATCTCTTCTTTAGGAACATAAACGGTATTCTGGAAACAGCAAAGCATCATCACAGACAGTAAAGGGCCATCCCTTTGTTCAGTGATGCTTAGGACGACGGGGAATGTGGTGAGATAGAGGAGCCGGCGGGCTTAATCCTGATGATGCCCTTCATTTGTGGAGTGTGAGTTTCTTGATGAGAAGCAGTGTGTGTTGTGGGCATATAATAATGGCCAAGGAGCTTCCAGGTGTCCACAGATGGAGGTTTCCTCAGAAAACCTGCTGGTAGGGAAGGCACATTCCTGTTCAGAGCAAGTGGTTATTCCAGGAAAATCGAACCGCTGCCCCTTCCATGATGGAAGTGGTCCAGTCAAATCAACACGCCACCAGTTGGCTGGCAGGCCCCCAGGGAATGATGTCCTCCTATGGGGTATCTGGGCATACGGCAAAGGTTGGGGGGTTTGCTGGTCAGTTTTGGTGCAGAGAAGCTTAGGCTGCTGGGCAAAGCAGGGTGGCTGGGGACACAGGCTAGCTGATGCCGTCAGACAGACCATCTTGTCCCTCTGATGACAGACAGCCTCCTCCGTGAAGGTGGCCTCTGGTCAGCACTTACATGGGACACAGACACCTGTCCAGCTCCTTTGCGCCCACTCCGAGAGGTTCTTTCTCTGGCCTCTTCTCCTGACCTCCTGTGACTAATCGTCCAATCTTGCTCCTTCGGAGTCACTGACCATCCATTCAGCCCTGCTGACAAGTCAGTGTGGATGCACATCTCTGACCTTCTCTCCTTACAAATAAGAGGAAAAACCAGGTGTGTGTCTGAAATTCTGTCCCCACTCCTTCAAGATCACCGCCCTGGAGCTGCAGAGTTTCAGCTGTCTACTCTCAGGTGATACCAGCATATCATTCAAGCCTGAAGTCTTTCTTCCTGGTGCTCTGTTCATTTTTATAAGGGAATTGGGGGTGATCAAAACATGATAGCATCACTGTTCCATCTTCCCCAAACTGCCTTCGAGTCCACTTGAAATAGAAATGGTCTGAAGAACTGATGCTTTCAAATTGTGATGCTGGAGAAGACTCTTGACCTTGGACAGCAAGATCAAACCACTCAATGCTAAAGGAAATCAACCTTGAATATTCACTGTAAGGACTGACGCTGAAGCTGAAGCTCCAGTCCTTTGGTCGCCTGATGCGAAGAGCCGATTCTCTGGAAAAGACCCTGATGCTGGGAAAGATTGAAGGTGAAAGGAGAAGGGAGAGGCAGAGGGTGAGATGATTGGATAGCCTCACCGACTCAATGGACATGAATTTGAGCAAACTCCGGGAGATGGTGGAGGACGGAGGAGCCTGGCGTGCTGCAGTCCATGGGGTTGCAAAGAATCAGACATGACTTAGCGAGTGAAAAACAACAGCAGCAGAAACATCTGTCCTGAAAGTCCCGGGTTGACAGCAGCTTGAGGCGGGCTCTTCAGCAGAGACACAGAGCGGAGCAGGAGACCCGCAGGGACCTGCGTCTTTCCGGCCCCCACTGCCCGGCCGCCAGGCCCAGGGGGAGAGCTGTGGGCAGGGCCGCCAGCACAGCCCTCGGTACACTTGACTGGGAGGGCGAGCGGGGCTGGGTTCCAGCTCCCGCCTGAGCCCTGGGCCCCACGCTGGTGCTGCCGCCCTCCCCGCTTCTGTGCCGGCGGGCTCGCTGACCATGGGGAGGGCGAGACGGCCAGTCTTGAAGGCCGCTCTCTGCGGTGGGATTCCCTACCAGAGGGTCTGCTAAGGGGCCTCTCCCTGAGATAGTTAGAGCCATCCCAGGCGAATGCTTGCCCTCCTGGCTCTGAACCGCCCCGAATCCCTCCCAGCAGAAATGTGGGGTTCCCTCACCTCTGTGGTCACCCATACCACCTGCAGCCTCGCATGGGGAAGGGCCTCGGGGAGTGAAGGCAGGTGGAAAAGCAGAGCCAAGAGAGTCAAAGGAATGTAGCCAGTTATGGAGCTGTTGGCCTATCCTAGCTCAGCCCAGCTGGAGGGGCCTCCTGGCAAGAGACACCAGGGTGAGGACCCTCTTGGAGGAGTCCCCCCAAATTTCCAACCTCCGCCCCAGACACAGGCTGCTCAGTTCCCCGATTGATACCTCTGTGCTCATGAGTTCTCCCTACCTGCTGGTCCCTGGAGGAGTTCCACCATATTCAGGGTCCCTTTTAAATGTCACCTCCTCCAGGAAGCCTTCCCCTGCAGCCCTGCCAGGCCTTGGCACACGTCCTGGAGCCACTCGATGCAGGATGAATGGGTCCAGTGTGGCTCCCTCAGCCAGCTCTGAAGGGCAGTGAAATTCCCTTCCCAGCCCTGGGATCTTGCCGGCTCTCCGCGGAACTCACATGTTCCTGAGTGGTGCGGGGACTTCCCCTCCACCCACAGAACAGACCTTGACCGTGACCTGCCAGGTCCGCTGGCCTGACTTAGATCCCTGGCAGGACCCGCCGTCCTCAGCCTGGATGCCTTCCAGTCCCTCCCTGTCCGGGGACGGGTGCCCTGCTCCTGGCGGCCTCTGTGCCTTGGGCCCACGCCCCAAGAGGACCTGGGCAGCTGGGCTGGCAGCAAGTTCAAAGTCCGGGCTGCTTCCAGGCGGCTGGGGGGGTCTGCTCCGTCCCTGCCCCGCAGTCTCCCGCTCACCTTGCCTGAGGCCTGAGGCCACCTCCCGCTCAGCCCCTGTTCTTTCCTTCTTTTCTCTTGCTCTTTTAATATTTACTTGTTTGTTCGGCTGCCTCGGCTCTCAGTTGCTGCACGCGGCGTCTCCCGCTGACCCTGCCCCAGAGGGTGGGCTCTCCAGTTGCACTGGGGGCTTAGTTGCCCCTTGGCATGTGGGATCTCAGTTTCCTGACCGGGGGTGGAACTCGAGTCCCCTGCATTGCAAGGCGGACTCTTAGCCCCTGGACCACCAACCCCTTTTCTGCGCTGTGCCTTTCCTTTCTCCATTCCTCGTCTGAGGGCAAAGGGGCCTTTCAGATACTGGAGGGCTAGTTTTGCCTTAACCTTTGACACTCTGCTTGCCCTTGGGTAACTTGCTGGTGTGTGAAGCGTGTTTCGGTTCATACACGTTTCCAAGGGCAACTTCTCCCGAGAGGATCAAGCCTACTGGGTCTCCCTGGGCTGTGCGGTAGTAGTTGGCACTCTTGGAGACCATGTTGGCAAAGGTTTAGGCAAAGTTATCCCTGACCTTCGACTAGTATCACTATGGACGGTGTGGAGGTGACTTTCAGGACAGGGCTTCCACCCGGAGTGAACGATGCCTGTGTACTGTGTATCCTGTGCATCGCCTACGATATTGCCCAGGCCCATCTGAAGTATCTGCAGAAGCTGAAGTATCTGCAGAAGCTGAAGTTCAGCCTTAAGACGGTGGTGAGCCGTGAGGTGTGCAGCCTGGGGACTGGTGTGAACTCACCCGATGTGCTTTGCTGGGACTGAGCAGGTGGAAACCTTGGCTGAGATGCTGAGGCATAGTGGCTTCACTCAATCTCCTTAGAAAGGATTTTACGTGAACGCTTGGTCACATGTTCAGTGATTTTTGCAACTTTTCAAATCCCTTGCCAGCCATAACCCTGGCAGGTACAACTGACAATAGAGGAAAAGTTGGGGAGGGTCTTACTGTGTCTAGACTGGTCCAATAAAAGCGTCTTGCAAGCCACGTTAGAACGTCTGCCTTACTGGTTCCCTCCGGGAAGGAAAAAATGATCTTCTACCCTTATTTCTAAGTGTTCATCTTTAGTTTTGGAAAAACATTAAGCATTTATTTTGAAGTCAAAATAAAAACTAATTTCTTTTTTTTTTTTTCCTTCTTACTTACTTTATTTTTTTTTTTTTAATTTTTTAATTTTTTTTTTTAATTTCTCAGTGGGTTTTGTCATACATTGATATGAATCTGCCATAGAGTTACACGAATTCCCCATCCCGGTCTCCCATCCCACCTCCCTATCCACCCGATTCCTCTGGATCCTCCCAGCCCAACAGGCCCGAGTACTTGACTCATGCCTCCCACCTGGGCTGGTGGTCTGTTTCACCACAGATAATATACATACTGTTCTTTCGAAACATCCCACCCTCCCCTTCTCCCACAGAGTTCAAAAGTCTGTTCTGTACTTCTGCGTCTCTTCTTCTGCCCTGCATATACGGCCATCGCTACCATCTTTCTAAATTCCATATATATGTGTTAGTATACTGTAATGTTCTTTATCTTTCTGGCTCACCTCACTCTGTATAATGGGCTCCAGTTTCATCCATCTTATTAGAACTGATTCAAATGAATTCTTTTTAACGGCTGAGTAATATTCCATGGTGTATACGTACCACAGCTTCCTTATCCATTCATCTGCTGATGGGCATCTAGGTTGCTTCCATGTCATGGCTATTATAAACAGTGCTGCGATGAACATTGGGGTGCACGTGTCTCTTTCAGAAACTAATTTCATACTAAAACAAAAAAAAAAGAAGATACTGCAAGATACAAATGGAGCCAGGTGACCCCACCCACCGCCCCTTTTAAGGCATGGGGTTGAGACATATTTGCACTGCATCACCTCCAGTCCCAAGGGATTCCCGGGGGGCATCTGGTCTCCTGTGGGGGGGAGGTGTCTGCCTCCTCCCCCTCTAATCCACTGCCTCCAACCACCACACTTGAAAAGAAGAAATCTCATCGTGTTTGTCTCCCGAGCTTCAGACCGTCCAGATGTACCCTGTTGCTCTCAGAAGAAGCTACCCCTTAGCTTGGATGCCAAACCCTGTGGGGTCTGCTCCTTCCCCCTCATTCTACCTTGGCCCCTCCCCTCCAGCTCACTGTCCTCAGCCTGCTCTTGCTCCCCTTAAATGCCATGCCCCCTCCTGCCTTGACCCATGGCCAATTCCTCCTCATCCTTCAGACCCCAGCTAAAATGTCACCTCCTCCCAGAGGCCCTCCCAGACCGTCCCATGTAAAGACGGTCTCTCTGTGTAGGTTTTTTAGAGTCGAGATTTTTGTTTGTTTGTTTTGCTTTATTAAGTTTTAATTAATTGATTTATTGAGTTGAGCCGGGCCTTAGTTTAGGTATGTGGAATCTTCAGTCTTCATAGTGGCACGCAGGATCTTTTAGCTGTGACATGCAAACTCAGTTGCGGCTTGTGGAATCTAGTTCCCTGACCAGGCATCGAACCCCCAAAGAGCACAGAGTCTTAGTCACTGGCCTACCAGGGAAGTCCCTAGAATTCAGATTTAATGAATTTTCTTAACATAAAAATCCCATGTACAGAGGAGCCTGGCAGACTACAGTTCATGGGGTTGAAAAGTCAGACACGACTGACCACACACACACACACATACACACACACACCCCCCATAAAACTCACCCCTTTAAAGTATACAACTCAGTGGTTTTTAATATGTTCACAAGGTTGTGCAACCGCCCTCACCCTCTAATTTCAGAACACTCTCATCACCCACAGAAGAAACCTCCTACCCATCAGCAGTCACTCCCATCCTCCCATGCCCCAGGCCTTGGTAACCACCAACCTGCCTGTCTCATCTCTGCGGGTTTACCTCTCTTGAACATCTCATATGGATGGAATCCTACAATACAAAGTCTTATGCATCTGATTCTTCCACTTAGCATAATTGTTGTCAGGAGTCAGCACTTCATTCTTTTTTATGGCTAAATAATATGCCCTTGTGGGGCCTTCCCAGTTGGTGCAGTGGTAAAGAATCTGTTTGCCAATGCAGGGGATGAAGGAGACCTGGGTTTGATCCCTGGGTCAGGAATATCCCCTGGAGGAAAAAAAATGGCAACCCATTCTAGTACTCTTGCCTGGAAAATTCCGTGGACAGAGAAGCCTGGTGGGCTACAGTCCACGGGGCCCAAGAGTCAGACACAACTGAGCGACTAAGAACACAACATGCTCACCAACTCCCAGAGTTTACTCGAACTCGTGTCCATCGAGTCGGTGATGCCATCCAACCATCTCATCCTCGGTCGTCCCCTTCTCCTCCCACCTTCAATCTTCCCCAGCATCAGGGTCTTTTCCAATGAGTCAGTTCTTCCCATCAGGTGGGAAGTATTGGAGTTTCAACTTCAGCAACAGTCCTTCCAATGAGTATTCAGGACTGATTTCCTTTAGGATGGACTGGTTGGATCTCCTTGTAGTCCAAGGGAATCTCAAGACTCTTCTCCAACACCACAGTTCAAAAGCATCATCGTCCCAACCCACCGCCCAAACCCTGTCTTGGGTTCCCAGCCCAGGGGGACCTAGGTGTGTTCGCCTGCCCTGGAAAGGCCTCGGATTCCTCCCAGCTTGACACGGCCCCCCATCTCCCAGGCTCTCATTCGGGCTCCCCACGGGCCTTCTCTCCAGCAGGCACCCCAACCCCGAAGCCTTCTGGGCTCTGCCCTCCTGCCCCCGCCCTGCCAACCTCCATCACCCACAACCCTTCCCTTGGCCGCCAACCCAAGCCTCTCGGTTCCCAACGAGACCAACGACCCGGGTCTCCCCAGATTCCTGCTGTTCGTGTCATGTGTGGGAGAACTCAAAATAGCCAGTGCAGCCTATGCCCAGCCTGGGAAGTGGATGGCTTTCCCAGGGGCTGGTCCCCAGGGCACACATGAGGTCTTGCTCACCAATGCCCCAGCTTTTGGCCCCATGCTCAGCTGACATACTCTCTTCCCAGGCTCAGGCAGGCTTCATGTCCACTGACTCCCTCACTCACTGTGAAGCTGTAGACAAAGCACGTGGCCTCTCTGAGCCTCAGTTTCCCCAAGTGCAAAGGTAGGATTGTTGATTTGCTAATCTTGGTGGTCGTTTCAGGACTGAAGTGTGACAAGGGCCTTGGGAATTCTTTCCGATCTTAAAACACTCAGTTAAGTTCCTCCCAGAGACGGTGGAGGGAGGCAGGGGAGGAGCAGGAGCAGGGTCTGAGGCCCTTTGTGTGTCCTTTGTCTCTGCAGATGGGCGTGGCCACTCGCGTTGTTTCCATTTTATGGAGATAGAGATGGAGGCTTGGCAAGGGGGTGGGGCTACCTGAGCTCAGGACAGTGATCATGGACAAGGATATGAATTCAGAGCTGAATGATTTCCCCTTTGAGGACAGGTGATTTAAATGTTTCTCTACATGTTTTTTTTTGTTTTTGGTGTTGCCTTACTTGCATATGGGATCTTAGTTTCCTGAACAGGGATTGAACCCGTGTCCCCTGCTTTGGAAGGGCTGAGTCTTAACCACTGCACCACCAGGGAAACCCTTTCTCTGTGCTTTTAGAAATCATTTGTTCTCAAGAGCAGGTTTTGTCTTATTCAATCAACAAGAAATGATTCCTGGCATGCAGAAGGCACTCAATAGATGCACGGATGAAAGAGTGACTAAATGAATTAAGTCATAAAGCTACGTTGGCTTTATGGGCACATAAACCATGGACAGAGGAGCCTGGTGGGCTACAGTCCGTGGCGTCATAAAGAGTGGGACATGGCTGAGTGGCTGAGCACACATATACACGCATGCACAAACCATGGGTGTCTGCTCTCCGCTCCTGCAGTTGACAGGGGAGACCCAGCCCCTTGGGGAACATTGGCCTGGGGCATCCGGGAAGGAAATGGATGTGGCCAAGCAGTGTCAGGACCAGGCCCAGGGTGCTGGTCATGGCCCCAGGCTGGGAGGGCGTCTGGGCCCCTCTCAGGTCTCCTACATGTCCTGGCAGCCTCCCCAGGGCAGCTCCATCTGTTGTTCAGTCGCTCAGCTGTGTCTGACTCTTTGCGACCCCATGGACTGCAGCATGCCAGGCTTCCCTAGCCTTCACTGTCTCCCGGAGTTAGCTCAAACTCGTGTCCATTGAGCTGGTGATGCCATCCAACCATCTCATCCTCTGTCGTCCCCTTCTCCTGCCCTCAACCTTTCCCAGCATCAGGGTCTTTTCCAAAGAATCAGCTCTTCACACCAGGCTGCCAAAGTATTGGAGCTTCAGCTTCACTAGGGCAGAGGTTCCATTATTTCCCTGTAAAACAATGTGGGAATGAGACACAGAGCTCGATGCCCAAAATAACAAGGCTGCAAGCATGCATTTGGAAGCCCGGGGGCATTTCTGTCATTCAAACCAAGTTTGGCGTGACCTGCGCGAGAGAAAGTTCTCTGTTGACAGAATGAGCCTCCAATACAGTGTGAAGGATGCCCAGGCTGACCCAAAGTCGCTCTCCCCACCAAGAGGACGCCTTCTTCCACTGCAGGTTCCAAAGGACGCAGACGACAAGAACCACACAGGAAGGGCAGCTTTGGACGGCGGGTGGGCTCCTCATTCATTTATGGTGTGTGTGGGGAGGGGTGGTTGGAGACAGGACACTGGCCCCTGATGCCTCTCAAGTCTGTTTTATTGCCTGGGGGCAGGGCAGGAAATGGAGTTTATGACAAGGATGCTCTTTCTTGTCTGCTTTGCAAACCAGGGATTCTGTGACTGCCTATGGCTTCTTCTGGGTTGGCCTTGTTTGCAGGGGAAAAGTTGCTGCTTCGTGGCTTTGGAGGGTCACCAGAGCCCATGCCAAGGCCCCCTTGGCCCTGCCCCAGGCCTGGTCTGATGTGGCCTGTCCTCTTGGGCGGCCTGACTCTCTGGTCTGCATTCTATCCTGAGTGGGTCTTATACTCCTGGACGCAAGTAGGCTGGATCTGGTGACTTGTTCTAACCAACAGAACACAGCAGGAGTGATGGGTGTTGCTTCTGAGATTAGGTTCTAGAAGACGGAGATTTCCATCGTGTGAGTCCTCTCTGACTTTTCTCACTTGATCTGATGAAGCTGGCTGCCCTGTCATTGGCAGCCCTATGGATAGGCCATCAGCCAGGGAACTGAGGCCCTGGGTCCATCAGCCCGTGGGAACTGAACTCAGCCTACAGTCACTGAGTGAGCTGGGCCCCTGCAGAGATCTGCAGCCTCGGCCACACCTTGATCACAGCCTGCAAGAGATGCAGGGAGGCAGCCAGATAAGCTGCCTTCAGATTCCAGTCTTGGAAAAGCTGGGAGACAACAGACCTGGTTTTAAAATGTGACATTTCGGGGTTATTTGTTACGCAGCTGTAGATAGCCATTATATGTATTTCAATGAATGTGTCTTAAAAAACACATAAGCAGCATGTGAAATTGGGACATTTATTGCTTGTCGTTGTTTAGTCACTAAATCGTGCCCGACTCTTTGTGATCCCATGGACTGAGGAGCCTGGTGGGATTTCCCAGGCAACAATACTGGAGTGGGTTGCCATTTCCTTCTCCAAGGGAATCTTCTTGACCCAGGGATCAAACCTGTGTCTTCTGCAGATCCTTTACCTCTGAGCCACCAGGGAAGGCAGTAAGCAGCACAGGAAATTGGGACATTTGTTGCTTGCAATGACTCTGAGCAGGGAAAAAGCAACCCATTTAAATCCATTTGAAGAGACCTGTAGGATAAATAAGCATACAGAAGGGTGTGGGATGGCAGGAGTTGGGAGGAGGCCAATGGTGACTGAAGTTGGGTGAGCACGGAGATGTTGACAGGATGGTCACGGAGGCCACAGCAGGAGTGTTCAATGTAAGGGGTAACTCCAGGCTGTGTCTGGGGGGTGCTGCCTCTTCCCTGGCTGGGTTCTGCTCCGCTGAGCGGGTGGGGATGCATCCAGGTTATCACCCCTCCCTGGCTTCTCCCCACATCACAGCCTACAGGGAAACAGTATCCCTTAGTTGTGGGGGGCTGACTCTGTGCCCTCTTGGCTCTAGCCCAGTGTCCAGTGTTTGAGGGGCCCAAGGATCTGGGAGCCCTGGTTCTAGGGCAGCTTCTCAATGTGGCAGAGTCACCTCCCTTTTGCGGGTTTGTTGCCAAAACTTTGGCTCTCTGAGCACCAAGGCCAAACAGGAATATGGAGATGGAGTCATGGAGGAGAAGGGAAGAGTGTCTTGTCATGCAAAGCGCGGACACAGTAGGCTAGCGCCTCAAGACCTCCCTGGTGAGTAGGGGGAGGTGAAACAGTCAGGCAGGGGGATATGATGAGGTGCTGACAAGACTAGGGAGTGTGCAGGGTCTCAGGTAATCTTGATGAATCTCTCTGGTCCTTTAGTTTTGCCTCAGGTGGTTTCACTGGTCTTCTCCTTTGATTACTAACTGTTCTGCTCCTTGGAACTCAGGTAGTGGAGGCTGGAGTCTTGCCTATAAGAAATGGGGGACGAAAAGACCTCCGTGCCCAGGAGACCCACATAGCCCTGCTCAGCATCAGGCTGAGGACGAGGGCCAGCAGGTCCGTGGCAGGAAGAGGAAGGAGAGAGGAAAATGGGGGTAGGGGGTGTCAGCTGACACCCCGGGTCTCCTGCAGGCTTGCTTCCCAGTCTGGGGCACCAGAAGGACCCACGGACAGAGCTGGTAAGAAGCCTGGTGATCTCCTACAACCTCACCCACAGACGGCAGGAGACACTGGCAGAGCTTCGTCACCTCTGGCCTCAGTTTCCCCATCCCATGGTCTTTTGCGGGGGGTGTGGAGAGAGCCCACTGAGTCTGCCTCCCTCCCTCCAAGCTTGGGGAACGCCATCACAGCACCCTTTTTAACTTTTCTGTTGGCCTCCGCCACTGGACGGACAGACGGAGCTCAGAGGGCCGGCGGGCCCTGTCACTGAGGGCCTCCCTCTGTCCAGCGCCTGACACGCGTCACTTGCTTGAACCTTCTCAACAGTCACGTGTGTATGATAGTCGCTCAGTCATGTCCAACTCTTTGTGATCCCAAGGACTGTGGCCCGCCAGGCTCCTCTGTCCATGGGATTCTCCAGGCAAGAATACTGGAGTGGATTGCCATTTTCTTCTCCAGGGGATCTTCCCGACACAGGGATTGAATTCCGGTCTCCTGCATCGGAGGCAAATTCTTTACCGTCTGAGCCACCAGGGGAGTCTAACAGTCATGTGAGGCTGCTGTAAGTCTCTCCCCGCTTTATAGATGGGGAGCCAGGCAGACGGGGGTGTGACATGCCCTCAGATGCTCTAGCAGCAGAAGCAGCAGTCAGAATGTCCGCGTCCCCGGCACCTGTTTTGTTCACTGCTGTATCCCAGCACCCAGCCTGGTGTCTGCAGCACAGTAGGTGCTCAGTACACTTGCTGGGCAGGACTGGCTGAGTGACGGCTCCTGGTCAACCTCACGGAGTGGCTGGGCTTGGAGGAGGCAGCTCACCCCAGGACTGGACCTCAGCCAAGGTGACATTGCCTTTGACGGGTGGGGGGTGGGGTGGGGAGCTGTGAGTGCCCAGAGACTCCTGAGGGTCAATGCAACCCCCTTCAAGCTTCACAGCTGTCTTGGTTTTGTTTTGATCCTATTTCACAGAAGAGGAAACTGAGGCACCCAGAAGAGCCATGACTTGCCTGAAGCAGTCACATGGAGACCAGGCTGGTGTCTCTCTGGTTTCACTCCTGGGCCAGCACTGCTCCCTTGGCCCTGCCCCTCTTAGCCGGGGCCCTGGGTCCCAGGAGGTCCACACATGGGACCACCAGCCTACCCAGAGGACCCTCCCAGGCTTTACTCTTCCCCACAGTCACCTCGAAGCATGAGGCTGACCGACTAACTGACAGCTAGTAATGGACATGGCCCAGAGGCCATCTGTCTGCACCCCAGGGACAGTTTGGTTGTACCAAGGACATACATTGGCATCTGAGAAGCCTTGCTGCTGCCTCTCCTTTTGCTAGAGCTCCTTCTGTTAACCCTGTGTTCAGCATCCAAACCAGCCTTGCTTGCACCAAAAAGTCCATGTAAATGCTTACTCAGCACTGCATTCCACTCTGGCCTCGTGAGTTTGTACAAACATCAAAGGAATTCTTTAACTGCAATAAAGACGAGTCCTTGGGGGATGGGCCATTTTTGCAAAGTGTTAGTTGCTTAGGTGTGTCTGACTCTTTGCAACTCCATGGTCTGTAGCCCACCAGGCTCCTCTGTCCATGGGATTCTCCAGGCAAGAATACTGGAGTGGGTTGCCATGCCCTTCTCCAGGGGGGTCTTCCTGACCCAGGGAACAAACCTGGGTCTCCTGCACTGTAGGCAGATCTTTTACTGTCTGAGTCAACAGGGAAGCCCAGAGCTGTGTGCATCTATTATTTGCTTTTTCAGAATAAAGATATCTTAGTTTCCCCCAGATTTGAAGATACAAACTGATTAAAAAAAAAAACAAAAACCCAAACCAAACCCACAAACACATCCTGCGATTTCTCTCTACCGTCCTGGGATAACTACAGTCTTGTCTGCCAGGGCTGTATCATCTTTAAAATACTTGCCAAGTGATGGGCTCACTGATTTCATTGTTATTGCAATTTGTGTATCTTTATTTTGATAAGGTGGAGCTTTGCTTCAAGCACTCATTATTCATATTTCTTCTTTCGTGAGCTTCTGGTTCTTATCCTTTGACCCTTTCCCATGACCATGATGCTGGGAAAGACTGAGGGCAGGAAAAGTGTGGGACAGACGATGAGATGGTTGGATGGCATTACCGACTTCAATGGATAGGAATTTGAGCAAATTCTAGATAATGAAGGACAGGGAAGCCTGGTGTGTTGCAGTCCATGGGGTCACAAAGCATCAGATATGACTTAGCGACTGAACACCACCACCTATGGGGAATTTAATCTTTTTCTTATTGATCTTTCAGAACTCTGTGGGAGGCAGAATTTTAGGTCCCATGACCTCTCCCTCCCCATCATGCTTGTGGTTGTGGTGGGTTAGCTGGCAAAAGAGATTTTGCTGATGTAATTAAGGATACTAATCAGGTATTATTCAGTTGTGTCCAGCTTTTTGCAACCCCACGGACTGCAGCACGCCAGGCTTCCCTGTCCATCACCAACTCCCAAAGCCTATTCAAACTCATGTCTGTTGAGTCGTGATGCCATCCAACCATCTCATCCTCTGTCCTCCCCTTCTCCTCCCACCTTCAATCTTTCCGAGCATCAGGGTTTTTTCCAATGAGTCAGTTCTTGGCATCAGATGACCAAAGTATTGGAGTTTCAGCTTCAGCATCAATGAATGAAGCATCAATCCAATGAAGGCGGGTCGAGCCGGCCCAAGGATGAGCATTCCTAACCCGTGCCCACGTGGGGCGGACTGAGCCGGCCGGACCACCGGTTAGGAACGCGCTTCTCCCTGCCCTTAGAAGGCCTTTATAGCCCCTCCCACCAGGAAGCGGAGCCCCGCCCACCAGGGGGGCGTGTGGTCGGGTAAGTCCCGCCTCCACGAGCAAGCTCTCCATCCTTACTGGCTGATGGGAAGGGACGCCCCTTCATCACAGTGCTGTCCCCGCCTCCGCCCGAACCCCCGGGCGGGGGCACTGCGCCTGCGTGGTGGAGCTCGCGTTTAGCGCCTCTGCGCGGTCCGGGTGGCTGGCGGAGACTCTATGGCGGACACCCGGGAAGAATCGGAACCCCTTCTGAGCCGGGCCCGCGGCGGCAGCGGCCGCGACTGCCCAAGGGGCGTACCCACTTGCAGCAGCGCCCAAGAGGGCCCTGGTGAGCCGCGGCCTGGGGAGGGGCCGGGCCGCGCGGGGGCGGCGCTTCGGGGTCCCGGCGGCCGGTGTAGCGTCCCTGCTGTTGCTGCGGGCGCGCCCCCCTCCCCCGGCCGGGGTCCGATCGGGCCTTGCGGAGGGCTGGACGGCTGCGCCCTGCGGACCCCGATCCCGGCCTGGGCATGGAGCTGGGAGCGCGGGGTCGCTGGGGAGGGGGTGTCTCGCCCTGCTCCCCCGACCGGCTGGACAGAGAGGCCTCGCTCAGTCCGGGGGTAGCCAGCCCAGTCCCCCCGCCCCACCCCCCCAGTCCCCTCTGTGGGCCCGGGGCCTCCTACTTTCCGTGGATCGCCTTGGTGACCCCTAGGAGGAAGTACTTCGGTTTTCCCAGTTCTTATCGGGGAAAGTGAGGCACAGAGAGGGGCGTTCCCCTACCCAAGGTCACACAGCCAGGAAGTGGCCGAGGTGAATCTCGAACCTAGCTGGGAGTGAATTGTGAGGCTTCCCAAACCGGGGCGGCTTCCTGCCTTTGCCATCTGCAGCCCTGGCCTGCCCTTCCTGTTTATCCGCAGAAAGACTGCTGATTCCTGGGGAGGCCTGGGAGGGTGGAGGCCTTCTGTCCCTGTTCATCCCAGGGGCACTGGGTGCTGGATTTGGGAGGGAAGGGCCTCAGCCTCCTTTTATGGAGGGGGAAACTGAGGCCCTGAGAATGTCCACAACTGGTGCAAGATCACAGCCCTGGGACCTTGTAGCAGCTGCTGCTGTCCTGCACGGGGTGCTCCTTAAGGGGCCACCTGGGTTCCTGCTTGCGGGGAGTCTGTACTGTGTGCCTGACTGTTGGGGTGAGTGCCTGACCGGAGATAGGAAACATGCCCACCTGCCCATCTCAGAGCCTGTCCCAGGACAGTTCTCCATCCAGCCTGTGCCAGGCCTCCTAGGGCCCTGGACAAGAGACACAGGACATGGTGGTGTCAGGGGGAGCAGACTTTGTGTCTGGAGGTCCGGGTGCCTTTCTGGTGCTGCCACTTCCCGGCTGTGTGACCTTGGCAGGTGTAAACTTTCTGTTGTTGTTCAGTCACTCAGTTGTGTCTGACTCTTTCTGACCCCATGGACTGCAGCACGCCAGGCTTCCCTGTCCTTCACCATCTCCCGGAGTTGGCTCAAATTCTCATCCATTGAATCGATGATGCCAGCCTTTCTGAGTCTCAGTAAAACGGAGGTGGTCACTAGGGCTGCCCTGGAGGGGGGCCTTGTGAGGATTCAGAGAGAGTCTAGGTGCCCGGCCACGTGGCGGAGCTGGTGCTCACTGGTGCCGATAGCCGTTCTGGGCAGGGAACTGTGATCACTGCATGTCCAGCCCTGGGAGAACGCACGGCCAGGCAGATGAGACCCTTACTGTAGAGGCAAGAACTGGGGCAGGCAGTGTGGCTGGTGTGGGGGGGATTCTGGGGAGGGCTCTTTGTCCCGACCCTGTGGCCTTGGTGAGGGCTTCTGAGAACACAGACAAGACACTCTGTGTTCTGGATTTCCCTGGCCGGGCTGTCCAGCTAGGCTCTGGGGACCCTTGCTGAGTGTCCCCCCAGCTCCCGTGCGGGGCTGCTGAATAGCACCCTGAGCTCAGGCTCTGTCTGGCCCGCAGCCGGACTCTCCTAGGAGCAAATGGGGGCCCTGTGGTCAGGTCCTGATGCAGCCCTTCCTCATGGACCACGACTGCAGGGTTGGGGATAGTTGTTTTCTCTTCCCCTTCCTGGTCAGGGAATGACCCTCTTACTGGTTATGGAAAAGTCAGAGGACAAGGGATCGCTAGGCTATAGAAGGAGCTTTGAGAAGAATACTGATAGCAAGTGTTGCTGAAGGGCTTACTGTGCGTAGCACGTTAGCTACAGTAACCCATTCAGCCTGCACATCAGTCCTGTTGTGTAGGGCCTGCAGGAACGGAGGCACAGCGAGGTGAGGGGACTCGCCAGGGTCACGCAGGCCCAGCCAGGGAGTGAGGGGAGCTGGAGCCAGCGGGGAAGGGGATTTATCCTGGGATGTTGGGGAGGGGAGGCCTGGGGCAGGGGAACCAGCGCGGGGCTGACATGGGGCACAGTGTTTGAACCGTCTTGTCCTCTGTGCTCTGACATCCTCCCCTGGTGTGCCCAGTGGGGAGACGGGGGTGTGGACAGGTGATTGCCCACCCCCCCAGCCCGGGGCAGTGAGTCCCTAGACTGCTAAGCCGCAGGATGGTGCTCCTGGTAGGGCCGATGGGGCCTGGGCGAGGGCGAGGAGGCTTTGGAGAGCTTGGCCTTGGTGGAGCCACGTTCAGGGTGAGTGGCGAGGAGGGCACAGGGTGGAGGAAGCGGCAGGGGAGGAGATGGGCGGGCGGAGCGTGGACTCTCTCCTGGGGCGGGGGACCCAGGGGGAGCTGCGAGGTGCAGGTGGAAGGCTGCTGCAGGGGTACAGGGCGGGAGGGACCCCGGGAGGTCTGGCGCTTCGAGGGCCGGGTGGTCAGAGTTGGGCGAGCCCCTTCAGCGGCCCCCAGTCCAGGTCCTGGAGCGAGCTCCGGGGCCTCTGACTGCCTGTCTTTTGCAGGAAGCTTGTCTCCTTGGGTCCCCTCAGGGCAAGCTCCGTCTCTTACCTGGGTTGTTGTGACACGGGGCCCTCAGGCCGCTCTGCCTCCCCTGGCTCCTCTCGGCTGTTCATTCATTCAGTGGGTCGACAGGCGTCCCCAGCCTCTGTGTGCTGGGCCCTGCGCCGGCCTGGGCTCAGTGGACGCAGCAGGGAGCAAAACCGAGCGCCCTCAGATCGCAGCGTGCCCGGGAGGCTTTCCGGGGAAGCAGCAGTCACCGCCCTCAGAGCCTCTCCGGGGGAACTCCTGGGCCCTTTGGGGTGAGCGTGGAGGTTGTCCGTGGGGGGCCCCGAGATGCTGACGGCCATGGTGCTTGCTGTCGGTGACACGGGAAGGTGATGGCAGAGTCCCGGCCCCTGTCCACGGTCCCCCACGTCCCCCACTGGTCCCTAGACCCCGCTGCACGGGCCCGGAGGACAGCGGCATGGCCTCCCTGGGGACGGCAGACAAGAGTCGACAGTGGTCTGAGCGCTGCCCGGGTGTCCAGCGTCCCCTTTCCCGGGCACCTCTCTGCCTGCCTGTCTTCTCTCGGTACCCGTGAAGGGTGGTTTTGGCAGCCACTGACCTCCAGGGACCAGACGTGAGAGTAGAGTCTTCGGCAGGAATGGTGACCAGCCAGTTCAGCTCGTCTCAAAGCCCCCGAGCCGCTGGGGGGGCTGCATGCCGGCTCTGCTGTCCTGGGTACCTGGGCAGCACCCCGCCCGCCCCCCGCGGCATCTCCGGGGGTCTCCCCGTCGCCCTGGGCTGCGGCTCCTCACGCCTTTCTCACTTCCCTCTGTCAGGGAGCAGCCCCGTGCAGAGTGGCAGCGGCGCCCATGCTCACCAGGCGGCAGGCAGCACGCCCAGCCAAGGGGCCCGACCAGGTACGCAGCCCGGAGCTCCCTGATGGGGGCCTGGGGTGCCGGGCTGAGGTTGGAGCCGCCCGGCTCGTCCTGCCCGAAGGCCCCTTGTAGTCGGTGCCCCCTGACCCCCGAGGACCCCCGTCTCGGCTGCGGCTGCCTGGGCCCTGCGGGCCTGTGACAGAAGCCGGGGGTGGGGGACACGATGGCCCCAGAAGGCCCTTCTTAGGTCTCCGTATCCGGTGCAGGGTCAGGCAGCACCTCGGGCTTCTAGACGTGACGCTTGTGCGTCAGTGTGGGCCCCGTGCCCTTGTCTGGCGGAGGGCAGGCTGGGAGCACCACCCCGTCTCACAGCCGAGGCAGCTAGGCCGCGGTGTCCTGACAAAGGCCGCCCGGAGCCCTGCGGTGGGATGGGCGGGGAGGGGGACCATGAGCACAGTCCGTGCCCCAGACCGGCCCTGGGGGGGGTCCTGCACTCGCCTGGGGGCCCAGCGGGGCGGCTGTTAACACCCCCATTGGATAGAGGGCGATGGGCACAGTGGGGGCCGCTCCTATCCTGGGGCTGGAGCCTGTCGTTCAGACCCTGCCCCTCCTAGGGCGCAGGCATCTCATTCCAGAGCCTCAGAAAGGTCGCCGCCAGGTCCTCGCCATGATCTCCCCAGGAGTCCTGGGGTGGGTGAGCGTCTCCCGATCCCACTCCTCACCCGCTGTGTCCCCTCTGCCTGCAGGCGCCATGGCCAGGCGGGATCTGTGCTTGGACCAGGCTGTGGTCCTCATCGAAGACGCCATCCAGGTGGGTGGGCCTGCGCTTGCCCTGGGGCTCGTGGGGGCTGGGCGGGCGCTGCCCCGCTGGCCCCTTCACCCTGCCGTCCTGGGGCCAGGCTGCGGTTGCTGGGCTGTGTGGTCATCGTCCCCATGCTGACCGGGATTTGGGGCTTGGTCCTCTCCAACCCTCCTTAGGAGACGTGTGCCAGGTGCCTTTCTGGGTCCCCGGTCACTCATTTCGCCGACTCACCTTCTGCCCAGGGCCTGTCGTGTGCCGTACTGTTCTGAGTTTTTTAAAGACGTCCAGAGGTGGCACGACTTTCCTTCGCCTGCAGACGACTCCCCGGGTTAATCCGGGAGATAGACTGTGGGAGCCAGCAGTGCTCCATGTGGGGGATGGGGCTATCCTGCACGGTGGCCCAGCTGAGGTGGGGCGGGGTCAGCCTTGCACAGACGTGAGGTGAGCCTCACGGGCAGACTCGGCTGTGTGCACAGCTGTGCGTTCAGCAAGCCGGGGTCCGTCCACCGGCTGGCCCCGGAATCCGGCCCCCGGGCGTCCTCCCTCTGCTGGGAAACCTCGGAGCTTGGGAGGATCTGACCTTGCTGGGCGTCCACGAGCCCCCAGTC
Organism: Muntiacus reevesi; assembly: GCF_963930625.1. Taxonomy (NCBI): domain Eukaryota; kingdom Metazoa; phylum Chordata; class Mammalia; order Artiodactyla; family Cervidae; genus Muntiacus; species Muntiacus reevesi. Next base: position 44,080,431 of record NC_089253.1, read on the forward strand.
CCCGTGGAGCCGACTCTGTGACCCCTGGGCCATGTCCCTACCGTGGACGTGTCGTGGGGTGAGGGGCTGCCCTGCACGGGCTGTCTCAGCTCCGAGGGGACCCTCACTGCCCCGTGTGACCCCCGCTTCCAGTATCGCTCCATCAACCACCGCATGGACGCCCGGTCGCTGTGGCTCTATAGGTGGTACTATTCCAGCACCAGCCAGTGGTAAGCGGGCACGTGCCCCATGGGGCTCCTGCGGCCGGACCCGGGGGGGGTTTCGGGGGGCAGGCAGGCTCCCCTCCCTGGGGTGGACGAGGAGCCGCCATCTCCCCTCCTTACTGGAGCAGAGGCAGAAAGGGCCCCTCTGTGGTGAGGGCTCCTTGCCAGACTCTTCCGACCAGCCATGGCACCTGAGTTTGGACCCGGTGTGTGTGGTCTGACCACACACGGGTGGCCCCGGAGCGGGAGGTGTGGGCCCCGGCCTTTGGACCCGCGGAGTCTGCCCTGCTGCCTTCCAGGCGTCCCGCCTGTCGGTCTGCTCTTTGGGCCCCCGAGCGTGGCTGGTTCGCGCCTTCTAACCAGTTTCGGTTCATTTTCCAGGGTTCTGAGCTTCACCATTTTCTTGATCCTGGCTTTGGCCTTCGTTGAGACCCCTTCCTCGCTCACGCGCACCTCGGACGTGCGCTACCGCCCAGCCCCCTGGGAGGCGCCCTGCGGCCTGACCGAGGGCATCGAGGCGCTCTGCCTGCTGGTCTTCGCGGCCGACGTCTCCGTGAAGGTGAGGGGGCATCTCGCCCGCCTTGCCCTCCTGCCCGGCCGCGGCTTCCTGGGTTCATTCTTCTCCCTCCTGGAGCCAGCTGCCTATCCCTACCATCACTTTGACCCGCAGGGTACAGACCTGCCTCTTGGACAACCCCCCTCCGGCCCCCGCCCAGACCGTTGATGGGGGTCGGCCGAGCCATGGCGGGTGCACGGCCTCGCGGGACCCGGGGAGGGCGCAGCTGAGGGTCCGCAGTGCCACCCCGGGGAGAGACCCCTGCTGAACAAGAGGGCGCTGGAGGGGTCTTTCCACAGCCCTCACTGCCCCCACTGACCGAGGAGAAGCCCAGAGGGGCGGGGCCGGCGTTGGGGCGGGGCAGCTGCCCCCCCACCCTCCCTGTGTGCCAGCCTGACTTCCGTGACCCGGATCCTTCCAGAAGCCGGGGGTGGGCCCTGACCTGACGAGCAGGCTGGGCTGTGCCAGGGCGTCAGAGCCGCAGGGACTTGCCGCTGCTGGCTACGCCTCCCGTCACTTCTGATAAACAGCGGTGATGCTCCAGGGGCTGAGCCAGCTGCACCCTGCCTACGGGCCCTTCAGGGGGCGGTTCAGCTTCTGTGGTCCGACCCCGAGGGGCACGGGTGAGCCTCAGTGTGACCGAGAGCCCTGGGCAGTGTCTTAGTTCTCCTTTTTTAGCCTATAATGTGGTTAGGAGGTCTGGGGGTTTTAACCTGGAACTGAAACTGCTGAGTCTTCATTGGCCTTTTTTGAACAGCCGGTCCGTTTGGGAAGTCTCAGAAGGTGGGAGACGGCGTGGGTTTTATCTGCAAGCGGTGACCTCTGGGGGGTCAGTGATAGAAAGTTAGGTGCCGGCCACCCAGATGGCAAACCCACGCTCCCAAGGCCGGCCCTTGGGCCGCTGCTCTGGTTCCTGGTCCTTTCCGGAACTGTCCCCACGCACAAGCCGCAGTGGTGACCGGACAGGCAGGACAGCCGTAAGGACAGGCTGGAGCGGGTCAGAGCCGCGCCCGTGGGCACGAGCAGGCGGGGCGAGGCGTGTGGCCTCCCGCCCGCTGGGCGCCCAGCTTCCTGCTCCGAGTCACGTGGGGACCACGCGGCTGCCTGAGGCTGCCCAGCGTCCCCCGTGTCCACACGGCGCAGGCCCTGTGCCGCTGCCCCTGCTCAGCCGCCGTCTGCCTTGCAGAGCTACCTGATCGGGTGGGCCCAGTTCCGGAGGAACCCCTGGCTGCTGGCTTACCTCGTGGTGTTGGTTGTGTCTCTCCTGGACTGGATCGTGTCGCTGAGCCTCGTCTGCCAGGAGGTGGGTGGTCAGGCGGCTCCGAGGGGGGCGGGGAGCTCTAAGGGGGTGGGGGGTGCAGATGAACGGTGTGGGGTGCGGGGAAGAGCCCTGGGGCCTTGCGTCCCTCTGGCCCAGCTCTGCGCCATCCGGCCCACGTCGGTCACCCACAGGCCGGAGCGTTGTCCCCACCTTCAGGCCCAGGGAAGGCGTGAGGCCCTGGGGGCGAGTTCCAGGGTCCTGATGCCCCTGCCATCAGCAGTCCTGCCCCCAGGCGCACTGCCTGCCGGGAACACTCAGAGGCGCCGCCCTGTGATTCGATAGATCCGAGCTCGCGGATGTCGGTTTGGGGGTGTCTGTAGCCCTCAGGGCCGGCTGGGGGCACAGAAGTCCCGTCAGGTGCTTTGGTCGAGAGAATTTACCGCAGGGGCTCAGACAGGGCTTGAGGAACCAAGAAAGCGAGAAGGGGACCGGCGACCTCAGCTCTGAAGGCAGCAGCGCCCCCGCACTGGGGCGGGGGGAGTAAAGAAGAGACTGGGGCTGTGGCACTCGGGGGGTGGGGCCCCCGCCCTCTGGGGGGTGCTGGTGCCTCCAAGAGGCATGGCAGTGACTTAGTGCTGGGGGCTGGAGGCTGGTTCGGGTGCTGCCAGCGGGAACGGCACGTGGACGGAGGCCAGCGGGCACCCCCACCCCTCCTGCCGCCCTCCCGCCCAGCGGAGCAGCCGATGCGGGTGTCAGGGGTGGGTCCCCAGCTCACAGCAGGGCTGCAGGGTTGGGGGGGCACGGTTCCCCCTGCAGCCCCCCCTTCTCGTGCCTCCTCCACGTCCCTGCATGAGGACCCTCCCTGAGGAGCTGCCGCCCCCCCCTCCCCACCGAGGAGAAGGGGGCTCGCCCCCTCCCCGGACAGGGCAGAGGCCAGACCAGCCACTGCCGGCTCCATTTCTGAGCGATGGTCATTGTGTCCATCGTGTCACCGAACATTCTGGGTGAGGGTCTTCGGTGAAATCGGGGGAGAGGTAGGCACGAGGGCCGTTCCAGTGCACACCGCCCATGTGACCAGCGGGGAGGACCGCCTGGCTTGTGGGCTGGGGGGCCAGGGACCCGGACTCACACCTGCAGTCTCCCTGCCCCAGCCCCACACCCCGGGTCTGTGTACACAGGGACCTTCACTCCTAAGGGGCCCAAGTCCGTGGCGATCCTGCCTCTTTATTCTGGAGTTTTGGGACAGTTGTTCATCCTGGACGTCCCTTGGGGGAGCTGACACAGACCTCCCTGTCCCTCTGGGCGGCAGCTCCCCAAGCCTGCCGTAGTAACTGGAGCTCTGCGCCCTGCCCACCAGCCCCCAGTCCTCTTCACAGTTGTGGTTCAAAAACACCCTCCTCAGGGGTGGTCCTGGGAGAGGTGGGGGGAAGGGGGCAGAGTCCACGCCTGCCTGCCCGCCTGTCTGCTGAGGACAGCTGACTGCCTTGCTTGGGGAGGGGCTGGCGAGTCCCCCCAGGGGCCACATGGGGGCTGGCACTGGGCTTTGCCAGTGGCCAGGGTGGGGAGGTCTGTACTGTTGGCCCCGAGCATGACCCCCATCCCCATCCACCCCAGCTGCAGGGGGCAGGCGGCCGGCTGAGCAGAGGTGGGGGTGAGGGTGCCCAGCATGGCCGCCAGCTGGAGGTGAGGGGTGGGTGCCCCGGGCGTCCAGGCGGCCGTGGAGGGCTTGGGCAGGGAGGGGAGGCCATCAACTTTGTGTTTGTGAGACCAGCAGGTGTCTGCTAGGACATGTCTGGAGTTGACAGCTTGGGTTGTAGGTTGAATGTGGAGGGGCCCTTAATGCTGTAAGGACAGACCAGTTCCCTGGGCCATGAGGCCAGCGAGACGGGAGGAGGGGCTCGGGGCGTCCAGCACGTGGTCGGGCAGAGAGTGGGTGACCCAGGCGTCAGGTGGGGGGAGGCGCCTGCCGGCCAGGCAGGAGGACAGGAGGTGATCTTGGGCTCAGAGACTCAATGGTCACCGCGGGCCGGTCCAGAGCCCTCGGGCAGGAGGGTGGATCGGCTGGAATAGGGACAAGGAGCAGATGAGCAGAGGGGAGCGTGGCTTTTTTGTTGTGAGTGGAAGGTATTGAAGCACATGGTGGTGTGTGCACGTGGGGATGGGTAAGAGCTCTGGGGGGGCTCTGAGGGGCCAGGGTTCTGAGCACAGGGAGGCGGGCCCTCGGGTGTGACAGGAGGGGGAGAGGAAGGGGTGGGCGTTGGTGTGTGTGTGTGCGCGTTTGTGTGAGCGTGGAGGTATAGCGTGTGTGTGGGCATGGGGGCGCAGGTGTGTGTGTGTATGTGTGAGTGTGGAGGTATAGGGGGTGTGTGTGTGAGCATGGAGGTGTGGGTGTGTGTGTGCGTTTGTGTAAGCGTGGAGGTATAGCATGTGTGTGGGCATGGGGGTGCAGGTGTGTGCCTGTATATGTGTGAGTGTGGAGGTATAGCATGTGTGTGGGGATGGGGGTGCAGGTGTGTGCGTGTATGTGTGTGAGTGTGGAGGTATAGGGGGTGTGTGTGTGAGCATGGGGGTGCAGGTGTGTGTGTGTGTGTGTGTGAGCGTGGAGGTCCAGAGTGTGTGTGTGTGAGCATGGGGGTGCAGGTGTGTGTGTATGTGTGAGCGTGGAGGTATAGCGTGTGTGTGGGCATGGGGGTGCAGGGGTGTGTGTGTGTGTTTGTGTGAGCGTGGAGGTATAGGGGGTATGTGTGTGAGCATGGGGGTGCAGGTGTGTGTGTATGTGTGAGTGTGGAGGTATAGCGTGTGTGTGGGCATGGGGGTGCAGGTGTGTGTGTGTGTGTTTGTGTGAGCGTGGAGGTATGGAGGTGTGTGTGTGAGCATGGGGTGCAGGTGTGTGCGTGTATGTGTGTGAGCATGGAGGTATAGCGTGTGTGTTTGTGGGCATAGGGGTGCAGGTGTGTGTGTGTGTGTGTTTGTGTGAGCGTGGAGGTCCAGAGTGTGTGTGTGAGCATGGGGGTGCAGGTGTGTGTGTGTGTGTGAGCGTGGAGATATAGGGGGTGTGTGTGTGAGCATGGAGGTGCAGGTGTGTGTGTGCGTTTGTGTGAGCGTGGAGGTATAGGGGGTGTGTGTGTGAGCATGGGGGTGCAGGTGTGCGTGTGCGTTTGTGTGAGCGTGGAGGTATAGGGGGTGTGTGTGTGAGCATGGAGATGCAGGTGTGCGTGTGCGTTTGTGTGAGCCTGGAGGTATAGGGGGTGTGTGTGTGAGCATGGCGAGGCAGGTGTGTGTGTGTATGTGTGTGAACGTGGAGGTATAGCGTGTGTGTGGGCATGGGGGTGCAGGTGGGTGTGTATATGTGTGAGTGTGGAGGTATAGCGTGTGTGTGTGTGAGCATGGGGGTGCAGGTGTGTGTGTGTATGTGTGTGAGCGTGGAGGTATAGGGGGTGTTTGTGTGAGCGTGGAGGTGCAGGTGTGTGTGTGTGTATTTGTGTGAGCGTGGAGGTATGGGGGTGTGTGTGTGAGTATGGAGGTGCAGGTGTGTGTGTGTATGTGTGTGAGCGTGGTGGTATAGGGGATGTGTGTGTGAGCATGGGGGTGCAGGTGTGTGTGTATGTGTGAGCGTGGAGGTGTAGGGGGTGTGTGTGTGAGCATGGAGATGCAGGTGTGCGTGTGTATGTGTTTGAGCGTGGTAGTATAGGGGGTGTGTGTGTGAGCTTGGGGGTGCAGGTGTGCATGTGCGTTTGTGTGAGCCTGGAGGTATAGGGGGTGTGTGCGCGTTTGTGTGAGCCTGGAGGTATAGGGGGTGTGTGTGTGAGCATGGGGGTGCAGGTGTGTGCGTGTATGTGTGTGAGCGTGGTGATGTGGGGATCCTGCTCAGCTTCTGCCGGTCTGGTCTATGTGGGAGGCTGTGACCCAGAGCGTATGAGGGGCTGGGGACCACAGATTGAGGAGGCCTGGGACAGCCCCTGGAGGGCACGACAGCGGCTTCCCAGACAAGTCCAGGGGCACCCGCCCTCTGCGAGAGCAGGGGTAGGGCAGCTGGGGAGACAGGCTGGTCACCCCCCGGCCCCAGTGCTGGCGCGTCTGGGGGCCTGGGGGCCCTGGGTTCCGACCTGGGCTTGGAGGGATGTGGAGGTCAAGGTTGGGCGAGCAGGCGGCCTGGGGACAGCCGGGGCCGGGGCCGTCCTCACGGAGCGCCGGGTCTCTGGGCCCGTCCTGGGGGCCGTGCTCAGGGTCGCGGGTGCGGGTCTCTTGCAGCCCCTGCGGGTGCGGCGGCTGCTGCGCCCCTTCTTCCTGATGCAGAATTCCTCCATGATGAAGAAGACGCTCAAGTGCATCCGGCGCTCACTGCCGGAGATGGCCAGGTGGGCGCTGGGCCACGTGGGCCCTGGGTCAGGTGGGCCCTGGGGTCAGGTGGGCGCTGGGTCAGGTGGACGCTGGGTCAGGTGGGCGCTGGGGGACAGGTGGGCGCTGGGGGTCAGGTGGGCTCTGGGTCAGGTGGGCGCTGGGATCAGGTGGGCGCTCGGATCAGGTGGGCCCTGGGCCAGGTGGGCCCTGGATCAGGTGGGCCCTGGGGTCAGGTGGGCGCTGGGCCATGTGGGCCCTGGGTCAGGTGGGCGCTGGGGGACAGGTGGGCACTGGGGTCAGGTGGGCGCTGGGTCATGTGGGCGCTGGGGGGGGACAGGTGGGCGCTGGGGTCAGGTGGGCGCTGGGGGGGAGGGGAACAGGTGGGCGCTGGGTCAGGTGGGCGCTGGGCCATGTGGGCCCTGGGTCAGGTGGGCGCTGGGGGACAGGTGGGCACTGGGGTCAGGTGGGCGCTGGGTCATGTGGGCGCTGGGGGGGGACAGGTGGGCGCTGGGGTCAGGTGGGCGCTGGGGTCAGGTGGGCGCTGGGGGGACAGGTGGGTGCTGGGATCAGGTGGGCGCTGGGTCAGGTGGGCGCTGGGGTCAGGTGGGCGCTCGGATCAGGTGGGCCCTGGGCCAGGTGGGCCCTGGATCAGGTGGGCCCTGGGGTCAGGTGGGCGCTGGGCCATGTGGGCCCTGGGTCAGGTGGGCGCTGGGGGACAGGTGGGCACTGGGGTCAGGTGGGCGCTGGGTCATGTGGGCGCTGGGGGGGGACAGGTGGGCGCTGGGGTCAGGTGGGCGCTGGGGTCAGGTGGGCGCTGGGGGGACAGGTGGGTGCTGGGATCAGGTGGGCGCTGGGTCAGGTGGGCGCTGGGGTCAGGTGGGCGCTGGGATCAGGTGGACACTGGGATCAGGTGGGTGCTGGGGGGACAGGTGGGCGCTGGGGTCAGGTGGGCGCTGGGATCAGGTGGGCGCTGGGGGGACAGGTGGGCGCTGGGGTCAGGTGGGCGCTGGGGTCAGGTGGGCGCTGGGTCAGGTGGGCTGACAGGGCGGGGCGGCGATTTCTGCTCCCTGCTGGGGGCTGGGGCTCACTTCCTCTGGCCGGGGAGGGGTGTGCTTGTGGGCTGGCAGGCACTTGGGGGTCTCTGTCTCACACCTAAGGCAGCCCTCTTAACGGCCTTGCCTTGACCCCTGCCCCATCCTGCACATGCTTCCTGCCTTGGCTGCGACTGCTCACTTCCTGTCGTCCCTGGCCCCCCACCCTCTCCCCACACCCCCGCCCCCATGACTCACGTGGCTGACCCCTCACCACTGGCCCAGGTTGATGCAGTGGCCTTTCTCCTCTGCGAGTCCCGGGGGTCCTTGGAGCTGTCTCTCCTGGGACAGGCTCGCTCGGGTTGCATGTTTCCTGCCAGAGGGCACGGAGCGGCTGAGCAGGTGGCGGGTAGCGGCAGGGAACTCCCTGCTGGGCCGGGTCAGCGGAGCCGGGACCCCGTCTGCTTGCCCTGAGTGCCGATCTCCCCACCTCCCCCAGCGTCGGGCTGCTGCTGGCCGTCCACCTGTGTCTCTTCACCGTGTTTGGAATGCTGCTCTTCACCGGCGAGAAGGTACGGCGCTCTCTGCTCTGCGCCACCAGGCAGCACCCCGCACGGTCACCCACAGGCCGCCCTCCGTCAGCCCCCCGGCTCGTTCTCGGTCGGCAGAGACAGGTCCCGTTAGGATGCCTGCCCGCCTGGTCCCAGGAAGTCCTCCCGCTGTGTCCTGCCGGGCATCTCTGCCCCCGGCCTCCAGGCTCTGGCTGCTCCCTCCACGCCCTACTTTCCCCGGCTGTTCACGGACCCTCCTCTGCAACCCTCTTAGACGGAGGCCTCTCAGACTGGCCATCAGGGCGGCCCCTCTCAGCCCCTGCTTGTTTCTCCAGACGGGACCCCTTCCTGCCTGGACCCCTCCGCTCCCAGCCCCTCACTGCTTCCTGGCCCCCGGCAGCTTCTTGCTGGGTGGGGGTGTCGTCTGTGTCACTGTGTGTGTATGCTGTGTGTGTGTTTCTGTCTCTGTGTGTGCACGCATGGGGGTGTCTGTGTGTGTGTGTGTGTGTGTGTGTGTGTGTGTGTGTGTGTATGTGTGTGTGTGAGTCTGGGTGGCGGGGGCAGCTAGGCTGGGAGGTGGAACCAGTAAAGGTATCTCAGGACCCACGTGTCTGTCCAGTGTCGCTGCTGTTTATGGAGTGCCCAATGGGTGGGATGGGCGAGGGTGCACCCCCGGGAATGGGGGGAGGAGTGGGCCTCTGACCTGGGAACACGGAGGGTCCCGAGGTGTCCGTGGAGGGCTGACCCTCGGGCGGTAGCTAGTGGCCTTGCGAGGCTCCTGAGTGATGAGGTGGTTTTCTGTGCCTGGGCAGGCGCCTCCTGCCCACACTGTGTCCAGGGCACACGCACGGCCATGGAGTCTGGCTGGGAGCGGGCTGGCCGGCCCCCGCCGGGCCCTCTCGGCCCAGGCTGTGATGCTGCCCCCAGGCTGGTGAGAGCTGTTCACTGTGGCTCCAAGCAGGCCTGCCCCCGTGACCGGTGTCCGTGTGGGGCGTCCCTGGACACTGGCTCTAGGGCCCGAAGGTCCTGAGTGCGGTCTGCCCGGCCTGGAGCTCGGAGCCCCCTGGGGGAGATGGAGAGATGGGCCCTGAGGCTGCGCAGCCGTGGTGGGAGGTCTGGGCTTGCTGGGTCTGGGGCCTGGGCTTTGCGGCCCGAGGCCCGGTGGCTCCTCAGTGCCGCCGCGTCTGCTTCCGCAGGACGCCGGGCAGGACCGGGAGCGGCTGACCTACTTCTTCAACCTGCCTGAGGCGCTGACCACCCTCCTGGTGCTGCTGACCACCGCCAACAATCCCGACGGTGCGGGGGCCGGGGGCAGGGCGGGGGCACGGGGCTGGAGGTGAGCCTGACACTGGGCGTGGGGCCCCCAGAGCCTCTTTGTCGAGAGCTGGTGATTAAAGGTGGAGCCCCCGCCTCCTCTTCCCTCTTTCTTTTTTCTCGTGTTCCTTCTCTCCCCTGCTTCCACCCTCTTCCCCTTTCTTAGTTTTCTTTCTCTGTTCCTTCTCCTCTTCCCCTCGTTTTCTGAGTCCTGAGAAGCTAGAGGTACGCTCTTCTTTGTGGTGATGGACGGCCTCCTCCTCTTCGAGGCCCAGCCCCGCCGTGTGTGAGGCCCCGGTGTCTCTGGCGGCTGCGACGTTGTCTGGGTCAGGGTTGCTGATGGGCCCTCTGTCTGCTCGGGCCGGGCGTGTGGCCCGGAGGTGGGGGGGTTGCGGTTTTTGGGCTCAGCTGTGGCCTGGACAGCCTGGCTGGGGCCTTTCGTCTTGGGCTGGTGGTGGTCACCAATTATAGAAACCCTCCCAGGAGGTCAGCCACTGGCTTCCATACCTGGCGAGAGCTGTGCCCGGGACCCTGAGCACTGCCCCCACATGTTCTGTGTGTCCTCTGGCCACCGAGGGAGGGCTGGGCTTTGTCTGCAGGGAGTGCTCACACGGAGCATCCTCCGAAGGTAGCAAGTTCCCCGTCCCCACGGGTGTGCAGGCAGAGGTGTGAGGGGGCAGAATTTGGGCAAGAAGTCCTCCCAGGTCCACCGATACAGGGCCCTCCTTTCTGTTGAAAAGACAGTGACATAAGGCGATGAAGGGGATCAGCTGGACGTTGGGATTGTAAGTGTTTTATTTTCTCTGATTTCTTTCAGTGATGATTCCTGTGTATTCCAGGAACCGAGCCTACGCCATCTTCTTCATAGCCTACACCCTGATCGGTGGGTCTGGGCGGGTCTGCGGGGGTTGCTGGGGCAAGCTTCTGGGTGTGTTCCCCAACCCCGTGGCCTCCCCTCTGCGCGACCACCGGTGATCTGCCCTCAGTGCCTGCTGGGCAGGCCAGGTGGCGCCCCCTTCCGTACACGAGGGCCTCGGGTCCCTGCTCTGCTCACTCAGCCGGCTTGCTGCTGATGGGCTGGGCCCGTCTCGCCCCTCGGGGCCCCGGACGCTGCTGCTCCTCCAGACCCTGCCCCCTGCCCGCATGGTCCTCACTGACCGTTTGGTCCCTGCTGACCGTGGCCTTTCCTCTCCCAAGGGAGCTTGTTTCTGATGAACCTGATGACGGCCATCATCTACAACCAGTTCCGGGGCTACCTGATGGTGAGCTGAGCTGCCCCCCTGCCCGGCTGTGCCTGGAGCTGCCCTGGAGGCCTGGCAGGGAGCTGGCCGGCGGGGTGGCCCTGGGGCTGTGTGCGTGTGTACGTGGGGGGGAGGGCGGGGCCTGTGGTGGCCTCAGCACTGCCCCCCGCCTCCCTTCTGTGGGTGAGGGGGACTGGGCCCATCTGCCCTCTCTGCCCCCCAGGGGGTGCTGGCCCCACAGCCATCCCTGGCCCCTTCCCTGCCCCACCTCCTCTGGGGGGAAACTGCAAGAAGACTGAAGCTCCCGGGGCAGTGACCACACCCCCACCCCCACGTAGGTGGGCCAGGGACCCCGAGTCCACTGAGAAGACCTGCGTACCTTAGTGACTTTCACAGCGGCGGCTGCTGGCAGGGCCTGGCCCTTGTCGTCTGTGACTGCCCCCCGCTGCCCACAGGGCGACGGGCTGCTCCCTGGGCTGCGAGTGAGCCGGGGCTGTCTGGGGCCAGGGGCAGGGTGGCCGGGGACAGCGCTGGGCCAAGCCCCTCAGCCCCATCCCCTTTTCAGGTGTCTCTCCAGACCTCACTGTTGCGGAGACGGCTGGGGACCCGGGCTGCCTACAAGGTCCTCTCGTCCGTGACAGCAGAGGGAGAAGCCCACCCCGAGCGGTGAGAGCGGAGGCTCCCGCCCCTCCCCCGAGGCTGCTCTGGGAGGGGTGTTCATGGGGGGTGTTTCCCAAGCTCCCTGCTGGCAGTGGGGCAGAAGGCTCCTTTGGAGTCAGGCATCCCTGGGCGGGTTCCACCGTCCTGGTGTCAAGAGTTAACTCCCGTCCTCGTGACCCACTGGAGATCCTGGTTCAGCGGGGGCCACGCACTCCGGCCTGTCCCCAGGTGCCTTCGCACACCCGAGCTGTGACTTGGGGTCCAGGACGAGAAAGGCCTGGGACACACGTCCACTCTGCCCCCCACTCTGTGACCGCTTGGAGGCAGTGTCACAGAGCAGCTCCGGTCCCCACCGGCCACTGGCCCTGGGTCTGTGGGTCGCACACTCTAGCATCCTCAGCTGCTCCCCTCTAAGGCAGGATCATGGCGTCTTGGGATTTTGGAGGCAGGAAGACCACCAAGCGCTCCTTCCTGGGGAGCCTGTCACGGCCCGGGTTGCTCGGGCCAGCAGTCAGGGCACCTTAGGGTGATGAGTTGGCTGGGCTCACTGAGGGCATCTTCCCCACAGACTTGGGGTGAAGCCTGAGGATTTCCTGCAAGTGCTCCAGAAAGTCCAGCTGGACAGTGACCACAAACAGGCCATCACGGAGGTACTGGTCCCCCCTCCCCCCACCCCTCCTGTGCCTCTGGGCTCCCCAGGTGACGTGGGTGTTGTTTCAGATCAGCCCGGCTGGCCTGGTCCTGATGGGCCTGGGGGCGGCGCCCTTCCCGCCCTTGGCCTGGCTGCCCGGCACACCTGTGCGTCCCTGCTTTGCAGAAGCTGCATTCCCGCAGTGATGGCCCGCTGTCAACTGACGAGTTTCAGAAACTCTTCGACAAGTTTGATAAGAGGGTGATTAAAGAGGTAACTGTGCCCGGGCAGGGGCTCCTGTGGTTGGCGGGGAAGTCCTTGGTGGCTCTTGGCATTGATCACCTGGTTCACTTTTAGTGCCCGGCGCTGGGACTCGCCATCCCAGGGACTCTGGCCCCTAGGGTGTTCGTGGGAGCAGAGCTGGTGCGGCTCTTGGAAACTGGGGAGATTTTGTGACCTCATGAAATTCCCAGACCACAGGGACTATAGTCCTGACCCAGAGGAACTTCCCAGTTCTCTCCATTCTTCATGATAGACTCGTCTCCTCTTCTCACATGTCCTAACCCGGGAGGTTCCTGAGTTGTCCAAAACCTTTGTCTGTTGGCCTTGACACTGAGTTTTAAAGTTAGCAGGTGGGCTTCAGCATCCAGCTTAACACTGTGTCCACAGGACCCTGGCCCGCCTACACTTTATGTGGCAGGTGTCTGGGAGGCGGCGGGGGAGGAGGTGCAGGGAGACAGCCGAGCTGTTCCCAGGCAGAGTGGGGCAGCGGAGGGGGCTGCCACTCCAGCCACCTGGCCTTGACAGGGCTGAGCTGGGCTCGCATGGGGATTGAGGAGGTGGTGTCCGTCGCCTCCTGCCGATCGGACCCCTCGCAGCTCAGTGTCACCGCTGAGTCAGTCGGCTCAGCTGCTGTTACAAGTATCACAGCCTGTGCGTGTGTGCGCGAAGTCTGGAGGTGCTTAAATACCAGGGCTTACTGTCTCCAGTTCTGGAGGCTGGAATCTGAGATCCAGGCGTGGGCAGGGCTGGTTCCTCTCCTCGGTGTGTGGACGGCCGTATTCTCCCTGCGTCTTCATGTGGTTTTCCCTCTGTTGTGTGTCTGTCTCCTGATCTCCCCTTCTTATAAGGTCAGCAGTTCCTGTGGGATTAGGACCCACCCCAGGGACCTCATTTTAACTTACTTGCCTCTTGAAAGACCCAGTTTCCAAATACAGTCACATCTGAGGTCCTGGGGATTAGGGTCTCAAAATAGAAATTTGCAGGGATGCACCTTAGACCACAGGTGTCTTCTCCAGGTCTATGGTCAACCTCCATGGCCTCAGGCCCCAGTCAGAGGTGGTTTTCCGTGAGAACATGAGGCCTTTCCAGGTCCCCCAGAGGCAAGTCCTGTTTGGCCTGGAGCTGTGGGTGCTGTATCCTCGGCCCCTGGGTTGTCAGCAGCATCCTCATTGCAGGACCCATGGGGTACGGGAGATGGTTATAGGGACAGACAGGTGGACACTTGGTATGTAAACATGCATTACACCATCTGTGTTCAGGTGCCTCGAAGGAAATAGTAAGTATGTGCCATCAGGTGCAGGTTTTATAGAAACTGTGACGATGGTTTTCAAAGGATAGTAAACCCGGAAACACCTTTCTAGATGATGGTCTTGGGGCAGGAAGTTTGCCAGGCCCAGGAGGCAGCTCTTGGCAGTTGTTTTGATTTGCTGTGATCCAGCCCTTTTCTGGGTGCAGCCTGACCTGGGTGAGAAAATGTTGGGAAGGTGGGCTCCTTTTTCAGGGTTCGCTGGGCCAGCTAGACCCTCCCTGGGCACTTGCCAGCTGGCCTGTAGGATGCTGCTGGGTCCAGGTCGTCCAGGACCAACTCTCCCTTTGTCTTGAGTCAGGATCTGATATCAAAAGGAGGTGCTGTGGTTGTGTTGGTGGCTGATGGCGGGTCGCACGTGCAGGCCACGCCCCTCCTCTGACCACACCTTCCTCTGGCCCCGCCCTCCACGGATCACACCCTCTGCTGGCCACGCCCCTCCTCTGGCCTCGCCCCTCTCAGACCACACCCTCCTCTGCCCATGCCCCTCTGGCCACACCTTTCCTACTGTGGTTCATGAGATGCTCTCTCTTTCCATATGCTCTAGATCTAAAGTCCAGAACTATGATTTGAGGTGGGAGTTTGGGTCCTAGAAGCTTGGGGAGCTGTGATGACCTTGTCTTGGTTTTATGATATCCTCCTTCCTCCACCAGGGCTGACTGCAAGCCGGCAGGCAGGTGCTTCAAGGATTGTTCGCATATTAAGTCTTGTCCCAGGTCCCCTGACAGGCTGTGGTTTTAGAATCACCACTGAAGAGAGGTGTTCTCTAGGTGGCTGATAGCAGGAAATCATGAGCCTTCATGAGAGCCCTCCCATGTATGGTCACCTTCTGTCCATCAACCAGGCCTTGGTCCAGTGCTGGTCAGTTCGTGCTAATTGGCTGCAGAGAAGGTACCATGCCAGCTTCTGAAAGCCTGTTTCTCTTTTACTTTTTTTGGCTGCGTCACACGGCATGTGGGATCTTAGTTCCCTGACCAGGGATTGAACCTGTGACCCCTGCAGTGGAAGCCCGGAGTCCTAACAACTGGACCATCAGGGAAGTCCCTGTTTTTCTTTTAGTAAGATGCTTTCGAGGTTAAAAACATAGTGGGCATTCATTATAGATAGTAGAGAAAAATAGAAAAATCCACCCACCCAACTGTCCATCTTCCAGGAAATCATTTCACGGAAATCATTTCAAGGCTTGTTATTTCTTAATAATGATGTGATATATGAATTCATTCCTCTTGTAATAATTCAACCTAACAGATAATGCTGACATCTCTTTTGGCCAACATATCAGTCTGGGTTCAGGCAGGAGACAGAAATCACGTAGAAATTTAACATCGATAAGTATTAACTGTGATAAGAGAGTCACTGTAACATATGGGGAAGCTCTGTGGTCCCCGAGGGTGGAGGAAGATGCCTGGGGAAGAACAGACCTGGGAGGGGACCCCTTCCCCAAGGCCAGGGTCCGGATGCCTTTGGAGAAGTTGTGGTCCAGACCCCAGGGGGACAGAGATGTTTGCTGGTTTACCTGGGCTGGAGCTGGTCTGTGGTCACTAGGCAAGCAGGATACCACCATCTAGGGTGCAGCAGGCACTGGCCATGAGCAGAGCATGTGGAGTGCAGAGGAAATTGGGCACTGGGGCCGGCTGGCGGCCTCTGGGCACCAGCACCCACGTGGAGGATGTTCTTATGGGGTCAAGCTGCGGCTTCAGGTCCCCAGGGAACCTTGCGTCTGAGTGTGGGGCTGGGTCAGAGCTCCACAGGTGTCCTTCCCCCACTTGAGGTGTGGTTATTGTGACAGAGGAGCCAAGTGTTCAGTTTGATCAGATTTAAATTTGAATCAAGTGGCCACGGGCAGTGAGTGGCCCCCACGTGGGATGGCCCGTCTTGCGCTGCAGTGACTGCTCTCCGCCTCTGTCCTGGTGCACAGGCGGGGGCCTCTCTGGGGGAGCAGGCTGGTGTGGGTCCCTGGGGGGGAGCGGGCTGGTGTGGGTCCCTGGGGGGGAGCAGGGTGGCATGGGTCTCTGGCGGGGGGAGCAGGGTGGCATGGATTTCTGCCGGGGGGAGCAGGTTGACATGGGAGTGCAGGGTCTCACGGGCATCTTCACGGCCTATTTGTTGCCCAGCTGCCCTCCTCTGATCAGGCTTCACTCCAGTCTGGTGGCGGTGTGTGAGTTACCCCCGTTCTTTGCTAAGTTTTCATAGATATTAGCAAGTAATTTATACGTATACTTTCACATGACACTTGGCACACATTTAAGACGAC
The DNA here is from genome assembly GCF_963930625.1 of Muntiacus reevesi. Classification (NCBI taxonomy): domain Eukaryota; kingdom Metazoa; phylum Chordata; class Mammalia; order Artiodactyla; family Cervidae; genus Muntiacus; species Muntiacus reevesi. The sequence continues at coordinate 44,096,062 of NC_089253.1, forward strand.
TACGTGCTTGTCCGTCTCGGGCTGCTTGCAGCATCAGTGCCCTTCTGGGTTATTTCCACGTCTCTCAGTGTTAGACAACTGTGATGATTATCTTCATGCATAAAACTGACACCATGTTTGAGAAGTTTTCCTGAGGCTGGAGAGTCTGGGTTGGGAGGCGAGGTGGGAAGACTGAGTCCCAGGAGAAAGGGGTTGGGCGTCTCGGTTCCCCGTGGCCGAGGCCGGCTCCATCGTGTTTCTGAGCGTGCGTGTCCCCCCAGCACCCGCCGCGGCCCGAGTACCAGTCTCCGTTTCTGCGGAACACCCAGTTCATCTTCGGCCACCACTACTTTGACTACCTGGGCAACCTCATGGCCCTTGGAAACCTCGTGACCATCTGCGTGAGTGCGGGTTTGCCCTGGCGCCGCTGCCCGCCGGCTCTCTCACCAGCCCCCGGCCGAGCCGCTGACCGCTCTGGATCCGCAGGTGTTCCTGGTGTTGGACGCGCACGTGCTGCCCAAGGACCGCGACGACTTCGTGCTGGGGGTGAGCTCTGCAGCCGCGGGGCTGTCATCCAGGGTGATGGGGGGTGAGGGGGCAGAGGGCACAGCCTCCCCACCTCGGGCCCGGGTCCCTGGGAGGCAGGGCCATCCTGGTGCTTCACAGTGGAGTCTGTGGAGGAGGGAGATGTAGGGCCTGGGGGTCGAGGGCCTGTCTGATGGCCGGGGGAGCCTGGATTGGGGGGTACAGGTGTGCCAGTTGTGGTTGAAGCTGTGCCTGGGGTACAGGTCCCCCGAGGAGAGGATGTGGACCAAGGAGGGGGTGCTGAAATGCCCGCGTCTGGGGGTAGGGGGCTCGGGAAGAGCTGCCCAGAGGGGTGTGAGGAGCAGCAGAGAAGTGGGAGGGGAGGGTCACGTGGCCCCAGCATGGGAGGGGGGTGTCTGTGCGCCACGGGTTTCACCTTGTGCAGCAGGGCGGACCCACGGGGCCCTGTGGACAGAGGCGCATGGATCTCGTTGGCCCCACTGTGGGCGGGGGACGTTGGGGAGCCGGGCGGACCCACGGGGCCCTGTGGACAGAGGCGCATGGATCTCGTTGGCCCCGTTGTGGGCGGGGGACGTTGGGGGAGGTCGGGGAGCCGGGCGGCACCCACGGGGCCCTGTGGACAGAGGCGCATGGATCTCGTTGACCCCGTTGTGGGTGGGGGATGTTGCGGGAGGTCGGGGAGCTGGGCGGACCCACGGGGCCCTGTGGACAGAGGCGCATGGATCTCGTTGGCCCCACTGTGGGCGGGGGACGTTGGGGAGCCGGGCGGACCCACGGGGCCCTGTGGACAGAGGCGCATGGATCTCGTTGGCCCCGTTGTGGGCGGGGGACGTTGGGGGAGGTCGGGGAGCCAGGCGGCACCCACGGGACCCTGTAGAGGCGCATGGATCTCGTTGGCCCCGTTGTGGGTGGGGGATGTTGCGGGAGGTCGGGGAGCTGGGCGGACCCACGGGGCCCTGTGGACAGAGGCGCATGGATCTCGTTGGCCCCGTTGTGGGTGGGGGATGTTGGGGGAGGTCGGGGAGCCAGGCGGGACCCACGGGTGGCACGGGGACTGAACGCTGGGCATGCTTCTCCCTTTCAGATTCTCAACTGCATCTTCATCCTGTACTACTTGCTGGAGATGGTGCTCAAGGTGTTTTCTCTGGGCCCGCGGGGCTACCTGTCCTACCCCAGCAACGTGTTCGACGGGCTCCTCACCATCGTCCTGCTGGTAAAGTCTGAGACGGCTGAGGCACAGCCTCTTGGGCGGGCGGTGTGCACTCCACCTGTGCACAGGTCTCTCCGCTGCCCCTGGACCCCAGGGGGCTGCAGGGCCTGGGGCTCCCGCCTCCGGTGACAAAGGGGCTGGCTCCCCCAGGCTCAGCTGCCTGGCGGGGGGCTACAGGAGGCTGGTTTCCGCTGCCTCTGTGGGTCGTCGGGGCTGGGGCAGGGTGAGGGCAGGCTGCCTCTCCTGACACCCCAGGGACGCCTGCAAGGAACGTGCAGACCCCGCCAGTCAGCCCAGCCCCACCAAGGACAGTGGGGCCTCGGCGTGTGTGAGGGACGGGTAGGGTCTCAGGCACTGGGGGTCTTGGGAAGTGTTTCCCCAGATCCTGGGGGAGTGAGGGGTCACTCCTGGTTTGCACGTCACAGTAGTGATATTAGTGTAATATGTACTCGAGTTTGATGGATCAGAGCTGTGGGCCGCCAGCAGCAGCAGGGAGGCAGCTGAGAGGAGGGCCTTCCAGTCCATCCTTGACCACAGTTTCTCCCGAGCCCGGAACTCCGAGGCCCTGTCCCAGCTCTGCCCTCTGCACGTGCAGCCCCACTCCCGAGGCCAGGGCATCCTTCTCAGCAGCGGGACATCCCCACGTGGCACCAGCCGAGGGGACAGGACCAGCTGTGGTTCTCCCCAGATCCCCTCGGGGCCTGCGTGTTAAGAGCCACCAGTGGGCCTGCCGTAGCGAGCCTTCTTCTCTTTTGTGATTAAAGGTTTTGGAGATCTCCACTCTGGCTGTGTACGGCTTCCCACACCGGGGCTGGTATGTGTCACGGAGAACCCGGGAAGGCCTGGCTAGCGCCCTGGGGAAGGGTGTGTGTCTGGCCTCCAGCCGCTGGTGCGGGCTGCTCTAGGGCTGAAGGCCTGACTCTCAGGCGAATGGCCACAGCTCCTGCCCTGCCGAGGCCTGTGGGGTCAGGTGCCTTCTCTGCTCTTGGGGACTCTGCCTTAAAGGCCTTGTGGCCACCTTCAGGACGATCGTGTTCCCAGAGCTGGGGTGGGAGGCTCTGGAGGTGCCCCTGCGATGGGATCCGAGGCCCAGGTATGCCGGGGGCTGGAAGCAGGGAGGCCCCCGCCATCACTTCCCAGCCTGGGTGCCAGTTCACCTCCGTATAGACGTCAGGGTGGCTCAGGGCTCGCTGAACTCAAGCTGCCCCCAGTTTTGGCCACGTGGAGGTATGGCCATTTGGCCAGGGGTCCCAGGGCGCATTGCGGCATGGCGTGTGGCAGCCTTGGAGTCTCGCTGCCCAAAGCACAGCAGCCCTGGTGAACTAGCGTGCTGACCTTGCGCCCTCAGGGGGCCCTGGCCTCGGTCCGTCGGCTGGGCTGCCTTCATCTTCGTGAAGCAGTTGGGAGTTGTTTGACGAGGATGGGCTGGATGAGTCCTGCCCCTTGGGGTCTCGGGAGGGGTCTGTGTCGAGGAGGACGGAGACGGGGGCAGTGGAGTCTCGGGGCCCGCCTGGCGGCTGTGGGGCCCGCTCTCCGTGTTTCTCACGTGTGCTGAAAACCCACAGGGCGCTTCTGGTGGGAGGTGGTGAGGGGTGCGTCCTGGGTGGGAATCAGTTAAATTTAAATAGAGACGAGAGCACAGTAAGGCCCATGAGGGACAGGGTCACAGCCAGGGGCAAGGACGTCTCCGCCAGCTCTGCTGGGACCGGAGCTGGGCGTCTGGACCCCAGGGTTCTCCCGTGGGAGATGGGGCCATGTAGCCCTGCACCACGCGGGCGGCTGTGCCCTGGGAGGTGTTGCTATGAGCGCCTGGGTCGTGGGCGTGGGCGGCTCAGGCTCTGCCCTCCAGTCTCCACGGAGCTCTTCCGGTCGGCGGCGCCTGTGGGGCGACTTCCTGGCACACCTGGTGGCTCTCTCTGCATCTGTCTCTGGACCACGCGCTGTCTTGGCGTCTCCTCGCCGGCCAACCCGTGTCTGCGTTTCTCTGCAGGAAGCCGGCGATGCTGGGCCTGCTGTCGCTGTGGGACATGACGCGGCTGGTGAATGTGCTCATCGTCTTCCGCTTCCTGCGCATCCTCCCCAGCATGAAGGTACCGCCCGCGCCTGCCGGGCCTCCCTCTGGGGGCGGGCGCGCCTGGGGGGCAGGGACGGGGGCTGAGCACCGACCCACCAATACCTGGGGTCCCTCTGCATGCGCCCCAGCCTTGCGTCTTGGCTGGGCGATGCTGGAGGCGGTTAGGAGCATAAGGGCATCCAGCCCAGATGGCAAGGGGCTATGGGTGGGACCCGGGGGAGGTCTCGTGCTCCTTGGGGTCCCTGGCCTTTGTGGGGAGCCAGTGTGCCCCCAGGCATCCTGAGTTTCTGAATGGCCTTGGCACGGGCTGCCGGCGACTACTGGTGCGCCCTCCGAGGACCCCCAGTGCAGGAGTGGAGTAGCCTGTGACCACCGTCTCTGAGCCCTGGTTTCTCATAATGTTCCCCCCAAGAGTAGCCCCAACTTTGGGTGGGGGGGTGCTCTGGGTGTGCAAGCCCAGTCCCTGCCTGCACGGGGCGGGGGTGTCTCTCCCGTCTGCTTTCCTGAGCACTTCTCAGGAGAAAAGAACCCGAGGACACCTACGTGCCCCCTTTCTGAGTGCCCAGGTCCTTCCCTTGTGTGTGTCCTGCCAAACTGTACACCTCGCCTGGCCGGGGGTGACCCATCGTCACCCAGCGCTACTTCCCATCTGAATGGGGTCCTGGGTGCAGAGGACTGTGGCCCTGAGCCCTCCATACGTACACACACCTGTGTGACCCTACACATGCAGTGCACACTGGCACGTTTCACACACACGCAGAGCACACACAAAGTCATACACGTGTATGTATAATCACACCCCCATATGATCACACACATCGCCTCACATACACACACACACGCATGCACACACCAACAGATGCATTTGCGTGTAACTGCACAGTTATACAAACATGTTTGTACCACAGACACAGACAATCATACAGTCGGGCACAATACAAGCACAAGTGTATATATACATGTGTGTGTGCTCATACACACGTGATCATCTACCTACATGCATGTACACATGTGCATATAATCACATGTGCCCACACGTACAGTGGAGCTCCCGCCTGCTAGCGTCCGGTGCTATTTCTCCTGACTTACCAAGTGGGGAAACTGGCTGCTTGGAAAGCTGGTCTCTGGGGCTTAGATTCACATGTACCATGGTCCCCGGCTGGGTCTCTGCGGCCCCATACCTCAAACCCCGTCACCCAGGGCTGACCGGCCGTCTCCAGGTTGGCCTTTCTCCAGAGCCTCCAGACCCGCTTTTGTGGGCCGGTGGGCAGTGTGGGCTGAGGCCCTGCACATCATGGCTTCACCATCGGTTGTGGAGGTGTCTGCACATGTAGGGGTGTGTGTGTGGGGGTGGGTGGGTGTGTGTAGTTGTGACAGAGTGAGGGTCGGTGTGGGTGTAGGTACAGGTGAGGCGGGTGTGCATGTGTGTACAGGGGAGGTGTGTGTGGATGCATGTGCAGGTGTGTGTACAGGGGAGGTGATTGTGTGTGTGTGTCTATGTACAGGTGATGTGTGTGTATGTGCAGGTGCGTGTACAGGGGAGGTGGGTGTGCATGTGTGCAGGTGATGTGTGGGTGTGTGTGCAGGTGATGTGTGGGTGTGTGTGCAGGTGATATGTGGGTGTGCATGTGTGCAGGTGATGTGTGGGTGTGTGTGCAGGTGATGTGTGGGTGTGCGTGTGTGCAGGTGATGTGTGGGTGTGTGTGCAGATGCGTGTACAGGTGAGGCGGGTCACCCGCTCTCTTGCCGTCTCAGCTGATGTCCCTGGTGGCCAGCACCATCCTGGACCTGATCAAGAACATGCGGGCCTTCGGCGGGATCCTGGTGGTGAGTCTGGCCGCCCGCGCTGGCCTCTCGGGGGAGTGAGGCTGGGCCACTGGGCAGGCAGCCGGAGCTCCGCGTGAAGTGGCGGCCTTCAGAAGGAGGGTCTCTGCGTTCGGGTGGCAGCGGGTGACTGAGGCCCCAGAAACCCAGGGCGGGGCGGGATGCTGGAGAGAGGAGCTGGGGTGGTCTGGCGGGAGGCACGGCCTGACCACACTGCCTTCCTGGGCCAGAGAGCCTCTTGGTCACTTCTGAATCCCTCGTGTGTCCTGGGCTCTGGGCCACACTGAGAAGATGAAAAAGGTTAGAGGTACCAGGGGCCCCTGAGGGCCACAGAGGCCCCTGAGTGGTCAGCCATCCTCGCTTGACGATTTGGGGAACTCACAGCCACTTTTGCTGAGTCTCGATGTCCCCTACCCTGGGCCAGGCCGCCTGCCCCCGCCACGTGGCCCCGCCGGAGCTGGGCCTTGAGCAGGGGTCCTGGGTGCTGCTCCAGGCACGAGGCCTGGCAGGAAGGAGAGAGGGTGATGAAGCCCTGCTGTTGTGGACGCCAGGGGGCTCCGTGGTGCCCGGGGCTGTCATGGGATGCTCAGGGGACCTGCTTCATGCACTGCCCACAGGCCCCAGTCTGCCTCGTGGAGGAAGCAGCCCTGGAGAGGGCCTGGGTTAGCCTGGGGGTGCGCCTCGTCCTCTGCCCCCTGGGCACATTAGTGATGGGTCAGGGGCGGCAGGCAGCGCCTTCTCTGTGGCACACAGCTGCCCAGGGGTGCGCCTCAGACGCCTGCTGATGAATGTGGGGAGGGCGGTGGGCTTCTCCCAGACAGACGTGGCTGCTCCCGGCCCTCTTCCCAGGACCTTCTGCAGGCCCCGCTGCCCAGCTCTCCGTGGGGTCCACTTCCTGCCGCACCTGCCCTGGAGGAGGGCTCACAGCCCCAGTTCTGCCCCCGGGCCCCATGTATCCCCAGGGCTTCCCTCTGGGACAGATTGGTGGCCAGGAGGGGTGCCTGGGAGCAGAGTCCCCGTGTCCCCTGGGAGGAACCCCTGCTGGCACACGGCCCCTAGCAGACCCTGCCTGACTGTGTGGGGTCCCCCCACAAGCATGCGATGCTGACGGCCCGCCTGCCCTCCCAGGTCATCTACTATGTCTTCGCCATCATCGGCATCAGCCTGTTCCGGGGTGTCATCGTGGCTCCTAGAAATAGCAGGTGAGCTGGGGGTGTAGGGGGAGTGCCTGCGGGGATGCTGGAGCCGGGGTGAGGCCTCGGAGGTGGTGTGGGTCAGCTCCCCAGGAGGGACCTCCTGGGTCCTCTTTCTTCCTTGGTCGCCCTGCCTCTTCCCCCCACCACCCTTGCTCTAGCAGCCCTCTCTACAATCTGCACTGAGGGTGATCCCTGACCCCGTGCCCCTTTATGGACCTGCAGCCCAGGCTGCTTGCTGCAAAAGGGGTGTCTAGGGCTCGGCCTAAACTGTGTGGCCCTCCCCCAGCCGGCCTCTGCCCATGTGTCCACAGCACTGGCCTCACTACCCTTGGAACCTCCTCAGTTGGAGGGAACGTCCTCTTTGTCCCCCTTTCTCAAGGGCCCGCTGGGTCCATACGGAGCAGGGGCTGAGGCTGGGCTGGGCACCCGACGCGTGTCCCACCATGGCCCCACACTGACCGGGTTGTGCCTTCCCACCCCTCCCGGCAGCCTGGCCTCTGACAACGGTTCCGCGCCCTGCGGGAGCTTCGAGCAGCTAGAGTACTGGCCCAACAACTTTGACGACTTTGCAGTGAGTCCCGCGCCCCCTGCCCCTCGTACCCCACCCGCCGCCCCTGTTCCCTGCGGCCTCCTGGAAGCCCGTCTGCCCCCCGCAGGCTGCCCTGGTCACTCTGTGGGACGTGATGATTGTGAACAACTGGCAGGTGTTCCTGGATGCCTTCCGGCGCTACGCGGGCCCGTGAGTGACCCGGCCTGGCCGCCCTGACCGCGGCTCTGCGGGGGGTGCGCGTCTGGGTCTTACCTCCTGGGGTCGCAGGGCGTGTGGGGCAGCCGGTGGCTTCTGGGGGGCCTGTGACCTGGGGTGGAGGGGCTCAGCCCGGCGCGCTCAGACGGCCCCGGTGCTGGGCTGGGTCCGAGCCCCAGCCCCGCGCTTCCCAGCGGGGCTGGGCCAGCCTGGGGCCCGGGTGGAAGCAGCCATGTGGAGCGGGGAGCGCGGGTCCCGACGAGGGCTGCGCTGGGCTCACGGGTGCCCCCGGCCCCCACAGGTGGTCAGAGGTCTACTTTGTGGTGTGGTGGCTGGTGTCGTCCGTCATCTGGGTCAACCTGTTCCTGGCTCTGATTTTGGAGGTAGCGGACACCCCGGCCCAGGCTCTCCTCAGCTGGCGTTTCTGACTTGCTGAGGTGGGGTCCGCCTGGAACTTGGTGGGAGAGCCTGTGTGCTAGGTCCCCGTGGCCCTGGGGCTCGTCCTGCAGGCTCCTGACCTTTGAGCTGTGGGGTGGGGCTGGAGGAGGGCCTTCAGGGACCGGCTTCTGTAGGGGATGGGGGCCTTGTCGGGCCTCGGTCCCTGTCGGGGGGGTGGGGCGGCTTCTCAGCCAGGTCGGCACGGGAGGCGTCCACGCAGGGCCTGGGCCTACCTGCCACCCGTCCCTCCCCTCCCTCCCTCCTGCCAGAACTTCCTTCACAAGTGGGACCGCCGCAGCCACCTGCAGCCCCTCACGGAGGAGCTGGAGGACACCTCTGAGATGACCGAGGAGCTCCCTTTCAGGTGCGCGGGGGTGGGCGGGAGGCGGGGTGAGAGGGAGGGCGGGGCATGGGGTCGGAGGCAGGGCCGAGAGGGAGGGCGGGGCGTGGGGCCAGAGGCGGCAGAGAGGGAGCGCAGGGCGGGGCGAGAGGGAGCGCGGAGCGGGGCGAGAGGGAGCGCGGCAGTGGGGAGGCGCTCCTCTTGGGACCTCTCGGGCTGCCGCTGCTCCTGCCGCGAGGCTGAGTTCCTCTCACCATGAGCTTACGTAGGGAATAAGGGAAACCTCGGCCCCTCTTCCCCATGGTAACCTGGAACTTGTTCCTCCGCTGGCTCAGAGAGGCGGCCGCACCGCCCTCCCCGAACTGTGTGTGTCGCAGCTGCACAGAGTGGGCTTCTCCCGGCCTTTGAGGGACTCCCCGTAAACATCCCAGAGGTGGACCCAAGCCCCCTGCGGGTGGTTCCGCGCAGCTCCTGGTCCTGAGAAGCCCTGACGAGGCCTCTCCGTCAGCCCTGCGCACCTGCTCCCCTGCAGGCGCCCAGGGCGCCCCGTCCATCGTCTCCCCCGTTCCGCAGGGACGTCCTGGAGGAGCCCACGGAGGAGGAGCTGGTGGAGAAGCTGAGCCGCCACCCGCACCTGCAACTGTGCAGGTGACGTCCGGACGGCGGCCAGGCGGCCTCGGGAGGCTCTCGGGCCCGGGAGGAGGCGGCCGGGGCCCAGAGGAGGGGCCTTCCCCTTGGGCAGACCCGCTGTGCGGACCGAGGCTGGACAGGCGCAGGCCCTGCTTCGCAGCCGAGCAGGACCGCTCCGCAAGCCCCTCGGGCGCTGTTCGCGCCACTTCCCTTTATGAGCTGCTTCCGAGGGACTTCCTTTTCTAAATACAGCGGGGACCACTGATACATGTGAAAGGAGACGCAGCGGCCTTTGCCTCGGGCCCTGCCTTTTCCGTGGTGCCTTCGCTGCTGGTGGCCTTCAGGGACCAGGGGCCCCCGCAAGGCCCACACTGGCCGACTGGCAGCTTTCCGGGGCATTAAGCTTGGGATCCTGGTTTTACACAAGAATCTGGACTGTTTTTTTATTTTATGGCTCGTGTGAGTGTGATCGAGTGTGTGTCTTTCTGGGTGAGAATGCCAGTCATCCTTGTCAGTAGGCCTCAGGAAGCATGAGGTTGTTGCCTACTGGAACCAGACTGCTTCTGTGGCGTGGGGCTGCCAGGGCTCAGCCAGTCGGAAACCAGTGCTGTGGCTGGACCAGTCCTCATGGTTCTTACTGTGTTTGCAAGAAGCCTTTCAGTAAAGGCCATCAGGAAACTTTGAAAAAAATAAAGATTTATTACCTACAAGACCTGGAAATTGCCTATTGCACCTGGGCCCATACGGCGAGGTCACAGATAGAGAGAGAGACACAGTGGGCCTGGGGTTCTGCTTTTATTGGAATTGAGGGTTTCAGGGGACTCACTCTTGATTGGTGGATTTAAAACATAACAGCAGGAATTTAAAGTGAAGGAAGAAAAAAAGTGGCCCAAATGGTCAGTTACCAAAATCACAGATGTCTAAAACAAATCTCAGCAGAAAGGTGGGCAGTGTGTTTGAGATACTCTGTTTGAAGTGGATGCCTCTGCAATCAAAGCTTAAGAGAACTATTACCCAGGCTTTTGCTACCCCAGGTACGGTTGTATAGGTTGTACACTGCACAAGAGTACCCAGCTACAAAGGTGTGTCCTGACATTGGCTGTCTACCCCGTAAGAGGGACCCTCCCTCTAATTTGCATAAAGACCCATAAAAGTCAGAGATGGCCCTGCTTTGTGTGTGCTCAGGGAGGAGGGGAGGAGGAGGGGAAAGTGAGCAGTGTGCGCAGGCCACGTAGATCTGGATTGATAAACGGGATGCTCATTTCAAGGGCCACCTCCAGTGGTTGGCTGGTGGTAGCTCCCAGAGGGTCTGTTGAGAAGGATTGGGATCTTCCTGGGAAGGAGTGCTGGGATCTATTAGTGATGTCTGCCATGAGCCCCGGAGAGGAAACCGGGGCGTGGATGCTGACTCCACTGCAGGAAGGGGTCCCAGTCTTCCCCAGCTCGTCTGGGAAATGGGATGAGAGGAAAGTTCAGCTAAAAAAAAGGGACTTCTAAGATGTCTGCAAACCCCAGTGCTTGAGGTGTTCTAACTCCTGGTAGTGTTTTGCGTATTCAGCTGCATTGTGGTTCCTGACCCCAGAGTTTATCTGAAATTTTGGGTATTCATCTGATGCTCCTCAGGTTTGGGACCTTTGGGGGTAGTGAGGTCTCTCCCAGGCTTGCTCCTCGTGCAGTCTGCCTTCCTGGAAGGCTGTTTTGGGGTGGGGAGACCTTTGCAGTATGACTTTTAGAAGTCATACCCCGCTTGGTCGGCTGCCCTGTTTGCTGGCTGTATTTCCACCCCACCTCAAGGTCTGAGCGCCATCTAGTGGTGGGTTCAGGTTCAGTCGACGGTCAGCTTGACACCGTGATCCCTGGCTTAACCAGGTGGCGCAGCGGTAAAGAATCCACCTGCCAATGCTGGGTTTGAGTCCTGTGTTGGAAGATCCCCTGGAGGAGGGAATGGCAACCTACTCCAGTATTCTTGCCTGGAAAGTCCCTTGGACAGAGGCGCCTGGCAGACTAAAGTCAGGCTAGAGTCAGACACGACTAAACTCACTTAACATGCACACACACGTGATCCCCAGGGGATAGCTCATTGTTTTCCCCAGACCCCTGGAGACCTGCTTCCTCTTTGACCCTCTCATGGTACAAGGCTGGGAGCCTGGCCTCACTGGGTTGCAAGCCTGTGCACCCAGGCCTGGTTCTAGTGGGCGGGGTGCCCGCTGTCCTGTCCTCAGGCTGGTCCCAGCCCTGAGGATCTGCCACCTCCCCACTCCACGGCCTGTGTGCAGAGAAGCCCCCTGTAGTTATGCTGTCACACAGCAGATAACTCCAGACAACCCACGCTGGGCTCTGGGGGACAGTGCTGTTCAGAGAGGCTGGCTCTGCCCAGGGAGGGAGTGACTGAAGCTGGAGCTGGTCCCACTGTGCTGGTACCTTGTGACCGCTGGCTGGGGCGGTACATCGTTTCCCTACGTCAAGTGATGTCAGCTTCAGAACATTTGTCCAGAAGAGAACTAGAGCTGACGTGAAGGCTGATCTGGGACCAGAGTCTTGTCCAGCTGGCACATGCAGCCCCAATGTTGGGGGCGGGTCTCACTTCTCGCCCCACCCAGCTTGGGACCACCAGCAGCCTGGAACTTTGGCTGTGAGCTGCTTTCCTGATCTGCAGGGAAGGGCTGGGATTGGCAGGATCAGGTTCACACCTGGGCAGCTCGCTCAAGAACTTCCTGTGATCCCAGCTTCCTGCTGGAGGTGCTGAAGTCATGTCTGTGATCTCCCAGGACAGACGACTTCAACACTTTAAAAATATTTATTTATTTGGCTGTGCCGGTGTTAGTTGTGGCATGTGGCATCTTGGTTCCCTGACCAGGGATCAAGCCTGGGCCTCCTGCATTGGGAGTGCAGAGTCTTATTCACTGGACCACCAGGAAAGTCCCCACCTCAAAAGTTTTGAAGAGCAGCTAGTGATAATAGAATGGCTCCCAAACTGGGTTGTTGTGAGGTTTCCTTATGCACTGCAGGTTCTGCGGTCTTTGCAGGAATATCACAGAAGGAGTGCATCCTGGCAGCTGGAGTGCAATTGTTGTTCCACAGCTGATGGCCAGTCTTCCTATTTTTGGGGTGGTGGATGCTAGGCTGCCTGGTATAAAGTAACTCGTTCTCTGTTTGTGATGAATAAGTGGGGAGGAGCTTTGACCCCATGTGAATATCCTGTTTCTCACTCAACTTTCTTCTCCCGCCCTGCTTCCATCTGTGGGGGTCATGGTTTCTTTTATTCAGTGGGTTATAGTCTGTTACTGGATTTTATTTCAAGCCCAAATCATCATTTTGGCCGGGGGAAAGGCCTTTGTCCTAGATTTTGTGTCCGTTGGCTATGTACCTACCATCCTTTGAACATTTCTTTGCTTTCTGGCATGAAAAGGTGTTTCAGGCCTATCTTGTACCTTCTTTCCCCCATCCTTGGTATGAGCCATTTCTCCATTTCTCCCCTGTTCCTTTAAGTGAGAAAAGCTTTAGGAACCAGGGTGTGGTTCTGAGATGTGCTCACTGCTGTTGAGGTGTTGCTGCACCCAGACTCCCTCAGTGGACAGAGCTAGGGAATTGATGCGCTCATCTGTCTGCCTGCCTGTCTGTTTCTCTATATATATTTGTCTCTCTCTCTCTATCTCTCTTTCTAATCTATCTCTATCTCTATATATCCATTTCTCTGTTGTACTGACCACTGAACTACACCAATCCCTCTGATTTCAACCAATATCTCCGATTTATCCCCTTCCACAGCTATCAAGCGTTTTTCTCTAAATGATCCCCATTTTCCTTAATCTGTGCACTCACTCGATCAGCTTCCCGGTAAATAACCAGTCTCCATCGCCACTGCACCCTGTCCCCCGGAGATATCCTCCTTACCCCACCTAGTGCTCTGCGGACACCCCCGATCAAAAACCTCCAGGAAGGAGCTTTCCTGATGGCTAAAAAAGTAATAAATAGAACTACAAGAAATGTAACTTTATTCACGAATAAGATTGTCTACCTAGAAAATCTAAAATTATCAAACATGGTAAGAATTCTTCAAGATGGTTTGTAATAAGATTAATATACTGAAGTCAATTGCTTTTCTAAATACTAGCAACAAACTGTCCTAAGTTTATTTTAAAAGACACCATAAAAAGTACCGCTTGAATCAGAGTAAAATCTTCAAGGTCCTTAAAGATGAACTGAACAAGAGATGTTCAAGGCCCGTACAGGAAAACTATACCATTTCTTTAAAATCCGTGAATGTAGGCTTGAACTGAGAATGTGCTGGTTTTCTTTTGCTGGGAATCTAATTGAAGAACTGATTGAAAAACTGACATGAAACTTTCATGCAAAAAACATCTAAGTTGCTTCTGTATGTTTCTCCTGGGGCTTCCCAGGTGGCGCTAGTGGTAAAGAACTAGCCTGCCAATGCAGGAAACACGAGACCTGGGTTTGATCCCTGAGTTGGGAAGATCCCCTGGAGGAGGAAATGGCAACCCACTCCAGTATTCTTGCCCGGAGAATCCTGTGGTCAGAGGAGCCTGGCGGGCTACAGTCCACGGGGTCGCAAAGAGTAGGACACGACTGAACGACTAACTCAACAACAGCAACAACAACATTCTTTTGCTTGGAAAACACTCAAGAGAGATAGCCTGCCCACATGAGACAGGGGGTAAAGTGTCCAACAGAGCAAAGTGAGTCCAGCAGAGAGCCGGACACAACATAGATGCCCCCAACAGCATGTGCACACGCCATGGAACATATAGCACTGAACCCGGATGAACTCCAGCCACAAACAACCTCATGACCAAGTCTTAGAAACTCAGTGTTGAGAAGACTCCACGCGGCATCATATTATTTATAAAATTCAAAACTACAGTGAAACACTACAGTATGGGCATGTACACATGGGCAGTAGGATGACTTAAAAGTGAAATGTGAGGGCCCGGGGAGGTTGGCTGCAGGGAGACGGGCAGGGCGAGATGGCCCATCTGGATGACATGGGCGTGTAATTGAACTTAAGTGCAACCTGTCAGATTCCTCTGTCCATGGAATTCTCAGGCAAGAACACTGGAGTGGATGGCCATTCCCTTCTCCAGGGGATCTTCCCAGACCAGAGATCAAACCCACATCTCTTGCATCTCCCGCATTGGCAGGCAGATTCTTTACCATTGAGACAGCTGGGAAGCCCTTTATAATGGACACACATTTACAAATATTCTTTTTTTAAAAAAAAAATTTATCTGTTTGGCCGTGTTGTGTCTTTGCTGCATGCAGGATCTTTTTATTGCAGCACGTGGTCTTGGTTGTTTTGCGGCATGTGGGATCTAATTAATAGTCCCTTGACCAGGGATCCAACCACATCCCCTACATGGCAAGGCGAATTCTTAACCCCTGGACCACCAGGGAAGCCCCTACAAGTATTCTTTTATATATGTGCCACATGTCATGTTAAAATATGATGAAGAAAGAGTGAAAGAGGAGGGCAGTGGAAGACACAGGGTGGAGGAGGCTCCCCCCGGGGATTTTGCTCCCAAGGGAGTAGAGAGAATGGGGTGACATTTGGAGGGCAGTGTGGTCAGCTTTCTTTTTTTTGTATAAAGAAACCTGAGCGCCGAAGAACTGATGGTTTTTTTTGAACTGTGGTGTTGGAGAAGACTCTTGAGAGTCCCTTGGACTGCAAGGAGATCCACCCACTCCATCCTGAAGGAGATCAGTCCTGGGTGTTCATTGGAAGGACTGATGCTGAAGCCAATACTTTGGCTATTTGATGCGGAGAGCTGACTCGTTGTAAAAGACCCTGATGCTGGGAAAGATTAAGGGCAGAGGAGAAGGGGACGACAGAGGATGAGCTGGTTGGATGACATTACCGACTCGATGGACATGAGTTTAAGCAAGCTCTGGGAGTTGGTGATGGACAGGGAAGCCTGGCGTGCTGCAGTCCATGGGGTCGCAAAGAGTCGGACAGGACTGAGCGACTGAACTGCACTGAAGTGGGGTCAGGAGGTCAGTTGTTTATGTGGGGAAATTGTGTGGTCAGTCGGGGAGCACCCCACCCAGGAGTGAGGACGGGAGCGGCAGCTGTCTTGGCTGTGAGTGCGGGACAGACCTGCCCCCTGGACGCGGGCAGAGGGAGGCGGTGAGGGTGTGGGGGCCAGCCAGGTGTTCTGTGCGCCTCGGGGGTCCTGGGCAGCATCAGTGAGTGTCCTCCAGTCCTGCAGGCCCAGGGTCCTCGTGGGAGCCACAGTGGCCACGGGGGTCCTCTCCCGGGCCCCTTCCACAGGCCGCCCCTCAGCCCTGGCAGCTGGAAGGGGCCTGAGCACAGGCCCGACCCGCCGCTGGGACCTCAGAGGCCAGCCCCGGCCGGCGGGCTTGGGGGGCCTGGAACCTCAGGGGCCAGCCCCGGCCGGCGGGCTTGGGGGGCCTGGAACCTCAGAGGCCAGCCCCGGCCGGCGGGCTTGGGCCCTTCATGTGGTCTGCACTGAATCTTGTCTTTCACCAAAACAGCCAGGGTTTGGTTTCCTGCCTCTCTGATAATTGGTGGTTCTTATCAAAACGTCAGACCGATTCCTTGCTTAAAACAAAAAAAAGTGGAAAGGCAGGTACCCGCGCTGCTCTTAAAAACCAAAGAAGGGGGCGTGGGGCGTGTGCCACCCCTCACATCAAAGTGGCCGGCAGAGGCCACGTCACCCAGCTCCTCCTCCCCGCCCCCCAACATGCGGCCGAGCTGTTCTCCTGGGAAGCAGAATCGGAGCCTGCCCGGGCAGCCGGCCCACACCTGCGGGTCCCAGCCTCGGCCCTGCATCCCACAGCAGTTGCCTAATCCCCACCTGGGCCCTGCAACACCTGTCGCCAGGTGAGCCGGACTTGCCAGACACGCCCTCCAACTTTGCTTTTTCATCGCGGTTAACGGGCACGAGGATGTGTGGGGAGACGGGAGCCTTGGATGCCCGCAGCCACGCCGAGCGGCACCCGTTTCTGAAGCCTGGTGCCTGACGAGGACTGGGCATCCGTCAGGGGTCTCGGCCACCGGCTCGGACCTCCTGAGGTCTCAGAATCCCCTGGAGGAGGCCTGGTTACACCAGTCCTGGGCCCGCCCACGTGCCATCTGGGGGCCTGGGAACTGCACTTCTAACAGTTACCGGGTGATGCCGCTGCCAATTCGGGGACCACACGTAGAGAACTCTCCTCCCCCTCTCCAGTTTGCTTTCTTTTAGCAACAGGCACCCAGAGCTGTTGTTGATCAATTTTTATTTTTTTAAATTAGAAAGTTATTTATTTATTTGGCTGCGTCTGGTCTTAGTTGAGGCACACGAGATCTTTATTGCGTCACGCGGGATATTCTGTTGGAGAGCCTGGATCCTCTAGTTGCAGTGCTTGGACTTCAGTAGTTGTGGCGTGTGGGCTTCGTTGCTCTGAGACAGGTGGGACCTTCGTTCCCTGACCAGGGATTGAACCCACGTCCCCTGCATTGCAAGGCAGATTCTCAACTACTGGTTGCTGTTCAGTTCCTCAGTCGTGTCTGAAGCTTTGCCACCCCGTGGACTGCAGCACGCCAGGCTTCCCTGTCCTTCACTGTCTCCTGGAGTCTGCGCAAACTCACGTCCATCGAGTCGGCGATGCCCTCCAACCATCTCATCCTCTGTCGCCCCCTTCCCCTCCTGCCCTCCATCCTTCCCAGCATCAGGGAGGTCTCCTGATTTTTAAAAAGCAACCTTTTGGGAGGGGGCTGTTATAGAGAGAACCTCTTCCTGGGTGGTCAGAATTGCCCAATCCGTCCTCTTTGGGCAGAGGGCTCAGGGAGATTCCAGCTCAACCGGACGTGTGTCCTGGTCGGGAGGGTCCAGGCTGCCCGTCCTTGGCTCAGGCCTGTGTGCAGACTGTGGGCAGCTGGCTGGACTCTGAGGGCCCCGCCCAGTCTCGGGGGGTGCGGTGGGTGGGCAGCATCCCCACTAAGGGCCCCTGGGCGCAAAGTGGGGAGAGATGGGGTCCAGCCTCACGCCCCAGCTCCGCAGTCCTGGGACCCCCTTGCAGGCCTCCCCCTGCCCACAGTGGGGTGCTTCCACTCTCTCCTCCAACCTCAGGGCCTGATGCTCAGGCTGGCTCTGAGCCTCCTGGCAGCCTGTGGGAAAAGGGAAAAGGTTTCTGCCGGAGGAGGCAGTGGGCTTCTTGCTGGTGAGCTGGGTCCCTCACCAGCCTGGGGGCGGGGGAGTGGCATGCTGGGCAGGGCTGGGCTGGGTGGGAGAGCTGCCGGGTACCCACTGACTCCCAGCTTTGGACCAGAACCGTCTCCTGGGAAGCGAGCCCCTACCCGCAGTAGCCTCCCCAGGCTTGGTCTGGTCAGCCGTGCATTTCAGGGCTCGGGTGGGAGCCCGCGCTGTGACGATGTGCAGTCGCCTCCCATCAGGTCTGTGAAGCAGCACGCACAGTAGGTGTCAGCCTCGCGTGTCCCTCAAGGGACCCTCCCAAGAACCAGTAACCGCGATCATCAGGAGCCAGGAGAACCGCCGTTCGGGGGCTTGCTCCCTGCAGACGCTTTTCTGAGCGCTGGCTTGCTTAGTCCTCAGACGCCCTTGGCTGTGGCCCCTCTGCCCCAGGGGGGAACCTGA